>NC_051075.1:51064689-51364689 GCF_004664715.2 Peromyscus leucopus | reverse complement strand
GGGGTTGCCACAGGAAGAGATAGATAGATAGATAGATAGATAGATAGATAGATAGATAGATAGGTAAATACTGAGGTGCAGTTAGTAGGTCTAAATAAAATGGATGGTGGCCAGTAAAGTCCCTCAGGAGCCTGGGGAGAACTTTGTTTTTCTGGACTGGACACTGGGGATTCCTATCACCTAATACATGCCAGGGAAACACTCTACTACCTCTGCATTCCACCCCAAGCCTGAGAATTTTATTCTTGAGGTTCTTTCTAGTGCTCCTTTGATAGAGGAAAAACATGCCTACCCGCCACCCCCCATTGGCAGGTGAGGATATCCTCTGCCCTGGAGCTGGTGTCTTGTGATGGGTAGAAAAAGCATATTTTCCACCTGCTGCAGGGGATGGACAGAGTGTCTGTCTGGCTTCAGAGCAAAAAACTTTAACATCTCTTTAGTAATATGTGCAGTGGGTAGATTTGGGCAGAGATGGATGATAATGGCTTCCCAGTCACTGTCTCACTCGGTGTGGTCTGAGGAGTTCAGTACCTTGGAATTGGACTTCAGATTCTTCTGGAAAGCTATGTTAGCGGTAGCATTGCGACAGCTGTAATTTCAGACTCTTTCGAAAGGTCTTGTTGACTTCCAGGAAATGGGGCAGATGTGGGAGAAGGCAGCATGGGCTGTAAGGACCTCGTGTGTTCAAGACTCCATCCATCTCCATCTCCACAGGGAGAGGCCAGTGAGGAGCACCAGTGTGGGCACAGTGTCTGTGTGAATGTAGCACCAGTGTGGGCACAGCAACCGAGGGCCTGGGTCAGATGAGCTTATTCTCCTTCCCCTGAGGGAGACTTATGAAGGGTCTGTGGTTGAGTGGGGTGCTGGCTGGAGTTGGGCTTTCCCATCCAGAGAGTCTCAAATGAGATGCTAACCTTTGCTCTGCTCTGGATTTTATGCATAGTCAGAAAACTGCTTGTCAGAAGACATCAAGTGCACGTCAGTGCTGAGACCACACCTTAGGGCATTCTGAATTAATAGTTAAGATGGACACCTGGTGATTCTTAGGGCCATAGTTACTATACCCCGCGTTTGAGTTTGAATGTGTGCCTATAATGTGCCGTGAACTTCATCATACTGCTCTGTATTGGTTATGCTTCAATGTTCAGAGTGCTTGGTATTTTCCTTCCGATTACAGTGAATGCAATATTACTAAATCTCCTGAGCCAGGGGTGGGGAGGGTGTCAAGGGTATTTACTCCGACACCCTACTCTATCCAAACAGAATGGCATCAATGAGAAATGACACTGACTTCAAATCTAGGAAGAGACCATTTCCTAACTTGACATTTTAAAGTGAGACCCCTGGATACCTGTGCAAGCCTCCTCACTGTAACTCCCACACCAGTATTTCATACACCTCAATTGCCTCTGGTCCAGTGCGGTGCCCAGCGCATGGCCAAGACTTAATCAACACCTAGTAGGAGACAGTAAGAACACAGACTAGGGACAACGTCTAGCTCCATCACTTGGTAGCTGTGTGCCTCTAGACAATTTCCTTACCCTCTCTGGATTTTCATTCCAGACTGTGTAATGGGAAATATACTAGTACCTATCTCATAGACAGAGACTAGACATATGAGCTTTTATAGGAATGCCTAGCCCATGCGAACACTTCATTAGCTGTTGTTACTGGATCACTAATGACTAAATGGAAACCCAAATCTGCCTGCTAGAACTTTATAATGAATCTTTTCAATCTTGTTCCATTTGGTCGATGTTGATCAACCCCTTCTCCACACTTGATTTCCATATAAAACAATCATGTCTTTTTTTCTCTCATTCCAACAATTTAAAGAAGTTTTAAAAAATAATTATTTTATGCCTATGGGTGTTTTGCCTACATGTATGCCTGAGCACCACATGCCTGGCACCTATGGAGGACAGAAGGGGGTGTTGAATTCTCGGGAACTGGACAGATAGTTGTGAGCAGCCGTGTGGGTGCTGTGAATTGAACCTGGGTCCTCTGGAAGAGCAGCCAGTGCTCTTGAATGCCGAGTCATCTCTCCAGCACCTCCAGCATAAGGGAAACAAAAGCAAATGGCTGCTGATAGTCCCAGATGTTTTTGATGCAAACCAGGGTCCAGCTGCAGGGGGTGGTTAGAGGGATTAGCTCTTGTGGGCTGAATCTGCACATCCAGTGCTCTTTTCCAAAGACAGGACATTGAGGGTCTACGGTTTCCCTGACCCAGCAGGACCTTGGAAGACATTGCTGTTTGGAAGTCAGGATCCTTTTGGGAGTAGGGGTGTCTTTTCTAAAGAGAACTAGGGGAAGGTATATTATTTACCAGCTTGTTGTGGCCTCATGTTAATGGTTGTTATTCACATCTTGGTATTTTTTGTATGTCTAGAAAATGCTCTTTGGATGAAGCTTTAAGTTTGATCCTGAACAGTTCATAAACTGGGCTTGGTAGTGCCTGCCTGTAATCCTAGTACTTAGGAGGCAGAGGCAGGAAGATCAGATGTTTGGCGCCTTCATCCTCTACATATCAAGTTTGAATCCAGCCTGGGTGACACAAGACCCTACCAAAACAAACACAGTTATCAGTTTTTAGAAAGGACACACTGAAGAACTTACTTCCTGTGGTGGTTTGAATAAGAATGGCCCTCATAGACTCATATATTTGAATGCTTAGGGTGTGGCCTTGTTGGAATATGTGTGGTCTTGTTTGAGGAAGCAAGTCACTGGAGGGTGGGCTTTGGGGTTTCAAATGCCCAAGCCATACACAGTGGTTCCTTCTCTTTTCTGTTGCCTGCCAATCCAGATGTAGAACTTTCAGCTCCTTCTCCAGCACCATGTCTGCCTGTGTGCCACTGTGCTTCCCACCATGACAGTAATGGACAGAACCTCTGAAACTGTAAACCGACTCCAATTAAATGTTTTCCTTTATAAGAGTTGCCATGGCCATGGTGTCTCTTCACAGCTTTAGAAACCCTAAGACACCTCCCTTTTGATTGTAGTGGCCAAGAATTAAAACAGAATAAATGGTTATCAGTAAGGGAATGACTCAAGAGCCGTGGTACCTTCCTACCATGATTCATAAAAGAACCAGTACAAGGATTTTATAAGTCTATAAAATTGTAACTATAGTAGGAAAACGAAAGGGGAAGGGATGTATACAATATTTGTTAAACAAACAATATTCAATCTAGAGGGAGCCAAGAAGTTAGCACTGTATGTAGGCCAGGGTTCTGTTACAAGAGCTGCATTTTAGCTCACAGCTTTTGATGTTTCAGCCCATGACCTACTGGCTCCACAGCTTTGGAACTGTGATGGCATCGTGCCTTATGGTGGGAGCATGTTGGGGAGGAAACCTTTGACCTCATGGTCCCCAAAGTAAGAGAGAGGGAAAAGGGTCTGGAGATGTGTTACCTAACACCGAAAGGGAGGAAGAGAAGGGAGTCCTAGAACCCCCTTCAGGACACCCGCCAGTGACTTGGCCTCCTCCCTTAGGCCCCAACTCTTAGAGGCTTTGCTACATCCCAATAGCACGGTGGGGCTTGAGGCCTAAGCCTTTAATACCTCAGCTTTAAGGGACTTATGAACCAAACTATGGTTGTGAGCTCCCTGGTAAATAAACAGAGATGAGGATGCTTATTTGGGAGGGTGGAGTGAAGGGAAATAACATAACAATATAATGTCATTTGAATAAATTATCTCTGCATGCACTTGCATAAAGAAGTGAACAAATATCTGTGGATAAATGAAGAGAATCAAACAGAAGAGCAAGACTGAGCTCCTGGGCCAGTCTAGGAAAGGCAAGGGCTGGGCTCCAGAAGTGGAAGCATTTACCCAACAGATTAGTGTGGCTGCAAGTCAGGGACGCCGGTGAGAAGTGGGTGGCTGGGCACAGACAAGCTGCTCAGCAGTCGCTACTGTCACCCTGAAGTGTGTGCGGTGCGACGGCAGTCTCCTGATTTTTCAAAGTGAAATAATTATGTCCCCATTTTCCGGATGAGGAAAAACAATTGCATGTCACTGAAGGTGTCACACGGAATAAGTGATGCCAAGACCCAAGTCCAGGTCCGTTTGCCTGCAGAGTCCCAGCTCTTTAAGTGTCAATTATTGTGGCCACAGGTTGGAGCCTGGGGGGGGGGGCTGGCGTGCCCTGATCATAGCTCAGAGTTCTGCAGGACCCTCTCTCACAGGTGTGTTTTGCTATTAAAACTACCCAAGTCACCATCCAGTAACCGTTTCCTGTGTGTACTTGCTGGCCTGGTCTGTGTGTGTGTGTGTGTGTGTGTGTGTGTGTGTGTGTGTGTGTGCGTGCGCATGTGTGCCTGCAGCAGCTACTTGGGACTTTGTTCCCAGGGGAGCAGACTGCACAGCAAAGTAGGGCATCTTGCTGACCTGCCTTAGGACAGGTGAGAGCGGACGCTCGTTAAAAAGGAGCGCACTGTTACTGAGTATGACACCTGGACCCAGAACCATCTCATCAGCTACTTGGGGGGCAAGTAGCAAGTGCCCAAGTGCCTGGACTCTCCTGAGGCTCTGTCTTCCACCTCTGCTTGCCGTACCCCAACCCCACAAACCACAAAAGAACTAACAAGAGTGGCTTGTTTGGTGGCCTGGTCGTGGGCTTTTGTACAAATTACTGCGTGCCTTTGTGGTCAGCAAAAGTGTCCCAAGGGGAGTCCTTAAGGTTCAAGTCACAGTTCTGCAAAATGATGTTACCTGGGATGGTCCCTTCTGTTTCCTTTTCCTTGGTTCCTCATTCATAAAGAGGGAATATGATTTTTATCCTTCTCGCCATTAAATGATGATGTACAGGGGGCTGGAGGGTGGGAACGGGAGGAACTCCGGGGCTTGTTGGCCACTAGTCTGCTTCTAGGTTCAGTGAGAGATCCTGTTTTGAGGGAAGCAGGTAGAGAGTGATAGAGTAGGACAGTGAGACATCGATCGTCTTCTGGCCTCTGCATGCATGAATGGGCATGTATACCCTGCGCACACATGCCCACATACCACACACACACACACACACACACACACACACACACACACACACACACACACACTCTTTCTCTCCCTCTCACGAGTAAAATATCTATAAAATATTTGTATTTTTTAAGTAATAGAAGATGTACTATACACTAGTAAGGCAAGGCCAGGAATGTGCGTCAGGTTTAGACAGAGACAGCAAGCTGATGCCACTGATGATGGTGACTTTGCTGTTTAAATCTGGATGTGTCCAACGTGATGAGACCACTCTTTCTTGGGACTTTAACGATGGCATTGGTGACTTCCAGGAACAGGCTTGTTTATAAAAGTTGACTGTGCTGCAGAGGCTGGCTGACCGCAGGGACGCCTGCCCTGGGCCCCTCTGCCCGCTCTGTGGCAGATGGCCGCCATTTCCCTGGTGAGATTCCGCCAGCTGGCACCGGAGTTACTGGCTGCCGCCTTCCTTTACTGCCTGCAAATGTCCCCACAGATCTCAGGAGTGGAGAGAATGAGGAGGAAGTGTGCTGCAGGCTATGGTCTCCATTCGAAGGTTTAGAACGAGGTCTGCCTGCCCAGGGCCAGCACCTGCACCCATGCGTGGCTGTCTACAAATTGTATGCTGAACCTCCTGGCCATAGACAGACTGGTTTTCTAGAGTCTGGGTTCATCCGCCTGGAGGTCAGGGTCTTTTCAGTCAACGATTGCCGTCATTGTCTTTGTGAACAGTGACATTGTGAGTTCCTTACAGGTAGGGACTAGGTTGCTGGTAGCCTTCCAGTGTCTGGTGTGTAGTAGGAAGACACAGACATGCTTTTCCTGTGGGAACCTCAACTCTGGGAGTGGACAGCGTGAAAGCCATTTTTGGGGATGATTTTCTTCTTGTTCTCTGCATTCCTCTGTCCAGGCTCAAGCATGGGGTCCATACCCCCCATCTTTATTCCTCGTTGTCCTTATTTTTCTTAGAAAGTGGCTTCGTCTGGCCGGCCTATCATGCCAAGCCAGGCCCTGACCACATACCCTCTCCTCCAGGCAGTCTGATAGGAGATGCTGAAAGCATTTCGTTGGTTCTACTTTGAATTAGTAGATCAGCCAGCCTGGGAGTGGAGCTTGCCTGTATCCCGGGAGCTGCTCCCATGAGGACCACAGAGTCTAGACAGCATAGTTTACCTGGAGCCAGGGAAGACAAGAGCTGACCTCTTGGTGGGCCCCCAGACAGACACGGGTAAAAGGATGTCCTTTAAGGAAAAGGAAAAAAAAAAGAATCCACCCAGATGGAATGATGAGAGGAATGATATCACGGTTGGCATGACAACGGCAGGGCCATCATAATCTCCCCACAAGGTGGTCAGAATCCCAAGGGAAGGCCGAGTTTCACTGCTCATCTCACTTTGGGACAGGCAGGAGTGGTATGGGATGGAGGAGGGGCTGCTTACTCAATGGCCACAGCAGGCCTGGGGGCCTGGACTTTGTCCCCAGAGCTGCTTCCCAGCTTTGACAATCTCCCAGGGGTGCTGAGTGCCACCTCCAAGCAGCATGGCATTGGAGGAGCGGCCAGAGAGACAGGGCAGAACAGCAGAGCAGGGGCTCCATGGCTGGAGAGTGGAGATGAGACAGAAGATGGTTTTATGGGATTCTGTATGAGTCTTGAGCTGTATCCTCAGCTCCTCTTTCCCAGGGGCTCCAACCTCTTTGGATAAATGTGCCACGGGCCTCCGGTCCCTAACCTGCTTTCTCTGGAGTTCTGCCACAGGTGGTGTGGAGCTGGGTCCAAACCACGTAAGTTGTACTAATTTCAAAGCCCCTTGTTCCCCAAACCAAGAGAGACAAAGGTTCAAGTGACTCCTTGGTCACGAAGATGCTGTGACGAATGCTGTCTCAGGCAGGTGCTTCTCGATCACAGAGCAAGGATTTAGATATCCAAGAGTTGAAGGGTCATGAACTGTGGGGTTGGTATCCTGGGGGCTTTTCTCACCTCTGCCCATGTGGTGACTGTACCTAGGTTGGGCCTGGTTAGTGACAATCATACCTGCTTGTTTAGCTTTCTGGACTCTGGCACTTTGGGGGTTTGGAAGTGGGAGGGGTCATGAGGCTGGATGTTTCAGCTCCTTCTCCATTGTGGAGCCTTACACCTTGGCTGCGGGCTTGGGAAGCCATATCAGAGACTCTCTAGCAGCAGGCTCTTCAGTTTCTATCGTGGATATCTCAGCACCACCCCAACCCCCAACCCCTGCCGCCACCCCACCCTGTTCCTTTTGTTCTACTGTCTTTTAGGGTTTCTATTGCTGTGAAGAGATACCATGGCCATGGCAACTCTTAAAAGGAAAACATTAAATTGGGGGGGGGGCGGGTTCACTTATAGTTGCATGGTGGGAAGCATGGTGGCATGCAGGCCCTGGAGAAGGAGCTGAGAGGCCTACATCTTGCAGGCAACAGGAAGTTGACTGAGACACTGGGCAGTATCCTGAGCATAGGAAACCTCAAAGCCTGCCCCCACAGTGACACACTTCCTCTAACAAGGCCACACCTACTCCAACAGAGGCATACTTCCTAATAGTGCCATTCCCTATGGGATTATGGGGGGGGCAATATATCCAAACTACTACAGTAACTTTGTAAAGTGAACTTAATTATTATTTAATTGTTTGATTGATATTAAAATTCACAATCAAAATTCACAATCAAACTCAACAGTTCTAAAGTGGTTACGATATTGTGGATTCAGCATACGCTTCCTCATTCCCCTATCCCATGAAATCACTAATTTACTATATCTACCATTGTGAACGTTCCTCTATTCTAGATATTTTATATAAATGAAACCTCACAATATATGTAACCTTTTGTGTCTGCCTTCTTCCCCTTAGCATGATGTTTTCAGTGTTCAGCCAAATTGTGGCATGTAGAAATATTCCATTTTTTTAAATGGTTGAATAGTATTCTATTGTGTGGAATCACATTTTACATATCCATTCATTGGTTGGTGGAGATTAGGATTATTTCTACCTGTTGGCTATTATGAATGATGCTAAAATGAATCTTTTTACATTTGTGTACATCTTTTCTGTGGACATGTTCCCTCCCCTTTGCCCTTCCTTATTTATGTACATGTGTGTGTGCACCATGTACATATAGGAGCCTGTAGAGACTGGAAGAGGCCTTTGAATCCCTTGGATCTGGAGTTACAGGCAGTTGTGAGCCACCATATGGGTGCTGGACCTTGCCAAGAGCAGCAAATGCCCTTGGTCTCTGAGTCATCTGTTCAGCCCTATAGTTCCTTTTTTGGGATAAGGTCACTTTGTCCGGTCTGGAACTCAATACACAGTCCAGGCTAGCCTCAGATTCAATCCTCCTGTGATAGCTCCTGAGTCTTGTGCTCAGGATTACAGTCTTGTGCCATCCCGTGTGGTTCAGAACATATGCTTTAAATTCTACTGAATAACACATAGCTGAACAGAGTAATAACTCCACGTGTAACTTTCTGAGGGGCTGCCTGTTTTCCATAGTGTCTGCTCCACTTCTCATCCCCACCCAAATATATGAAGGTCTCGTTTCTCTAAACCCTGGCTGATGCTTGTGACTGCCTGCTCTTCCTTGAGTGTGTGTGTGTGTGTGTGTGTGTGTGTGAATGTGTGTAGGTGTGCACACCCATGTACACGAAAAGGCCAGAGAAAGCTATCTGGTGTCTTGTTTTTCGTTGCTCTTCACCTTATTCCCTTCTGACAGGGTCTTTCACTGTACCCAGATTTTACCATATTCTGTTTCCAGCTAAACTGGTAGCCACCAAGCCTCACCAATCCTCCTGTCTCTGTTCCCTGTAGCAAGTCTTCCTCTGTGCCGCCAGCTCCCAAATAATGACAAGGAGACTTGTTATTAATTATGAAAGCTTGTCCTTAGCTGAGGCTTGTCCCACTAGCTCTTATAACTTTAATGAATCCATTTATTTTAATCTATGTTCTGTTGCGTGGCTCGTTAACTCATCTCTCTGTACTGCTCATGCTGCTTTCTCTGTCTCTGGCTGGCATCTCTGCCTTTTTTCTTCCCTGAGTCCTCTCTGTCCCCAGAAGTCCCGCCCAACCTCTTCCTGCCTAGCTATTGGCCATCCAGCTCTTTATGAAGCCAATCACAGTGACACATCTTCACACAGTGCAAAGGAATATTCCGCAGCAGTCCCCTCCAGTGCTGGTGTTACAGGTGCTTGTGGCCATGCCCAGATTTCTTATTTTTGAGATTATAATTACATTTCTCCCCTCTCCCCCTCCAAACCCTCCCACACACTCTCCCCCACTCTCCTTCAAATTCATGACCTCTTTTTCTGTTAATTGTGATTGTATGCATATATGTATATACATATATATTCCTAAATACTACCTGCTTGGTTCATACAGCATTACTTGTATGTTCTCAGGGCTGACCATTTGGCACTGGACAAGCAATTGGTGTGCTCTTCCTTGGGGAGGACCCCCTTTCCCACTCCTAGCTTTCCTTTGTTGCCTAAAGGTCTTTGTGTAGGGTGGAGGCCTGGTGGGCTTTTCCCCATCTGCTTTCGCATGTCCATTGGTATCCTTGTTCAGTTTACATGTGGGCAGTCATGTTGGTGAGACTTTATGGGTGTAGCTTCTGATGTTACTAGGAGACACGGTCTCACAGCAAACTCCCTAGTCCTCTGGCTCTTACAGTCTTTCTGCCTCCTCTTCCACAATGTTCCCTGAACCTTAGGTGCAGGAGTGTTTGGTAGATGTATCCCTTGGGATTGGGCTCAACAACTCTATATCTTGATTGGTTGTGATTTTTTTTTTATAGCGGTCTTCATCTGTTGCAAAGAGAAGTTTCCTTGATGAAGACCACACTTGAGTGAAGACTACACCGTGGGCATAATATTTATAGATTGTTGTTAGAGAGTATGCTAGTCCTAGTAAAGTAGTGGTTATAGATTCTCCTCCTGTAACCATGACTCCACACACTGAGTAGTTAGCTAGGTTTCCAGCCACAGGCATGGGCTTCCTCTTTCTGAGCAAGTCTTAAGTCCAATTAGAGAGCTGTTGGTATACCAAAGTATACATGCCACTTCTGCATCCTCAGGGTCATCGTGCAGTGCTGGGCATGGATATGGTTCATAGGCATCGTAGCTGGGTAGGATTGTTGGTTGCCTTTCTCCTTAGGAAGCTTGTATGGTACCTTCTGGTACCATGAAAGTTAGTTTTCAGGGAGGGAGCATTCAAGTCATTTCCAGCTCAGGGCCTGTGGGCCCTGTGTCTGAAGGGCATTATGTCTTCACTATGCCCAGGTTTTTATGTGGTTCAGGCATCTGAACTCAGATCCTCTTACTTGCTGAACTCTCTCTCCAGCCCCAGTCTGCCCTTTTGAATATACCCATCCTAGTGGGCATGAAGAGGTATTTCACTATGGTTTTAAAAAGTACATGTATGTATCTACTTGTTTATCTATATGTATATGAGTGTTTTGCCTGCATGTATGTCTGTGTACCACATGCATGCTTGGTGTCCATGGAGGCCAGAAGAGGGCATTAGATCCCCTGGGACTAGGGTTTCATACAGTTTTGAGCAGCCATGTGGGTGCTGGGAATTGAACCCAGGTCCTCTGGAAGAGCAGTCAGTACTCTTCACTGCTGAGCCATCTCTCCAGCCCCTTCATTATGATTTTGATTAGCATTTCCCTAATGACTAGGGATGCTGAGTATCTTTTCACATGCACATCGGCCATTTGTCTATCTTTTTGTATTATGCATACCCATTCAAATCTTTTGCCCGTTTTCAGTTATTTGTCTTTTTGGTGTTGAGAAGTGAGTTTATTGAAACTTACCATTGTTCTCCCCACCCACACTCTAGCATGGTGCCACCAGCCTGTGATGAAGGAGGAGTTTAAATGGGTCGTCTGAAAGCAGGTTTTAATCTTTGCCTCTTTGATTGCTCAAACGTGCTTAGGAATCTCCCCTTCCCTCACCTGACTTTCTGTCCTTGATCAGTCTTGCTTTGCAGTTGGTCCCCAGCTAATCTGCTCTGTGCTCATGGCATTATTTTCTATATGTACGTGGATCATTCCTGCATGCATATGTCCGACCCTCTTTGAAGCTTGCTCTCTCTACATACATAAGCATACATACAGCAGGACCCTCAGCATGCTCATAACTCAACACATTCCTTTGCCAAGTCTTCTCCCCCCCCACCCCGTTGGATTCTCCATCAACATCTACCTAATCAGCCAGTGGAAGTCCTCATGGATTTCTTCCTCTGAGCCACATCTACCCACCAAGTCTGTCCATGGACTCTTTTCAATGTGTCTGTATCTCTGCCCTCATGCTCTGACTGACATGGGCCAGGTCTTTGTCATTACAACTAGGCTCTCCAGTTTTGAGCATCTCTCACTCACCCGCTCTCTGCATGATCTGATCCTTGTCATCTTCAGCCTCTCCCATGATTCCATTGCCTGAGGACGAACTTGATAAGCATACCACCCTTCTAACATGGCTACAACCTCTTTCTGAAATCCCACGGTTCTCTAAATATTCTCCTCTTCATCCCTACTGTAGCCATGAGGAATTCAATGTGGCCACTTCAATAATTGTCCCTACTGCCGTACATGGACTGCTGTGAGCTGGCATGAGTTTCATGAATGTGGCTGGGGACAGATTTCCATTGTGGCCCAAGCTAAATGCTACTTTGGATAGAGAACCTGGTGACTGTGGATTGGGTATGAGTTTTGATTCAACAATTTCCTTATGTGAAAAATTTCCAAATGGAATTAAAATCAAACTGAATTTTATTGATGTTATGAATCATGAAGCATATGTGTAGTTTGGGAGCTGATGAGTAAAACATATTTGAAATTAGGTTTGAACCTCAAGCTTGCCATGACTTCTATAAACACCAACATCATGTACTTGTTTAAGACTACCTTTGACCTTTAGGATGCCTTCTAACCTTTTCAGAGTATGTTAGTCCTTAGATAAAGAGGTTAATAAAATTTAAGGTGTGATCCTAGCCTTTTCCATGAAGTTTTTATTTTTTTTTAGATTAATTTATCTTAAATTGTCATTTAGTCCTCTTTTTCTCCTTCTCCTTCTCCTTCTCCTTCTCCTTCTCCTTCTTCTTCTTCTTCTTCTTCTTCTTCTCCTCCTCCTCCTCCTCCTCCTCCTCCTCCTCCTCCTCCTCTCTCCTCTCCTCTCTTCTCTCTCTCTCTCTCTCTCTCTCTCTCTCTCTCTCTCTCTCTCTCTCCCTGTCTCTTGGTTTTTGGAGAGACAGGGTTTCTCTATATAGCCCTGGCTGTCCTGGAACTGCCTCTGTAGGTCAGGCTGGCCTTGAACTCACAGAGATCCGCCTGCTTCTGCCTCCCGAGTGCTGGGACTAAAGGTGTGTACCACCACACCTGGCTTCTCTCTCTTATTTTTGCTTAGCAAACTTTTCAGACCTTATGAGAAGTTGTGAGAATATTATAACATCCTCCCCTCCCCCTTCTCAGATGCACCATCTGTCAGCACATTCGCCACATTTGTTTCCCCCCTCTCCTGCTCAGGTGCACAGGAGTGAGTGCAGACACACAGACACACAGACGCGCAGACATTTGTACACAGCCTCCCGAATGGTCTTCCCAGTGCTTTTGTGTTTTGGCCATCATGTCACATGACCTGCAGAAGGTCGCTGGCATGAGCTGGGACAGAAGAGACGGGTGCCCTGGGGTGGAGGGAGAAGGAAGTAGCTGCCCTCTTTTGTGGGAAGGTGTGATTACCCTCTCCTTATGTGCAGGCAGATGGAGGGCCATGGGACACAGCCCTTTGGGTGTGATCACACCTGTTTGCAGGAAGCGTGAGGTCAGTCGACAGTGCCCCTTTCCTGTTCGTGGTGTGTTTTCGAGCCGCACAGAGAACCCCAAGGCTTGACTTCCTGCCTCAGTACTGCCCAACTGCAGCATGCTTGGCAGAACCTCAGTTTCTCCATTTATATAGCAAGGGCTTAAATCACCTGCTCTTGACGGCTTCTCCCTGTACTCAACGTCCTGTGGCCCCGTGATGGCCAAAAAAATACCTCACTCCTTTGGGAAATTGTCAGGAGATACTTAAATGTACTTGTGAGATGAACCTAGGAAATTTATTGCCGGCTGGGCTGTGGCCAGGACCGCATCTGGTTAATAACAAGATGTGTTTTTTTCCCCTCGTAGGAGCTACAGAGTGCAGAGGTGGAGGCTGGCGGGTGGGCTTGGTGAGGACAGGCCAAGCAGCAGGAACTCTGACCTCTCTGTGTCCCAGCAAGGAGCACAGAGGCTCCCCAACTCCTCCCCCCACAGGTCTTTGAGGTCATGACTTTTCCCATTTGCTGTTTGTCCTGCTCCCCCACACCCTTTTATAACTACTTTGTTCAAGGATCTCGCCACCTCCTTTTGCTGTCCCTGGCTGACTTCCAGGTTTAATATCTCAGGACAGCAGCGACTAGAAGATGTTGACGGCACAAGTGACTTTCTCGGGTGGACTTTTAAAGAAGGCCTCACTGTCATGGATGGGGATGAGAATTATCCAGAGGGCGTTGAATATTGAGACTGTTTTCTAGAAGTTTCCAACAAGGTTCCTACCTAGACTGATCAGACTCATTTTATGGGTTTAATTCCCATAAGTGGAACTGGAGAATGTTCTGGTAAAGGAGAAAAGAACTTAGGTGTGTCAGGCTTGAGGAAAGGGACTGTCGAGAGCTGGGTGATTGGAGACCCATTTATTCATTCAATAAATGTTTATGGGATGCCTGCTGTATTATGTGCAAGGTCCTTTTACCCAGAAAGTCTTTCTCATTTTCATGGTTTGGCTCTTTCAAACAGTTTTTTTCACTGTGTAGCTCTGGCTGGACTTGAACGCACCATGTAGCTCAGGCCAGCCTCAAACTTGGGTAATCTTCCTGTCTCTGCCTCCAGATTGCTGGGATTATAACTCATGTCTAGCTTCAGCATGTCTGGAATTTGGGTGGACATCATTACTTAGGTTCCTGACACTGGGCCCCGTGGGATAGAAATGGTAGAAATGGCACAATTGTCACATCCCCTCTTCTGACAGTCACATGCTGAGCTATAGCTGTCCCATTGAATCCTTCCTAGAAGATGTAACATGCTCCCCAGTCAACTGATGGGAAGGGTGACCGAGAGGGGGGCCTTATTCAAGGTCCGCTAATGACAAGTGAGAGTTCAAATACCACACTCTCAGGCTCTGTGTCTGTCCCCAAAGCTGGTTTATGGGTTCACCCCATTTAGTGATGGTTTCTACTGGTCCAAAAGATGAGGACAATGTAGTTAGAGTTATAGTAAGGCTTATGCTGTGTTGTTCAGTGAGTCTCAGCTGGAGCAACTTTACTCTCCAGGACATTTGGAAACGCCTAAGGTAGTTTTTTGGTGGTTACAGCTGGGAAGTGCCATTGGTAGTTAACTGGCAGGGGCCGGGGATGTTGCTTAACATCTTCCAGTGCACAGGACAGCTGTTCCCCTCCCCGAGCCAGGAGCTGATTTAATTAGGGTGATCATTAATCTTAAAATTATATTATTCTGATTTGTGAGAAATATATCATCGTGGGTCCTTTTGTATGTGTGTGTGTGTGCATGCACTCTTATGTGAGATATATTTGTGTACGTTTATGTGAGTGTGCATGGCTTCCTACATGTATGTATGACGGATGCTGATATCAGATCTCTTCTTCATTTGCTCTCTGCCTGTGGTGGTTTGGATGAGAATGGCCTCATAGGCCCATATATTGCCAGGCTTAGTACCCAGTTGGTGAACTGTGTGGAAAGGTCAGGAGGTAGCTCTTGTCGGAGGAGGTGTGGGCTGGGGTGGGCTTTATAGTCTCAATAGCCGGGTCCAGGGTCGCTCTCTCTCTTTCTTCCTCTCTGCCTGATGCTTGTGGATCAGGGTGTAAAACTCTCAGCTACGGCTCCAGTGCCATGCTTGCCACTGTGCTCCCTGCCACGATGGTCATGGACTAACCTTTCAACACTGCAAGCAAGCCCTCAGTGAGATAGATGCTTTCTTTTATGAGAGTTGTGTAGGTCACGGTGTGTCCTCATAGCGATAGAACAGCACCTATACTGACACTACCTTATTGTTGTTGCTAGATAATATAGCTAACATTTATTTAGAAAATATATTAGATAGCTAGGTGGTAGTGGCGCACACATCCCAGCACTTGGGAGGCAGAGGCAAGCGAATCTTTGAGTTCGAGGCCAGCCTGATCTACAGAGGGAGTTCCAGGACAGTCAAAAAGCCTTACAACAGCAGAGAAACGTCCTGTGTTTGAAAAAAAACAAAAACAAAAATGTCTCAAAAGCAATATATATGTATATATACATATATGCATATATACATATATGTTAGATAGAAAATTTTAAACACAGCTACTAATAGAAACATAAAAATGAAATTTCTTTTCCCCCACTATGAATGTAACACATACTTATTTAATGAAATTTCTTTATTTTTGAGTATATATATATATATATATATATATATATATATATATATATATCAAATCCATCCTCCTCCCCAATCTGAGATGGGATCTTGTGCTGAATCCCGAGCTTAGAAATGCAGCTAGAGTGATTGTTCATTGAGCTCAGGGATCTGCTTCCTCAGTGTTGAGGTTATAGATACACACCACCACTCCTGATTTTTTTATATGAGTGCAGGGTACTGGGCTTACATCCTCAAGCTTTTGTGGCCAACACTTTATTGAGTGGGCCATCTTTCCATCCACCATCTTTTTATTTCATCAACATATCTATCTATCTATCTATCTATCTATCTATCTATCTATCTATCTATCTATCTATCTATCATCTATCTATCTATCTATCTATCTATCATCTATCTATCTATCTATCTATCTATCTATCTATCTATCTATCTATCTATGCGCACAATGTTCTGTGTGGTAACTCAACAGATGAGTATGGTGTGTAGTGATCAAATGTTGGTAATTAGCCTTTTTACTCCCTTAAAGAACATTTATCTGTTGCTTGAATTTCTAAAGGTCTTATTAATGAAAAACCTGGAACTAGATATTGAGGCAAATGCTGAAAGATCAGAGAGGCAAAGGAACAAGCCACAGCCACCACCTCTTACCTCACCAACTCCTCAGCCTGAAAAAGCCTCTAGTTCATGTCTCCTCATGCCTTATATACCTTTCTCTGCCCAGCCGTCACTTCCTGGGATTAAAGGCGTGTGACTTCCAAGTACTAGGATTAAAGGTGTATGCCACCACTGCCTGGCTCTGTTTCTTTCCTAGACTGAGTCAATCTCATGTAGTCCAGAGTGGCTTTGAACTCAGAGATCCAGACAGATCTCTGCCTCCTGAGTGCTAGGATTAAAGGTGTGTGCCACCACCGCCTGGCTTCTGTGATTAATCTAGTGGCTTGTTCTCTTCTTTGATCTTCAGGAAAATTTTATTAGGGTATAAAATATATCACCACCTTTCCCCTTTTTTGTCTAAAATAATAAAAGAAGGTTATAACTAATATAATAAAAACTAAATACAGTAAGTACAATAAGTATATACAATATATACAGTCAAGAATTATACTAACAACGTCCAGTCCATTAGCATTTGACAAATTCAGAGAAAATAACTCAATTGTTTATCCTATTTTGGTGAGTCCAAAATGTACCTAATTCACTTTCTACCCTAACTTGTATTAACAACCCCAAACTATCTTTTGATGTCTTTCAAACTTACACACTTTACACCTCTTTAATGAGTTTCTTTTCCAAATTTGTTAACAAGGAAAACTATAGCTATCTAGTCTTCAACTCCATCAGAGACTTGAGAAGGAAATAATATTACCTAAGTGAACAGCAACTTGCAAAAAAATGTGAGAAATGACAGAAACAGCTGGCTGCCTGGACAGTCACCCAAGACTCCTCTGCAATGTTGGGGCACCCATCTTCAGCCTAGCATATCTGACAGACTCATCTGTGAAGTAGGATATTCTGAAGGGCCTTCCTACCTTGTCTTGGCAAGAATGAGCAGTCCTTTCTTTTGTGTCCTGCTTGTCCATTTGGACAGCATACTGTTAGCAGTCAATGTAAGGGTACTTTCTTGCCCAGTGGCTACCTTGCCACAAAGAAAATCAACTCCATATGGAGTTTCTTAGATGTCCATCATTGTCTCTGAAGTAGATTGGTGCTGCCAGGAGCAGACATGTCTCATAGTCATAAAAAAAGAATCTGTTATTAAAATACCTTAAATACCATATTCTGTAGATCTCTGAAGTGTTTGAAGATGATTAGTCTATCTAAAATGTATCTCTGTTTGACCTTGGAAACATACCTAACATGGCTATAAGTTTGATTGTAATGACTACTAATTTGCATTTCTTTATATCTTAAATAGTTGGTAATAATAAGGACTAGCAATTTGCATTACATTGTTGAATGAACTCTATAGGTACAATACCTTGCACAAGATTAGAAGTATATGAACAGTATGCTCTAACAAAAAAAATCTCAAATTTGTATCAGTATACAAAATTTGTATACAATATACAAAAATCCAATGTAAAATATTTAAAACTAGTAGTTCCTTTTAAAAGTAGATTCAATAATCTACCTTTTTGTCTTATGTCTATATCCTCTTTTTTTCTTTTCAGAGTAGATTCAATAGATTCAATAATCAACCTTTTGTCCTATTATATCTGTATCCCCTTTTTTCTTTTAAAAACAAGAACCCTGAATTTAATCTCCGTTGTTTAGCCTTTTTTCCTGACCATTGACAATTAACAACTTGTAACCAACCATCCTAAACAATGGCAATTATCCATAACCCATTGAAAGGCCAAAAGCCACCTGCCTCACCTCTTGGGAATGTGGGTGTCATGTTCTTAAAAATACTTCCTGCTGTTTGGGGGCAAAGGCATCTTTAGAGGATCCTGAAAAGAAAATTTTGGGTTAATTGTCAAGTCCTGGGACAGGCAGCTGTATCATTTGTTGTCCAGTCTCAGGGTAATGAGAAAGTGCAGGGCTTGTCTCAAGTCCTGGCTAGAGTAGTCTGTGAGGCTAGATCATCTCAGCTAACCATCTTGAAATTGTCCTGAGCAGTTTGTAGTCCAAAGCTGATCTTTGGGTGGTGTTTGTCAGTTTAATGGCATTATCATCGTCCTGATAGAATCATCATTGTGGGATCATCTTTTCAAAGACTTCAAAGGTTGCTATTAGGTGTCGTCATGGTTCACATCACAAAATCTTTTTCGTGGGACTTTTTTTTTTCTGGATGATTTGTCCTTTTTCTTCAGATGTCTCATTTGTCCATTGTTCTTCAGATTCCTTAGCCTTCATTCTGCTGAAAGACAAAAACTAAAACCCTTCCCCAACCCTAACTTTGAGGAGGTTCCCTTTTGGCAAGTTCTGTCTGATCAAATGAAAAGCATTTGTTCGTCATATAAGTTAGTTTAAATTGAATGGTCATGCTGGTTGATGAACTATCACCTCTTCTAATTAAGAGGTCTCTCTTGTTCAAATCAAACCTTTATCAATTTTGATGGTATCCATAGCTTTTCTTCTCTGGTGGAAACAAAAGCAAAACCTTGTCCCCATCGAATTACATATTCTGGTTTTCTTCTGAGGTCAGCACATCCTTAAAGTATACAGGCTGATTTAATTCTGTAGTTTTTTTCTATTATTCAATGTCTCTCCACAGCTGTTGTTCCTTTCTCATTAGCACTGAGAAAGTTCAAAGTTAATAAAGCATTATGCAGTCTATTTCTGGGGGTCTTTGTTACCCCTTTCTGTTTATTTAGCATATTCTTTAGAGTTAGATTTGATCTTTCTATGACTGCTTGGCTATAGGATTGTGTGATATACCTGTAATATGCTTTATATTGTAATAAGCAAAAAAAACCCCTCTTCATTTGACCAGAGACATATGCTGGAGCATTGTCAGTCTTAATTTGTAGTTATACCCATGATGGTCAGAACTTCTAGCAAATGAATGATTACAGAATCAGCCCTTTCAGAACTCAGAGCAGTTGCCCATTGAAATCTTGAATAGGTATCAATGGTGTGGTATACATATTTCAATTTTCCAAATTCTGCAAAACGAAACACATCCATCTGTCAGATTTCATTCCTCTGAGTACCCTTTGGGTTACCTCCTACTGGTAGTGGAGTTTGATTGTATAAAGAACAAGTAGGACATTTTTTATAGATTCCTTGGCTTGTTGCCAGGTTGTGGAAAAATCCTTTTTTAAACTCTTACTATTGACATGATATTTTTTATGAAATTCTGAGGCTTCCAGCACATTTCCTATCAATAGTTTATCAATCTCATCATTACCTTGTGCTAGAAGGCCTGGCAGACCCATATGAGATTGGATGTGTGTTATGTATAAGGGATGATTCCTATTCCTGATATTTCTTGTAACTGAATAAATAACAAAGTTAATTCTGACTCATCAGGGATAAATTTAGCAGTTTCAATGTGTAAGACCACTCTTTTGGGCACACTGAGAGTCAGTAACTATGTTGAAAGTTTCCAAAAAATCCATTAATCCCACCAGAATGGCATATAATTCCAATTTTTGGACAGCATTATAAAGACTTTGAACCACTTTATTGGAATTTTCTGATTTGTAAACAGCCTTTCCTTTTTGGTTTGCATCAGTATAAAATGTAGGGGCTCCAGATATTGGTTTTCCTGTACATTTATTATCTCTTTGCATTGAGAAATCTTGAACTCTTCTAGTTCTTCAGAAAGTTTAACAAATACATTAAAGTGTCCCCCCCCCACCTCCTTTAGCTTTTTTGAGACAGAGTTTTTCTGTGTAACAGCCCTAGCTGTCCTGGAACTCTGGTAGACCAGGCTGGCCTGGAACTCACAGAGATCCACCTACCTCTGCTTCCAAAGTGCTAGGATTATAGACATGTGCAGCCACTGCCTGGCTGTAGTGTTTTAATAGTGACTCTGTGCTGTAGAACATTAAAACTCATTTTACCTAACTGTTCTTGGTTCCTAGCCTTCAGCCTGCCTATCCTTTCCCCTCATTTCCTGTCTTAACCTCCAGAGATCACTGTTCTACTCAATGATGATTTCAGCTTTTCTAGCTGCTGCATATTAGCAAGAACATGTAGTCTTTTTCTTTCTTTCTCTCTTTCTTTCTTTCTTTCTTTCTTTCTTTCTTTCTTTCTTTCTTTCTTTCTTTCTTTCTCTCTCTCTTTTTCTTTCTTCTCTTCTTCTTCTTTCTTCTTCTTCTTCTCCTCTCTCTCTCTCTCTCTCTCTCTCTCTCTCTCTCTCTCTTTCTTTCTTAAGATTTATTTATTTATGATGTATACAGTGGTCTGCCTGCACACCAGAAGAGGGCACCAGAAGGCATTGTAGATGGTTGTGAGCCACCATGTATGTGGCTGCTGGGAATTGAACTCAGGACCTCTGGAAGAGCAGCCAGTGCGCTTAACCTCTGAGCCATCTCTCCAGCCCGTGTTTGTCTTTCTATGCTTGGCTTATTTCACTTAGCCACACATCTTCCTCCAGATCTACCAGTTACCTCTTGTTTAAGGAACAATGGCGTTAAAAAAAAAAAAAAAAAAAAAGCTGGCGAGACTTTCATTCTGTCATTGGTCTCTCCAGCAAGCATCTAGGAATGGCTTGTTCCAGGAATTCTATAAAAACTGCTTAGTGAGGATTAGAGAAAGGGAGCACCCCGTACTGCAAATGAGGTGATGACTAGGGTGATAGGCTCTCCAGGCTCCGGAGTTCCATTTAATAATGAGCGTTTACTGGCTACTTATTGCCTAGGACTGGCCAAAGCTTAGGAGAGACTAAAGGGAGATTTCGACAGTCTTCAATGATAGAAAAATTGAACCAGTGTCAGGGAGGAGACAGGAAAAGCTGGGTGAAGGATGGCTAGGCTTAGCCACTGTCTGATGACTATGCAGATCAAGGGGGTCTTTCCTCTTCTTCCCTTCTTTGTTTTTTCTTTCTCTCCTCCTCCTCCCTCTCCTCCCTCCTCCTTCTCTTTGGAAACAGAGTCTTATGTAGCTTAGACTGATTGTGGACTTGCTATGTAGTTGAGGATGACCTTGAATTTCTGCTTCTCCTGACTCTGTCTCCCCAGGATGGTTTATAGGTGTGCACCACTGTACTTGGTTTATGTAGTGCTAGAGATCAAACAGGCCTTCATGTATGGTAGGCAAATGAACAATCTACCAACTGAGCTGTTTCTTCTTTCTCCCCCCCCCACTCTCTTCTTTCTTTCCTTCTCTTCCTCTCTTCCTCCCTTCTTCTTGCTTCGCTTAAAAAAAAAATTTTTTTTTTTGAGATAGCGTTTCAAATAGCCCAGGCTAGCCCTGAATTTGTTATGTAGTCCAGGCTGATCTTGAACTCCTGATACTCCCATTTCCCTAGTAGCTTCTATGTCCCCCGAGCATGACATACATGTTTCCTGCCTCTTGCTTTCTCACTGGTTTCTATCTTGGATGAGGGTCCCCAAGCTGGAGTGTGGCAGCCATCTCTGATAGCTCCTTTCCCTTCCTTCTGGTGGACCCCTGTCTTGTCGATTCTGTTTTGAGAATGTTTCCGGAGTTGGCCTAGTTTCTCCTCATTCTGGAGCATTCTCCACCCAGCAGCATGAATGAATACTCTTGTTAAAATATAAATCCGAGCACAGCCTACCTCTGCTTATAGGCTCCCGTGGTTTCCTCATTGCACAGAGGGTGAAGTCCAAGTTCTGTATCGAGGCATTCTTGGCTCTGGCTGGCTGGCCTGCCTCTCAGTACTTCCCAGCCTTTGCTCTTCAGTGGCACTCACCCCATGGTCTGGACATGGACGGCTCACTCTTTTCTAAGCACACACTGTGGAATAACCCAATGTCTCCATTTCTTTTCCACCTGGAAAAATCAAATGAATGTATTATGGCTTCTGTAGATTATCTCTGGGAGTGGCCCCGGGGTCTGGAGGCAGTCCCTTTTCTCTTCTCTGCCCAACTGGTCCGGGAGCCTTTTGGGGAGGTGCGGCCTGACTTACGGTTCTCTTGGAGACTCCATGCTCAGCTGGGTGCTTAGCATGTGGCAGCTGCCCAGTTGTGGTTTGTTGAGTAGACAAGAAATGGACACAGGAAGATTTAGAGCTGGACTAGCTCAGTGGAGAATGCTTGCCTATCACCCATGAGACCCTGCTTTCATCCCCAGTATTATGCAAAACTTCAGGGTGGGGCTGGCACTGTGGCTCAGTGGGTAAAGATTCCTGCTGTCAAGTCTGATGACTTGAGTTTAATCCTTGAGATGCCCCTGCTTCTGCCTCCTAAGTGCTGGGATAAAGGCATGTACCACCACACCTAGATGAGAATTGACTCTTAAAAGTTGTCTTCTGACTTCTACATGACACACCACCACCACCACCACACACCACCACCACCACCACCACCACCACCACCATAACCACCACCACCAAATAAAACAACAACAAAACTTCTTCAGAAAATTTGTAAGTTGTAGCACAGGCTTGTAATCAATCCTAGCACTCTGGAAGCAGAGACAGAAATCAGGGGTTCAAGGCCATTCTCAGCTACAGAGTAACTTTGGGACCAGCCTGGGTTATATGAGTCATATTTCAAAAAAATAAAACATATGGGGGTTGAAGAGATGGTTCATTGTATATTGCTCATGCAGAAGACCCGAGTTTGGTTCCCAGTACCTACATCAGGAAAGCTCAGATGATAGAAATGCCTGGAACTCCAGCTCCAGAGGATACAGCGCCCTCTTCTGGAGTCCATGGGCACCTGCACTCACATGCACATACACAAGACATACATGTATATACATCCTTAAAATAATAGAAAATAAAGCATGTGACTCCAGCTTACCACCGTGTAATGTTGTTTTGCTTATTTTGAACAATCCAAAGAGACTTACAGGAAAGCTCTGCCTCAGTGGCGCAGGAAGAAGCAACACAACTTGAATTGTTTGAGTGGCCAAGTCTCCAGAGGCTCTAAATGACAGCAGGTCATTTCTTTGCCCCAGAACTAGGGCGAAGGTAGAGGGAGCTGTGGCAGGCAGGAGGGAGGGGCCTGGCTTTCTGATTCCTACCTGCCCCAGTCAACCCAAGTGGTAGAGAGCACACTTGAGAAAAAGCAAAAAGATAGAGAGATAATTGGACTCTGTGGCCCTTTGCAAATGACGTCTGTACCCAACTTCAGTAGTGTGACTGTATCCCCTCCCCCCCTTTCTTTTTAGTCTTTTGAGAGAGGGTTTCATGTAGTCCAGGCTGGCCTTGAATACCTGATTCTCTGGCCTCTACCTCCCAAGTACTGGCATTATAGGCATGCACCATCATACCTTGTTCTTTGTGTGTGTATATATGTGTATGTATGTATGTATGTATGTATGAATGTATGTATGTATACATGTGTGCGTTCTTTTATGTGCATGGGCATATGGAGGTCAGAGGACAACCTTGGGTGTTGTTTGAACTCAGAACCACTATCTTGTTTTGTTTTGTGAGGCGGGGTCTCATTTGGTCTAGGGCTCCCAGATAATGCTCGGAAGGCTGGCCACCAAGCCTCAGGCACCGGCCTGGTTCAGCCCCACCGGCTCTGAGATTACAAGTGTGCCACCATGCCTGGCATTTCCCTCAGGTTCTGGGTATTGAGTGAGGCAAGCACTTCACAGTCTGAGCTGTTTCCCCAGGCCTGCTCTTCCTCCTCCTGCTTGTGGGGCTGGGTGTGGCCTCACATATACTCAGCACATGCTCCACCACTGGGCTACATGGCCCAGCTCCCATGAACCCTATCTTCCTCCCAGAGGCACCCCAGGCTGTGAGTCCATGGAGGACAGGTGTTTTCCTTGTTAACTCCTGCCTCTGCAGGTGTCTTATGCACGTGCTCCCCGAATGAATGAACTCATTGAGTAAGAATGACATTTGCCTCTTGCTCTGGTTCCTTGGGGCCCCATGTTTCTTATTTTCCTGGACAACTTCACAGTTACCCCACATTCTCTGGATACTGACTCATAGGCATTTTTGTCTTCAGACTCAACTCCCCTGGTTTTTAGACTTCCCCCACAAAGGTTGCCCCAGTGCCTTTAGAAAGAAAATGTGGGGGCAAGCAGAATGCAGAGAGGAAGCCCAAAGGATTAATTGGTTAAATTTTATTACATAGGCTGGTGCTGTTGTTTACAGGCCATTAAAAACCATTATCATCTTCCCAGGCTGGGCAGACAGCACTGAGCCGCTTTGATGCATGTCTTAGAGAGATAAGGAAAATTTATCCCTTGTTTTGACTTCAGAATTTCTTCTTGGTTTATTATCTGACAACGCGATTCAACTTTCTCTCCAAATGTCCCTGAGCTCAGGCAACTTTTTCAAGTTGCTGGCAGGGGAGGTTCAGATTAGAAACCTACAATTTTGGTGTGGGAAGAGACCTCTGAGATAAATGACTGTCCCTAGCCTGCCCCCTCCCTCTCCCTCCCACCTCCATCTGTATTTGTCTCTCATAGCGGAGCTGTTCCTGGACACCCCAGATTCTCAAGTAATTTGCACTTATTGATCTTCAGGCAGGGCAGATGTTTCTCACGACCTCCGGCTAATCCTCCTGCCTCTGTGACCACATCTGCCCAGCAGGGATGACTCCTTGGAACACACACACACACACACACACACACACACACACACACACACACCAGCTCCTTAGTGTCTCTTGAGTACTGTGCACATAGGTGAATGAACTATCTTAATTCTGCTGTCTTAAGTGATAGGATAGTCAGGGTTCCCCTGGGTGGGCTGGGCTTGGAACCCTTACATATTCCAGCCAATCTGTGTGTGTATGCACATGTGTGAGCTCACTCGCTTGCTTGCTCGCTTGTTTGTGTGAATGTGCCACATGTGGGTGCCTGAGGAGGCCAGAAGAGGGCCCGGGATTCCATGGAGCTGGAAGTTGCAGGCAGTTGTGAGCTGCCCCATGCGGGTGCTGGGAACTGATCTCATGCCCTTTGGAAGAGCATCGAATGCTCTTAACCCCTGAGCCATTTCTTCAGCCCCACTCCCCGACATGCCTCTTTGAGGTGATTTGCCAGGGGATAGCAGCTGTGCTACTCTGTAGGGGTCTGATGCTTGTCTAGAGAGCCTTCGAGACTTTTCTATTTCTTAGATGTGAAGAGATGTGCTGGATGGGTACTGAGCTTACTTTTAGGCGATCAATGAAAGAAGTGTGTGAGAGAGAGTGCCCGGGCTTGGCAGACAGCAGCTACTCACATGCTTGAGGAGCAAGGACTGATGGAAGTAGAAATTGGGGTGCCTGCCAGCCCCAGGCTGCTCCTCCTGGCCTGTGTCTTCAGTTCAGTAGGTATTTTATTTGCCGAGGAAGGGTTTGATTTAGAATGTATGGGGCCTAGGGGTGGGGGTGGGGGATAGCTCAGTGGTTAAAGTACTTTCTGGGCAAACATGAGGACCTGCGTTTGGATACCCAGAACCTATGTAAAATGCTTCATGACGGAGATTCTCACCGCCCCCCCCCCCCAAAAAAGGAAGAGAGGTGCTGAAGGAGATCCAGGCTGACCCGTGGCAAGGGCAGACATACTGGGACTTGAAAGTATCTCTCACTCGCTAAGACCAGTCCCGGCAGCCTCTGTTCAAAACCACATTTCTCTTCCAGCCAGGGTGGCTCCAAAGCCATCTCAGGCAACACCAAATCATCCCAGGAATTTTTCCAGGCGTCTGACCCTCAGGCAAGACTGAGGGGAAGACATTCCTCTCATCCAGACCTTGTTAGTACCACTGGGCTGGAGTTTACTGTCTTCGGAGGGTTCACAGGATAAGCTCACAGATGCCTGGACTCGGCGAAAGGAGATAAGCGCCGCTTCTGGACACCTCAGCTCCCATGAGGCATTTCGTTGTGCTCTCCCAGGCTCCTTTGTTCCCTGCACAAGAATGACCTCTCCCCTGGCTTTTCTTCCACTGTTTCTCTTTCTAGAAGCTTCCCCCACCCATTTCTTTCTGTTTGGACACATCCTGTTGCATCTTCTGCAAGGACTGAGCTTCCCCCTTGGCTGGAAGGAAGCGCATCATTTTAGGGGCCGTCAAAGCATGTTTCCAGCTGGGGGCCTGACCGAGAGGTTGGCCTTTTTCTAGCTTTTGAAATATGTGCCACTGGGTGGCTGCCCCATAGATAAAGGGAAAATGGTGCCTCTTACTCTGTGTTACTGTAAACAAGTACCCAGGATCCATGGGATTTTAAGATGTACATCATACACACACATCCTCTCTCTCTCTTTCCCTCTCTCCTCACTTTTCCCATGTTCACAAGACAACTGCTTACTGATGGTCTGGGGGGGGGAGGAGCAAGAGAGGATCCTTAATCCCGGGGAGCAGAAATGAATGCAGAAAATGCCCTGGGAACCGAAGATTCCCGTGGCTCCTCATGTCAGTGCACAGCAGCCCATATATAACCCTAGGCAAGCTTCCCCGCCGCTGCCCGGCTTATCTCAGCCTCACATTCGCGGACTCACCAGCCTGGAGTCTCTCTGGATGTTGGCCAGGCCAGTTGGGAATGCATAATATCTGAGATAGGGCAGAGACTCATGTCCTTGCATGTTGGAGTGAAGGTCTCCCTTTTCTTCCATTCTCCTGTCTTCTGATTTCCCCCCTCTGGCGTTGGGAAGTAGTCTTGTGGACTCGCTTCTCTAATCTTTTAAGGAGGGGGTCCTGATTCCAGGTGTGCAGGTGACTCAAGACGGATGGAATAATATTAGACAGTTGTGCTTTCTCTTTTGGTTTTTGTTTGGAAACAGGGTTTCACAATACCTAACCCAGGCTGGCCTTGAACTCTTTATGTAGTTTGGGCTGGACTTGAACTTGGCTGTTCTCCTGCTGCCTCTTTAGGGACTCAGTTGCAAATCCTGAGATTTCAGGCTTATGCTAACAAGCCTGGCTTAGGTGCCTCTTTGGAACCATGGCTACAGAGACTTGAGTTAACACCCCCCCCCCCCCTGCCCCCCAATCTCTCTTTTCCTCCTAGCTAACTTGGATTTTATGTCCTAGTCTTTGGTGGTGTTTTTGTCTCAATAACAAGGATGAAGAATGGTGAGGCCTCTGGAGAGAAGCATCTAGCCTGATGAGAGCAAAGGATTCTGGGAAATTGAGTGAGGCCATGATGGGAATCTGGAGCTTGTACTGGAAGTGTGGACTGGCAGGTGGCACCTCCATCTTTCTCTTATTTCCCCTTTTTCTCTGTGTTGGGCTTACAGCTGTGGTCCCCCCCTCCACCTCTCACATGGGTTTTCCCTCCATAGAACTTCAGGACAGCAGTAACGGTCACAACTTGCTTTTGAAGATATATGTGGTGTTGATCAAATAGTTTCCATTCTGTAGACGAAAGTCGAGTTATCCACCAGCATTAGCCCCCCTTCCTCTGGCTCCTCCATTCTTTCTGTTCCTTCTTCTGGAATGTTCCCTGACCATGGAGGAAGTGATGTAGATGTCCCCTTTATGACTGGTTCCTCAACAGTCCTCTCGTTTCGGTACTTTTGACCAGTTATGCATCTCTGCAGCCATCACTGACCATTACAAAAACAATCTTCTCGGCCAAGAAGGACAACAGCACTCTTCTATGGGCATCGACAGTTCTTCCAGGGGCAATTTGATGGGCACATCATGTCTGTTTAGCAAAACATCAGCAGGAGCTTCCCCGCGACAGCCCATCATCTCCCCAGCCACAGGCTTTGGACTGGGTTTATGCGATCAGGTACGAGTTTTATCCTGTGAGTTGGGTACCAGATCCAATCAAAAAAGCAGCTGCTTACCCCTGGAACAGGCTTGCCAGTACTGTACCCTTGGCTCATCATGCTTGGCCAGTCAGTATTACTGCACACAGAGCCCATAGCTGGGTAATACGGGTGCTGGGAATTCTCCCCCAGCGGCCTGCATGCCTCTGGCACTCTGAGGGCCAAGCTAGCAGGAAGGAAGCTTCCAGCCCAGGTCCAGCCTGAATTCTTCATGGTCTGTAATCAAGGCCTGTGGTGTCTTAGATAAGGGTCTCGCCTACTAGTTCTGGTGTGGAGTCAACAACAGTGATAATTTCCTGTATTGTTTTGGGGGATCCCTGACCAACTGATAGGGGAATATCCCACCCCTGGTGCTGGCTGGGATTATTATTTTAATAACCTATGGCTTCTGGGAGCAGCTTTATCCACCCATTTAGGGTGCCTCGTTAAAACACTTAACACACACACACACACACACACACACACACACACACACTTTTTGATAAGTGTTTCAAATGTCAGATTTCTTTATGGCTTTTCCATACATTGTTAATTTTATCCCCCCCCCCGCCCCCATTCCCTTTATCTCTGTGCCCAGAGTTGTCTGATTTCTGCTATTTTTTTTTCTGCTGATGTCCTAGGGTTATGCGTTTTTATTTAATTAATTTCTTTTCTCCATTCAAAAAGTTGCTTTTCCAAGTGTCCTGTATTGTCTCATTTGTGTTTTATTTTTATTGTAAAGGGTTACACAAGGCCATTTTTCACTCAAGTACATAATGTATTTATTTAGCCCCACAATACTATACCCCCTTCCTCTTCTCCCCCTCCCATTATGTACCTTGTTTTCTTTTTACTTAATAGTATACCTCAGATTATTCTACAGCAACAGGTATCTGCCCCTTTTATTCACAGCACTGGGGTTTTGAATCCAGGGCTTTGGATAGGCTAGGTAGACAAGGGCTCTGTACGCAGTACTCCCAACCTGCACATTCTACTTGAAACATGGTAGTTCAAGCGTAGAGATGTAATTTATTCAATTTCACTGCTCTTGATAGACATTTAGATGATTTTCAATTGTTGCTTCAATGGAAAAATTGAATATGCTTTACCCATACATGCTGTCATGTCTGTACATGTTTTACCTGTTCATGTGAAGTCATCTGGACATCAGAAGTTTGCTTTTAATATATGAGTTGAGTGAATTAAAAAAACATCTTTTATGTTCTTACCTTGTACAATATTGATCTCTTAGTGTTATCCTGATGGTTTATTTTAGGTAAAAAATAAAATAAAAATTTAAGTGTATAGGTGTTTTGTCTGCATGTATGTCTGTATACCATACATGTGCCTGGTGCCCATGGAGGCCAGAAGAGGGCATCTGGTCCCCTGGGACTGGAGGTTGGGTGCCAGGAACCTGGGTCCTCTCAAAGAGCAGCCGGTGCTCTAAATGATTTCTTGTGGGTATTACTGAGTCAGCCACAAAAGTTGTATGTACATTTCTGCTACAAGTCTCCTCCCAACATTAGGTGTCTTTTTCAGTGACTGTCTACCTTGAAGCAGTCACTGGACCTGGGCTGGCTGATTTAGCTAGAGTGGCTGGCCAGTGAGAGGTGGGGATCTTCCTCCTTTTCCAGCTCTGGGATTACACATGTTCCTGAACACACCTGGCTTTTACATAGTGCTGGAGGAAGGAATGTGGGTCTCCAGGCTTAGACCACAATGCTCACTGCGCCACCCTGCTGGTACCGACTGTCTACTTCTGATTGTGGTCATTCTTAGCACAGTTTCCTAGAAATGGGTTAACTACTCTGAAAACTCCATATTATTAATTTTCTGTTGCACGAATCCTAAATGGTCTTATCATAAAAACCTGGAGCCAGATATCAGGATGAAGGCTGAAAGATCAGAGAAGCAGAGCAAGCCACAACCATCACCTCTTACCTCACCAACTCCTCAGCCTGAAAGAGTACGAGTTTCTGTTTCCTCCTGCCTTATACTCCTTTCTCTGCCCAGCCATATCACTTCCTCTTTCAACCTTTCTAGTGATGAAATTAAAGGTGTGTGCCACCACTGCCTAGCTCTGTTTCTCTTTCAGACTGGATTAATCTCATGTTGCCCAGTGTGGCCTTGAACTCACAAAAATCCAGATAGATCTCTACCTCTGCCTCCTGAGTGCTAGGATTAAAGGTTTGTGCCACCACTGCCTAACCTCTATGGCTAACTCTGTGGCTGCCTCTGTCCTCTGATCTCCAGGCAAGCTTTATTTCCTAGATTACAAATAATATATCACATTTCCCCCCCCCCGTTTTTTGTCTAAAACAATAAAAGATTATAACTAACATAAGAAAAACTATATACAATAAGTAAAATAACTATGTACAATATATACAGTCAAGAATTGCATTAACAATGTCCAGTCTATAAACATTTGACAAATTCAGAGAAAATACTCCATTATTTATTCTATTTTGGTGAGTCAAAAATGTACCTAATTCACTTTCTGTCCTAACTTTTATTAACAACCCAAAACTATCTTTTGGTGTCTTTCAAACTTATACACTTTACACCTCTTTAGTGTGTTTCTTTTCTGGATTTGTTAACAAGGAAAACTATAACTATCTAATCTTCAACTCCTTTAGAGACCTGAGAAGGAAATAATAATTATCTAAGTAAACAGGAAGTGTAGACAAGGGACTTCCAAAAAATGTGAGAAATGTCAGAAACAGCTGGCTGCCTGGACAGTCACCCAAGGTTCCTTTGCAATGCTGGGGCATCCATCTTCGGCCTAGACTATCTGACAGACTTTTCTGTGAAGCAGGATTTTCTGAAGGGCCTTCCTACCTTGTCTAGGCAAGGTTTGGCAGTCCTTTCTTTTGTGTCCTGCTTGTCCATTTGGACAGCATACTGTCAGCAGTCAATGTAAGGGTACTTTCTTGCCCAGTGGCTAACTTTTGCCACAAAGAAAGTCAACTCCATATGGAGTTTCTTTGATGCCCATCATCTTCTCTGAAGTAGATTGGTGCTGCCAGGAGCAGACGTGTCTCATTGTCATTAAAAAAAAAAAAAAGAATTTATGTTATTAAAATGTCTTAAATGCCATAGTCTGTAGATCTCTGAAGAGTCTGAAGACTCTAAAATATATCTCTGACCTTGAAAACATACCTAACATGACTACAAGTATGGCTAACTCTGTAGCTAACTCTGTCCTCTGATCTTCAGGCAAGCTTTATTTCCTAGATTACAAACGATATATCACCATAATTTTCTTTCAATGTGATAAAGTACCATGAGCAAGGCAACATACAGAAGTGAGATTTTTATTTGGGCTTGCAGTTCCAGAGTGATGAGTCACTCAGGTCAGCAACCAACCCACATGGTGACAGGAGCAGGAAGCTGAGAGGTCACATCTCAACTGCAAGCACAATTCAGAGAGAACAGACTGGAAATAAGGTGAAGCCAAAACTTTTAAAGCCCACCCCCAGTGACATATTACCTCCCAAACCTTCCCAAACAGTGCCACCAACTGGGCACCGTGTGTTCAAATATCTGCACCTCCAAGGGGGCATTTCTCACTCAAACCACCACCGTCGTTAAGGCTCTGGACCTTATTGCTGAATTGTAGTCGGTCTATAAATGTAATATTTTTATTCTCACACCCTGACCGAGTGTCCATCTCACCCTATGACACTAGCATTGTCACTAAAATAGAAACAAAGGTGTGCTAATGTAGTATGTGAAATGTGGTGGTTTATTATCTTAATTTTTAAGTTAGCTATTATGGTTATTTCTTAAAAGTTTTTTTTTAAATTCTTTTATTCATTCTTCTCTCTGTCTCTGTCTCTGTCTCCCTCTCTCTGTATGTGTGTGTATGTGTGCCAAGAATAGCCTTGAACTCCTGAACCTCTTCCAAGTTCTGGGATTCCAGATGTGCATTGTTGTGCCTGGCCTCACAAAAGGTTTTAAGCCAATTTTATACTATTATAATTTACAACAATAGAATGTACTTTAGTCTACATATCCTGGGGGTTTGAAAGATGAATATATCTGTGTTTCCTATGTAACCACAACAGGACACTCTAGAATCCTAAAAGTTTTTCTAGTCCCTCTTTGCAGTCAGCCCTGCCTCTGTCCTCCGATAAGCACTGATTCTTTATGTCACCATAGACGACCTTTTCTGGATCTAAAACTGTACATAAACAAAATCATATAACATGTATCCTTTCAAATCTCGCCCATTTCACCTAGCCTCTTTTTCCTCTAAGACTTGCATTTCTCATTGTGTATTGGTAGTTTGCTTTTGGTAGCATCCCATTAACCAGTGTAACACACTGACACTTTTTCATAAATTTTTATAAATTCTTCAGTTAACAGATAGCTGAGTTGTTTCCAGTTTTGGAATAGTATGGTTTAAGTTGGGACAGCAGCTATGTGTGAGTTTCTTTCAATAGAATTCTTTCCCTCTTGCTATGGGGATGAATACTTAGGAGTGAAACTTCCAGGTGTGTGACTAGTACATTGTCTTAGTTAGGATTTCTGTTGCTGTGAAGAGACAACGTGACCACGGCAACTCTTAAGAAAACATTTAATTGGTGAACTTACCGTTTCAGAGGTTCAGTCCATTATCATCATGGCAGGGAACATGGCAGCATGCAGGCAGACATGGTGCTGGAGAGGGAGCTGAGAGTTCTACATCTTGCAGGCAACAGGAAATTGACTGAGACCCTGGGCGGTATCCTAAGCATAGGAAACCTTAAAGCCCGCCCCCACAGTGACACACTTCCTCCAACAAAGCCACATCTCCTAATAGTGCCACTCTCTTTGGGATTATGTGGGTTGATTACATTCAAGCTACCATATACATGTTTTTTTTTTAATTTAAAACATTTGTCTTTTATTTTTAGTTATATGTTCGTGTGTATGTCTGTGTGAGTTTATGCCATGTGTGTAGATGTCCATGGAGGTCAGCGGAGAGCAGCAGATCCACTGGAACTGGAGTGACGAGCGATTGTGAGCCATCTAACGTGGCTACTGGGAACTTACCTCTTGTTCTGTACAAAGGCAATGAGCACTTTGAATGCTGAGCCATCTCTCCAGCTGCTGGCTGTTCTCCAACTACTCTAGCTGTTCTGACAGTGGTTGCTTACAGCGCTGTGAGCAGTGCATGAGCATTCTTGTTGGTACACATCCTTGCTAGATGTCGACACTATCGGTCTTTCTAATTCTAGTCGGTGCAAACGGTATCTTTACTTCCGTTTTAACTTGGACCTTCCTGATTCCTAATGATGCTAAGTATGTTCATGGTTGTGTATTCTTGTTAATTACATAATTTATTATAATTAATTATATTTGTGCAGTTGTGTAACCATTATCCCTGTTGGTAACAATGTCTTTGAAGAAGCAGAATTTAAAAATTTTGAATTCCAAATTAGTTTTATTTTTTATTTATAGTTTTTGCTTTTTGTGTCCCAAGACTCTTTACTATACCAATGTCCTGAAGACTTCCCACAGTGCTCTCTTCTGGAAGTCTTAGAATCTTAGTATTTTTCTGTGTAGCTTTTGAGCCTTTCCTGGAACACACTCTGTAGCCCAGGCTGGCCTCGAACTCACAGAGTTCTGCCTGCCTCTGCCTCCTGAGTGCTGGGATTAAAGGCGTGCGCCATCACTGCCCGGCTAGAATCTTAGTGTTTTACTATAATGCTAGAATCCACTTTGATTGTACTGGGGTTGTGGCATGAAGTACAGGTTGAGTTTTACTTGTAATCTCATTTTTATTTCTTTAGTTATTTTGTGTGTGTTTCTGCACCAGGCCTAGGTGTGGTCAGAGTGCAATTTGTGGGTAGGGATTCTCTCCCTACCGGAGGATGGGACTTAGGCTGTCAGGGGTAAGCACCTTTATTCACTGAACCATCTTGCCATTATAATTTAATATGGAGACCTGGTTAAAATAAATAAGGTCCAGCAAGCTGGCTCAGTGGAGAATAGAGCTCACTGCCAAGTCTGATGACCTAGGCTTGATCCCTAAACCTGGCAGAGCTCTGACTAGTAGATCTCATAGCAGAGAACTGACTCCTGAAAGTTGCCCTCCGAACTCCACCCACATGAGTGCCCTGGAATGTGTACTTCTACTCACCAAACAAACAAACAAACAAACAAACAAACAAACAATAAAATAAAAAGATAAGTAAAATAAGTAAGTATTATTAGCCATTAGCCATTGATTTATTCTGTTGTGGATTAGAAATTATAACCCTTCTTAGGGATCTGGTAGATACTTGTTTGTACAATCCATTGGATTTTTACACATGCTAGGGCAAGCTTCTACTACTAGCTACATCCTCACCTCTGTCGACTAGACTTAAGCAACCCAGTTCTTTGATTTAACTGGAATATGTTTAAGCTTATGTAATAGTTGCACTGAATAGGGGGAAAGAGAAATGTGGATGTAGTCGGTACATAAAGGTGTGAAAAGGGCCTACCTATTAAGAAATGGGGGCCAGAGCTGGGTACATAGCTCTGTTAGTAACACGCTCAAGCAAGAGGACCTGAGTTCGATACCTAACACCTATGCAAAAAGGTGTCATGTGCTTGTATTCCAAGTCCCTTGGAAGCTGGAGACAGGAGCATCCCAGGGACCAGCTGGCCAGCTAGCCCAGCTTACATGGTGGGCCCCAGGTCTCCTTGACTGAATTTGTGAGAGAAAGCAAGGTGGATATCCTCCAAGGATGGACACTGGAGGTGGATTTACAGTCTCCACACACACACACACACATACAGAAATGCAGGCCTGCTTCTGCACACACATGAGCATGCACACCTGTGACCCTTAAAACAAAGAAATGGGGGCCACTTGGTGTGTGGGATGGAGGTGTCGTGGCGAGGGAGGAGCTGGAGAGCTTGGTTGCACAGCATGGAGGGTCCCTACATTTGTCCCGTGGGTGTTGTGAGGTCTGAGAGGGGTCTGGAATGTGTCCCATAGCACCATCACATGTTAGCACCATGGCTGGTCTGACTGGGGAGACATCAGTGGATGAGGGCTGAAGTGGGTGCTAGGACTCTGTCACCTTGAAGAGGGACTGATTGCTGAGAGATTGAGGATGGGATGGGGTGGAGGTGGTGATGTAGGAAATTGCCTGATTTCAGAATAGGTAAAGCTGGAGGGAGGCATGTGAAGATTTGACCTTGAGATCCAGTTGGGATGTTGGGAAGGCTATCTCGGGTTTAACTAGCGCTAAAGATAGCAGGGGGAGAAACTTTCTCAGAGTTGAAGCTTAAAGGAAATGAAAATGATTTGCTTTTGGAGAATATTTGTGACATGGCTTGAGAGGATCATCAAAACTGATTCTCCTTTTTTGTTAAAACATTTGAAAGTCTGCAAAGTGCTTGTGCATGCAACTTTTCTCTTTTTAAATGTGCTTTTATTTCTTTTATTTATGTGTATGTCACATGCATGTGGCTTCCTATGGAGCCTGAAGAGGACATCAGACTGGCCAGAACTGGAGTTACAGTTGGTTGTAAACTGCCTTGCCTGATGTGGGTAATTGGGATCTGAACTTGGGTTCTTAGGAAGAGTAACAATATTTTTTTTTTGTTGTTGTTGTTATTTTGATACAGGGTCTCTTTACGTAGCCCTGGCTGTCCTGAAACTACTATGGCTGGCTTTGAACTCAGAGATCTGTCTGGCTCTGCTTCCCCAGTGCTGGGCTTAAAGGTGTGTGTCATTACCACAACCATCTGCAACAAAAGTTCTTAACCTCTGAGCCTCCTCTCCAGCCCCAATTTTTTTTTCTTTTTTCTTTTTTTTTTTTCATTATACCTGATGTGGTAGGCAGGGCAGGCAGGGTTCCATGGTTTCCATCTTGGAGATGAGGAAGGAGGCTCTGCCGTAGCTAGGAGATGGCTTAGGGTCTTTTCTCTAAGATAATCGCTGCGTGTGGTATCAGAGGGATGGGATGGGGTAGGATTCTAAGCTGGGTTTCTATCCATTGGCTGTGTCAGAAGTCACCTTGCTTTTCTTATCTGTTTGATCAGGTGGATAGCGTCTGCATCATTAGCCCCAACGGTGGGGATGGTCAAATAAAGCAACCTGAGTGAATGAATGACAGCAAATATAAAGCAGGGTGCAAACCTCAACCGATTAAAGGTTACACTTTCTTTGTACTGTGGCTGGGGATCAGCTGGCCACAGGGTCGGGAGATGGGGAAATCTAGGGTTTACACTGGTGCAGTCCACAAGAGCAAGGCCGTGCCCTATGGAGTGGGATGGAATGCTGGGCTCCGGGACAGGGTGGTGCTGCCCATGCAGTCCGAGGCTTCCAAGTTGTCAGGGAAGCCAAAGGCTCGCATGTACCGGAAGAACTCTGTGTTTCAATTCAGAAGCCTTGCGACTGTATATGACTTATTATATGGCAGAAATACTATACTGTGTGACCCTTGATTCCCTTGAATCTTACTGCACTCTTCTTGTTTGGTTGCTTGTATTGTCTTGTGTGTGTGTGTGTGTGTGTGTGTGTGTGTGTGTGTGTGTGTATTCGTGCATGAACCTGTGGATGGAGGCCAGAGGTGTTTTGATTTTCTGCCTTTTTTTTGGAGACAAGCTCTCTTCTTAAAACTGAAGGTCACCAATTTGGCTAGACTGCCTGGCCAGGGGTCCTCTGCCTCTGCCTCCCTAGCATGGGAATTACAGACATGTTGCGCCATACCTGGCTCTTTATGTGGCTGCTGGGGATACAAGCTCATGTGTGTATGTTTGTTCTGCAGGTTCCCTAACCACTCAGCCATCCCCCTAGCCCTCCTTTTGTTTCCTTGATAGTGCTTGGGATTTAAACCCAGGCCCTTGGGCATGCTAGACAGGCACTCTGCCGCTGAGCTCTGCCCCCGGCCTCCAATATACTCATCTTTGAAATGTTATTACATGCTCTGGAAATATGCAATGACTCGTGAGTTTCTACAACTTGCTGTACTCCTGTACTTCTGACCCAACACCCGTTCCTTCTAGCCTAAGTTAAGAGACTGGGAGATTGGAAGACACAGCATTGGTATTTGGAGAGAGGGGTCACGAGCCTCCAGGAGTTAGTCCAGATAAGGAGACAGATTTTCTTAATCTTCTCATGGAACTAGTCCTTCCGACAACTTGATCCCCGTCCAGTGAGACTGACTTTGGCCATGTGGCCTACAGACAAAACATTTGTGTTGTTTTAAACCAAGTTGTTTGTGGTCATTTGTTATAGTAGCAAAAAAACAAACAAACAAACAAAAAAAACCAAAAACAAAAACTATAAAGTGGACTGAAGATTTACTAAGATTATCACATGCATAGATGCCTTCAAGTGCATGGCTGGCTGTACCATAACATGCCTATCCATTTATCAACTGATGAGTGTTTGGGCTGCTTCCAAGTTTGAGCTGTTACCAATGAAGCTGCTATGAGCATTCATATATAGGTCTTTGTATGGACATATGTTTTCATGTCTCTGGAGCATTTGCTCAAATGCCTATGCATGGAATTGCTGGGTCATGAGAGCCTATTTTGCCTTACAAGATGCTGCCAGAATACTTTCCAAAGTGGCTGTTGCATCTAGTGTTTCCACCAGCAGCTATGAGAGCTACAGTCACACTGTATCCCTAGCCAATGCTCAGCATTGTCAGCCTTTTTAATTTTAGCCATTAGAATAGATGCTTAATGCTCTCTCATTGTGATTTTAATTGCATTTCCCTGATGACTAATGATGTTGAACATTTTTTTCCCATGCTTTTTGGCCATCTGTAGCTCATCTTTTATGCAATGTCTGTTCAGTTCTTTTGTCTGTTAAAAAATTGGGTCATTTGACTTATTATTAAATTTTAGGAGTTCTTTATATATTCTGACTAGACATCCATTATTGGATATGCCTTCTGCAAATATTTCCTTGCAGTTTATGGCTTGTGTTTTATTTTGACACTAGTGCCTTCCAGAGAGCAGATGTTTTAAATATTGATGAAATCCAACATAGGGGGATGCCCAAGTTAAGGCTTTTTTTTTTTTTTTTTTTTGTTTAACCTAAGGTGAACAGGATTTTCTTTCAGTTTTTCTTCTAGAACCTTCATAGATTTTGCTCTTACATTTAGCTCTCTGACCCAGTTTGAGTTAATTCTTCTGCAGATGAGGTAAAGGTTAAGGTTTGTAAAATTAAAAATATTGAGATGTCTAGCTGGTTTAGAATCAGGGTAATACTGGCCTCACAGTTTGCCTGGTGCTCAGTACTGGGGGGTGGGGGATGTAGGTAAAATCTGATCTGCGATGGAAGTTTTTTTTTTTTTTTTCTTTCTTTTTTCCTGTTTCCTTTTCTATTCTTTCTTTGAGACAGGGTCTCATGTAGCCCAGACTGGCCTTGAACTCATGCTTTTCCTGCCTCAGTCTCCCAAGTGCTGGGATTATAGGTGTGTTTCACCATTGTTGGCCCCTGCTGGAGTGTCCCCCCTGCCCCAGTGTGACAGAGGCAGATTTTGATGAGTTTATGTGACACATACAGACAAGCTGCTTTGGACCTTCAAAGAAGGGCAAGCCATGTGACCTCTCAACGAAAGAGGTGGCGCTGAAGAGGCTTTTGTGGGGCCGCCAAGACACAGCACTGGGTCGCCATTTCTCCTGGGAAGAAAGCATGGTCAATGCCCTCATGGTGTTGTAAAACAAACTGATCCTCCTAAAAAGAGACTGCTGGCCAAGTGATTTCCAGCAGGAGGAGGGATGAGTCGGGTGGGTAACTTGGAGTGTACTAGCTTAGAGGAGATGCCATGAACGTATCAATAGTGGTTATACGTGCGTGCGTATGCCTTTGTCTCCCTAAACTCATAAACTCTGAGTCATATTGTCCCTGCAATGAATATGGTGCTGAGAAGGAACGAAGGAAGGAAGGAAGAAGTTAGGAGATAAGGAAAGGAGGAGAGGGACCAGCCTTCATGGAGCATCCACCCCGCCCCACCCCAGCTTTGTGCCCAGCATCCAGCCTACATCATCTCAAACGGATAGCTTCCCCCCTCCCCCTTCACAAGAGCATCTTGGTCCTCTCCATGTTTTCAGATTAAAACACAAGGCTCGCAAGTGTCAGTTGCCACGTTGAGGCCCAGGTCTCCGCTCCTGGCTCCGTGTGGCTCTGGTAGACTAGATTCCCTCCAGCTGCCCCGAGGACGCTGCCTTTCAGAGGATGACTGGCCCAGGCAGATTGCCGTGGACTGCAGGCAGAGGAGGGGTAGGTCTGGCTGGGGGTTGTGGGTTTGCTCCTGATTTAGCCCAAGTGCTCCCTGTGCTGCTGGCTGGGAGTTGGCTGGCTGGCTGTGTGGTTGGGGTTTGCAGAGAGTCCGAAGATCCCTTTGCCAGAGATAGCGCAGCTCTCAGCAGCATTTGTCAGCTGGGGGTTTCTTTCCTTCTCCTTCAGGTTGAATCCCATCAGGATTTTATTGGTTTCTCTGTTCCCAAGATGACCCCACATCTTCCTAACCTGTGACCCCCTACACTTCCTGTCACACATTGCTTGTGGGAAGGACCCTTGAGCAGTCCTACCATTTGACCCTGTTATCTGCTTCCTCATTCCCAAATTCCTTTGGTTTCCTCTAAGAGGTGTGAGTTCACTAGGGATGAAAGCATACCAGGATCTTGTGTGAATTCAGATTCATGGCGGGTGGTGTGTGTGTGTGTGTGTGTGTGTGTGTGTGTGTGTGTGTGTGTGTACATGGCTGCTCCTTCTCTGTGTCATGTTTGACCCATTCTTAAAGGGCCCCTGGAAAACAGACAGTCCAGGGGATGGAGTGTGTCTGGGGAACCGAGCATCCCGGATAGTACAAGTTCCCATTGACCCTCCCTGTCCTCCAGGCCCCTTTCCTCTGGGCCCTCTTGCCCGTCTGCCTCTGAATAACTGTCTTATGCTTTGTTTGGTCATCATGGTCCTGGCCCCTGCCAACTCAGAAAACCTGAGCCAGCGCCAAGCCTGGCTGCCTGGTCTCCTGGACGGCGTTGTGTGCTGCTTTGCGTCAGCAGAAAAAGTATCCTCTGCCGGTCACATTCTAGAGCTCCCTGTCCCTTGCAGCCCTGGCCTGTGGGGCCTCTGTGCTGAGGCCGCTTACCAGGCAGTTCGAGCTCTCTGCCCACATACCCACGAACTTCAGGAATCCCCAAAGATGGCTTGGTGGCTCTGTGACTTCAGGCGAGGTGCTGGAGGTTGCTTTTCCAGGCCTGTTCCTCCTTCTCGGGGTTACCAGGGGTGTCACCTCCAAGCTCCTCCCAGCTCCCAAAATACCAGCCCTACCCCGCAGCACTGCCAGAAAATGCTTAGCACATTAGCGGGTTTAGCCACCGCCACAGTGACAGGCACTTAGGAGGCTGCGGAGGCACATAGATTTCATTGTGAATTCCTTCCAGCGCCTCACTATTTTGACTACACAGGGCAGCAGCAGCGCTGTTACCAGGAACCTGCCCTGCCTGTGACTTAGAAGGGTGGGGGCGAGGGGGAGCAACAGTGAGTAAGGGCTCCCGCCAGAGGGTGGGCTGCACCTGCCCCTCATTTCACTGGCCCCCGCATCTGTCTTCAGCAGGCCTGCCTGGCAGACCTCTCTTTGGCCTTCTGGAGCCTGCTCGGAACAGGCCTTGGATCCTAGCAGCTCTTTTTCCACAGTTACCTCAGCTCTTCTTGCGGCTTCTCCCGCAAGGGGAGACAAGAGGTTCCTCCTCATCCTTCCAAGGAGGCAGCCGGGCAGGCTGAGGGAAGCAGTCTCGCCCCACAGCCGTGCATGTGCTGTGAAGCCTCTGCTCTCGCTCCCCTCTGCCCCTTCACGCTGCAGGCTCTGAAGCACGTCTCCAGCTCTCTAAAAGCCCGGGTTCTCGTCTGTCGGCCAGAACAACGCGGCCAGCTTGACCTGCCTCCGAGTAAGGCTTTGTCATCTGCAAGAGACACTGCGCGTGGATGTGTTTTGGGAAGTGTCAGATGGAGCACACTTGCGTCCTGTGAGCTGGAGGGAGAACACTCTGTCTTGTTTACTGTGAATTCCTCCACAATGTCCAGTCCATTGGCTAGAAAGTAAAATAGGATGACTTTCTAGGAGTTGTCAATTTACTCCACTGATCTGTGTGGTGAAGAACAGGAAGGCGCAGGATGTGTATTAGTGTATGAGGGCTGCTGTAACAAATAGCACAGACTGGATAGCTTAAACATCAGGAATGTAATCTGTTAGATCGCGGGGGCTAGAAGTCCACCATCACGGTGTCATCTGTGTGGGCCCCTCCTGCGGGCTCCGGAGAAGTGTCTGTTCTGTGGCCCTCCCCCGACTTCAGCTGTTTTCCCAGCATTCCCTAGTGAAGAAGTATCACCCTCCCCTCTGCTTTATCTCCACAGGGTGGTGGGAGTCCCTGTGTGCATGGCTCTGTGTCCAAGTGGCCATTTTCATTTTAAAGGAAGACACAAATTTTTCCTGAATTTTTGTGTCCTAGAAAGAGTAACATGTTTTTTTCCCCAAATGGCTTATAAAAAGTAGAATCATTCCATTTGTCTTTTGGAATCAAAGGCAGTGCCAGTACTATACTCTTCACATACTTCCCGCTCCTTTCCTGCTTTACTGTCTATCTCGGGCCAGCCAGCCTCCTGCTGCAGCTTCCTGAGTACTGGAATCGCAGGCATATCCCAGCATGCCCTGCTTCCTACTGCTTTTCTGTGCCGTCTTTTCCCTCAAGCCTCCCTGTGAACTCTGAAGCATGGGTGCCCAGCTGCTGTCGGAGGATTCACATTCTTTTCCCCTTCCTGTGCTGTAAATATCGTCCTGTTCCCCAGGGCCATTTCAGCACATCTCCCTGGCAGGAAAGCCCCCTCTGTGTGTATCCCCATTGGACTTAGGGACTGGCATATCGATGGCATGTTCTGGGCTGGAGCATTCCAGACCTGGTGTGCAGCTGGACCATCACGCTGGTGATGACCTTTGCAGGACCTGGTGCTGTAAACCTGTCCCTTATTTCCAAGACTCTACACTGTTGCTCATCTGTCTGCATCTTCCCATGAGCTCTCCAGTTTAGGAAGATGGATGGGCATGGGATAATTCCTTTATTTATATGCTACTCCTGAAGAAGAGGAGACCCTAGGATCCTTCCCATGAACAATGATGCCACATACTTTCCATTGTTTTTCTCATTTAGGTCTCTTGATAATCCCAAGAATCAAGATACTTTCACTATCCTCCTCTTACAGATGGGCATTTGGGGTTTTGAAGGAGGGAGGTGTAAGCTTTCCAAGCTCCTCAGTGAGGGAGGGACTCAGTCATTTCTAGCATCTCCATTTTCTCCTGTGCGTGAGGAATGTGAGCAGTGGTCATTCTCCTTTGAGTCATCTGCAGAGCTATGTAAGAAGTCATATTTCAGGGTTCCTCCAGTCTGCTGAACCCCTATGGAGTCAGAGAAGCTCAAGAATCTCTGTCCAAGTCCAGCCCCCAGAGACCCAGGTTATACACACAGGGTGAGACCCATCCATGCCATGCCAGGTTCCTCTCAGTGTTCCCTACCCCCTGTGCCACACAGGCTGGGGAACCTGCAACCCATCTGTCTTAGTCAGGGTTTCTATCTCTGTGAAGAGACACCAGGACCACAGCAACTCTTCTAAAGGAAAACATTTAATTGTGGTGGCTCCCTTACAGCCTCAGAGGTTCACAGTCCATTATCATCATGGCATGGAGCGTCGCGGCATGCAGGCAGATGTGGTACTGGAACATCTTGCAGGCAACAGGAAGTCGACTGAAACCCTGGGTGATATCCTGAGCATAGGAAACCTCAAAGCCCGCCCCCACAGTGACACACTTCCTCCAACAAGGCCATACTCACTCCCACAAAGCCACACACCCTAACAATGCCTCTCCCTATGAGGTCATGGGGGTCAATGGCATTTGAACCACCATACCGTCATACATGCTCTGAGTGGAATGGCCCATGTGACCTGCTTTTCACCTTTTCCAGGCCTCTTCTCTTCTGTAGAGTGGTCTTGGGGGGCCTCGTGGGGGCTCCCACAGTGAGGGAGTGGCATGTGTTAGCATCCCTATTTTTCACCCATTCTCTAGAGTTGTGCTTGTTCTGTGGTCCCTTGGAAGGCACCTGGCCTGGAGTCAGCCAACAGTGTACAAAGCAGGATGTGGTAGCTGATGATGATGAAGAACCCTGCCCCCCCTCACCTGCTGTACCATCCTCTGCCCTTCCTCCTTCCTCACCGTCACTCACTCCTGTCCCTACATCTGGAATCCCATCACCAGGCCAAAAAAAAAAAAAAAAAAAAAATACTCATGCCCAAGCCAATACCTCTTCTAGAAACCCAGTCCTGCTGGGTGGTGGTGGTGTATGCCTTTAATTCCAGGATTTGGGAGACAGAGGCAGGTAGATCCCTGAGTTCAAGGCCAGCCTGGTCTACAGAGTGAGTTCCAGGACAGCCAGGGTTACACAGAGAAACCTTCTCAAAAAACCAAACCAAACTAACCAAACCAACCAACCAACCAACCAACCAACCAACAAAACCAAAACAAAACAAAAGTCCAGCCCATTCCAGAAATTTAACAAATGAACAAACAAGCAAATGACAAGAGCCACTGCCACCACTGAAGGAGCAAGCACTGTGACCTGGGCGCTGACTGGGCGGTGGTGACTTGCCTATGGAAACCCTGCCCTGTCTCTTTCCAAGACATATAAACATCATGGAGGGCTTAGCTGGCACAGGCTATAAGCAATCATAGGACTCTGGAGCTAACTTGTAGCTAACTTGTCAACCCAGTAGAGGCAGGAACCTTCTGCATCCCATGTGGGGAACATGTCTGGCCTGGAGTAGATAGATGCTCACTCGATGTATCTTGACTGAACTGAAAAGCACCACCAAGTTAATTTTGTGTAGAAAGAACAGAGGAGCAAGTCATGGTGCAAAGACACAGATTCACTTACCTGAGTAATTGATTGTCGTTGCTAATGAGATGATACCAAAGACTAGTTATAAAGACAAGAAGCTTAGTTAGTTCAAGGTTCTGGTCTGTAGTCAAAGGGCTGTATGTATGATGGCCTTCTTGCAGGTAGAAGCATGAGACGTTGCATGGTGAGAGACCTCATGCATGTGTGTCTCCTGGTCTCTGCTTCCTTCCCTATGAAGACATCGATGTTCACTCAGGACTACTCCATTGTGATCTACTTTTCTCTCTCCCAAGGGTACTGCCTCTAAACACCAAAGTTGTATTAGGTTTCCACAATTTTTAATACTTCACAATAGTGATCAAACTTTACTGTGAATTTCAGAGGGGCCACACTGTATTTATGATGTTGATCATACAACAGGTAGGATTTGGGACTAGAACTCAAATCAATAAAACTATTTTTGGCTTCTTAATTGGACCAAAATCTGAGCTATGATTTCTTTTGTTTTTGTTTCGTTTTGAGACAGGGTCTCATTATGAAGACCTCCAACTCATGATCCTCCTGACTCAGCCTCCAGAGAGAGGGGAAACCAGGCATGGACCACAACGAGTGTAAGCTATGGGTTCTGAAAGTAGTCGTTACAAAGTCAAGAGACCCTTTGGCTAGTACTCTGACAGGAAGAGATCTGGATAGACAGCAGCAAGTTGTTTTTTTTTTTTTTTTTTTTTTTAATAATTATTATTTTTTTAAATTGGCATCTCTGAAGATGTCGGCTTAGGATTCTAGGCTAACATCTAAATACTACCTCATCCAAGGAGCAAATGGTAGGCTATTCTCACACAGTATTGAAAATTTAACTTGGAAAAATGTCCTTTGAGTGCACGGTATGTCCAGAGTGGAGAGGCCCTGTGGTGAGCCTCTTGCCTGCAGAACTGCCGCAAGGCCTGCTGGGACATACTCGGCATCCTGCTTTTCCGGTTAGAGTTCAAAATGTCTTGTTTTCAAATACCCAGAGAAGCATTTTTCCTCCTCTCCCTCCCCTTCTCTTCCCCAGTTCTGTCACAAAGCAGGACATTTTGATGTTGTGGTGGGGCTGTGGAAAGAATTCTCAATGTGACTCACAATCAGATATCCTGAAATGTATCTCATCCTTGCGGCCTTCAACCCTGACTCTTACCCAACTTCTGAGCTCCCCTCCAGGCTTCTAATCCATCTTTGATCCTCCCCTTCCTGAGTACCAGGCCATTCCTGACCTTTGTCCTGTTCCTAACTCTGACTGTATCCCTTATGCTTATCTCTTTCCATTCATGAGCTCTGGATGAGGGTGGCCTTCAGCCAGCGCCCAAGCCATTTGCTTCTCACTTTTCTTGGTAGGTTTCAGAAGCTGAAAGTTTACTGGGCTTGTTTTCTGGTTGTTGTCAAAGGGTCCCCTCTGTCAACACTAGCAAGTGTCAGAGTGTACCATCTCACACGCCACCTTTAAAATGAGACATTTCGTCATCACCGTGTGTGTGCGCTACAGAGTGTGTGTGTGTGTGTGCGTGTGTGTGTAAATGTGAGTGTGTGAAGTGTTTTCTCTCCTTCCACGTGGATCCCAGGGATCAAACTCCAGTTGTAAGACTTGGCAGCACGTGCCTTTCCCCATTCAGTCCTCTCACTGTCCCCTCCCCTTTTAATCCTGTGAACAACAGTTATAACAGTAAAAACTATCACAGTAATACAGTAGCAACAATGATAGTGTGTCTACTGAGCCTCCGTTACTGATTGTATACTGCCCTTGACACATTCTCTCACGTCCGTCCACTAGGTCCTCACAGTAACCCGAAGAGACACCTATTTCAGGCTCTCCTTATGGATGGATGGAAAACAGGAACAAACACGTTGTTTGCCTAAGGCATCCAGTTAGTGAGTTAGGCCAGCTACGGAATGACTCAGTGACACAAATTCCTTTCAGATTGTGTCCTGAATAGGTGAAGGGTTGTTTCTAGGCCCTGGTCATCTCCCTTGTGGCTCTGCTAGGACGTTTTTGTGTGGTCTAACGGTGGCCCCGGAGATGTACTGGGTGGGAGAAAACTCATTTCTTCGACCTTGCAGGTAGGTAAGCCCTGTCTTGGGCCATGTGAGAGACAAGGGAGAGACTGTCCTGAGGAGCAGAGAGGTGAAGGTGAGGTCCCCAGGAGCGGGCGAACGGCCGTGCTGACTGACTTCCCAGGCTTTCTACATTTCAACAAATATTTACACGCTGGGCAGTGTGGGGGCCGAATAGAGAGCTGTCCATTCTAAGTCCTCAGGATTGACCAGGCGACTGCAGTTTGATGGGGCTAAGAAGTGCCATAGGAGAGTGAGGCGAGGAGGGAGGATGGAAGATGTGACAACTCCTCAGATTTTGGGGGTCGATTGGTTGTATTTCTATTAGATGCCTCCCACACTTCTAGGACAGTGTTGGTTGCAGGAATAGGCTCTCCCCCAACCCCCGCCCCCCAGTGTTTTAGTCAGGGTTTCTATTGCTGTGAAGAGACACCATGACCACAGCCACTCTTAGAAAGGAAAACATTCAACCGAGGTGGCTTGCTTACAGTTTAGAGGTTTTAGCCCATTACCATCATTGTAGGGAGCATGGTGGCTGGGAATATGGCGGTTTACAGGGAGACGTGGTGCTGGAGAGGTAGCTGGGAGTTCTGCATCTTGCACAGGCCACAGGAAGTGGTCTCAGACACTGGGCAGTTTCATGAGCATATCTGAGACCTCAAAGCCCACCTCCACAGTGGCACACTTCCTACAACAAGACCATGCATACTCCAACAAGGCCACACCTCACAAGACTGCATCTACTCCAACAAGGCCACACTTCCTAATAGTGTCACTCCCTTTGGGGGGCATTTTCTTTCAAACCACAACACCCAGTGAAGAAAATTATTACTATGTGGTGTTTCCCCCAAATTTGCAGGACTGAACGTTTTTTATTTTAAGGGGTAATGAAAGGGATGGCAAGATGGCTCAGAGGGCAAAAGTGCCTGTTGCCAAGCCAGCCCAATGACCGAAATTTAATATGTGTGGTACACACGGTATAAGGTTAGCTCCAATCCTGGCCATCTGTCCTCGGACCTTTGCACCCAAGCTGTGGCGTGTGCATACACACAAAATACACCCCTACAATATAAATGCATAATAAAAAAGGGGTAGTGAGCATGGAGGTGCTTCGAGTTGTTCAGAGCCCTTCCCTGCTGTCAGGAGTTGGAGCCACCGTGGTAGGTACGCAGGGAGGGAGAGGGCCAGGGACTCGGCCTGGTTTGTTGCTTGCACAGGCTCAGGAAGCATCCTGGAGGGATGGTTCAACGTAGGAGTGGAGCCCTGGCTCTTGGAGGATCCACTCATGTGTGGTAAAGACTGTTGAAGGTTGGTAGAGCCACGTGACGGCCTGGAAGTGGCCACTGGGTGTGGCAAGGGGAAGGAAAGGAGAAACCATGAGAAAGTGGCCAGGGGAGGATGGGTAAAGGATGAGGGGGATAGGCAGACGGAGGACAAGCATGTGTGTCTCTGTGGGTGTGTATATGTGTGTGTACATGAGTGTACATGCATGTGTATGTTGAGACAAGGTTTTAGTAGTCCAGACTGGCCTCAGTGTAGTTGAGATGACCTTGAACTTCTGAATTCTGATGCTTCTGTTTCCACTGTTCCTAGGATTATAGGATTTTTCAGGCATGTGCCACCATGTCTGGTTTATTAAGTGCTGGGATTGAACCCAGGGCCTCATGCATGCTAGGCAGGCTACTCTATCAACTGAAGATCATATGATTGAGGAGGTGTTAGCAGTTGATGTGAGGAGGGAGGTTGGATATCTCTACATAGGACCTCAGTGACTTACTGGGACCGTCTGTTGTCATGAAGTCTCGTGTGTGTGTGTGTGTGTGTGTGTGTGTGTGTGTGTGTGTAGGGAGGCAGATTAGTGCGAGAGTGTGTGCCTTCTTATTGAAAAAATGAATCCAACCTTCTAATCTGGTCCCCCAATCCTCCATCGGTTTCACTGAAAGGAGGCCTTGTGGGTAAAGAAAAAGTATCCCACCCTCCAGCTGATAGAGGCGGCTCCAGCAGCTTGCTATCTTAGGTGTCCTGTGGCTTGTTGTTGTTGTTATTGTTGTTGTTGTTTGTTTCTTGTGCCTCCAGTACGCAACGCTCACCAATGCCTTGACTTTGCTGTCTCTTCTTCTAGGGTAATTATGGGTTGGCACAATGTACCGATTGTTCTGTTCCACAATGAAGCACTGTGTAGGGTGATGGGCTGGGCTAGAGGGGACCCGCAGAGAGGGTCAGGAAGGGAATCATTGTCTGGGTGGTGGTCCACCAGTGCGTGTCCTGGACAGCCACACTATATCTCGAATTATGTTTCTTCTTCCCACCCTATTAGCTGTTTGTCCTCACTGCATTTTTTATTTTCTTTTTCTCTGCATCCTTTCCTTCCGGAGTCACCACCAATGGCAAGGCATGGCAACTTCCATCTTGAATGCCAGGTTAGGGTGTTGCAAGAAGTGTTTAAAATTGGTTCAGTGAATTTGCCAACCCCGTTCACTGGATGTGTTGTGTTGCTCACTTGAGTTGTTCAGAGTCTTTTTGCTCTATAAATCCTGTGATAGTTTCTGGAAAATGTTGGGCAACCTAGTCATCTACCCATGCATCCACCCACCCACCCATCCATCCATCCATCCATCCATCCATCCATCCATCCATCCATCCATCCATCCATCTACTCATCCACCACATGTCATTGAGGGCTCATTAGGAGGCAAGGTTCTGGGCTATATGATGAGCCTATAGTTTTAAGAGGAGCAAAAGAGAGCACCCATTCCTGCCTATGTGAACCTTCTGTTGCCTACTCTGGCAGGTCAAGATGTATAGGGGTGAAGTTCAGTATTGTCCCTGTGGACCGCAAAGTTGGGAGATGCTCAGAGCTTGACTCTTACAGATAGAAATTAGAAATAGGTCTTCATGCCCATGGTCCAGCCATCACCAGGCAACACAATAACAATGGCTATTTTGTTTTATTTTGTTGTACAATGCCTTAGACCAGGATATCTGTAAGAGGCATCTATGGTTATATCTGTCCCTATTCTTTCCTGTCCCCAGCCCTTTTGCACTGGGGCTGGCTGTCACATTTAGTAATGTGTATGACTTAGCTGTGGCAGCTTTTCTGACCAGAACCATTGCCATCTGAATGCAATGACCTTCTGTGACCATCACCTCAGGAGCTGTAACTCTCACATCTTGCCCTGAGGGGTAGTGTCAGGCTTCACTGAAGCCAAGGGACACAAAGGCTGAGACTCTGTGAGCCCACTCTGGGAAGAAAGGGACACTTCTTCTATCTGGGAGGAGTCTGACTGGGAAGGCAAAGGCTTGGCTGAAAGCTATTTGCTCATTTAGCTGTGGGTCCTACAGCTTGTCAGCCTTACTGGGTGGGGTAAGTGGAGGGTCGACAGTGGGCGAGACACTCTGCACCCCTGTAGGGGTGATGAGACAAAATGGAGGTCCCTGGAGTGCTGAGGTCCTGGAGGGTTATTTGAGAGCTCCCCCAGGCCAGGGTAACAAACTGAGGCTGGCTGGAAGCCAACAGCTTCTTCTCTACCACTTGTGGTCTTTGAAGAGGTCACCATGGTGTAATATAGCTCACAGGAGCAAGGGAAAGATTTATTTTTTTATATGAATGCAGGTGTGTGTGTGTGTGTGTGTGTGTGTGTGTGTGTGTGTGTGTGTGTGTTAGCCAGAGGTTAATATTGGATGTCTTCCTTCATTGCTCTCTATCTTATATTTCGAGGCAGGGTCTCTCACCAGACTGCCTGGTGATCTCCTGTCTGTGCCTCCCAAGTCACATTTGCCTGACATTTAGATGGGTGCTGGGGATCCAAACTCTGGTCCTCTCTCTTGTGTAGCAAGCTTTACTCACTGAACCAGCCCCAAGAACGGTTTTTAGCGTTGCTTCAAACTCTTGACTACATTTGAGAATGTATCATAAGGTAAACAAGGGCATTCTCTTTGTATATATTTTAAAAGGAATCCAGATTCTTTCCTCCTGTTAAGTTAAAACAAACCCTCAGGGTAGAAAATCCTTATGCTTAGGGTTGATCAGAGTGTCTTGGCTCCTGGGCGTTGTGTGTGTGTGTGTGTGTGTGTATGTGCACATGTGCTCATGGTGTGTCTGAGGTGTGTGCTGCTATGACAAATTGGGTGCTTGCCCTTTCTAACTCTGACTAGACATGATTTCAGGAGCACAGGTCTGGGGACCTGGTGCTGCAGCTCGGTTGCTAGAGTGTTTGCCTAACATACTGGGTTGGAAACTAGGCACTTGGGTAGCAGAGGTGTGGGAGGGAATCAGAATTTCAAGATTATCCTTGGCTTTATAGTGAATTTGAGGCCAGCTTGGTCTACACAGGGCCCTGTCTCAGAAAAACCCAATCCCAAAAACAGCAGCAGCAGCAGCAGCACTGACCATAGGGCAGTCGTGCTGTGTTAGAAACCAGCTAATCTGAGCACTAGACACTCCCAAGACTGAGCTGCTAGCAGTTTCAATTACGGCTGAAGAAACTGAAGCTTGGGAAACGCAGTGATGGACTTCCATGCCCCACAGCAACAGAGCAGGACGAGAACCCCAGGCTCCCGGTTCCCAGGTTGTGTGCGCTGTGACTCCTCACCCATGGATCTTCTGTCTTTCTCAAACAGAAGCATGCTGAGGGCAGAAACCACAAGTGCCATCTCCTCTGTGGCATTCCAGGGGTTGGTGACAGCTCCGCACACCCAGCTGTCCCTCCATTTGGACTTTAGCGTTCACAGGCTGTCATTGGTTGGAATCACCCTCTTTGCTATTCAGCTAGGAATCATTTCCATGGCTCCTCTTTGTGCTGTGTTTCCTTGACTCTGAGACTGAGCTGCCGCCCCAAAGGTGATGCCTTGTAGGATGGCATTGCCTTGGATGCTCACCAACACAGTTGGCTCCTCTGTATCTGTGGGTTCCTCATCTGTACACTTAAACCGGGGATCAAAAGCACTGAGAAGAAAACAATTGCTTTTGTACTGAATACCAAGAGTTTTTTAATTATTTCCTAATCAGTACAGCATGATATCCATTTCCATGGTGCTGTTGCTGTATTAGGTAACATAGCGACCTAGAGATGCCTTAAGCATACAGGAGGATGTGCACAGGCTCTATTCCATTGTTTATGAGGAACTGGAGCATCTTCAGATTTTGGTATCTGAGAGGAGCTCTTGGAAGCAGTTGCTTGTGGGTCACCAAGGGTGACTGTTACTTCCTACAAGGCCTTGGCAGCCACTTTTCTTTGATGTCCTTAGAAAATGTGGGTATGTGAGTTCATTTTCTCCCACTGTCCCTGGCCGTGAGGCATCATTAGATGAACTCTTTCTTTGTGCCACATGTGTCCCATTTCCAGGGTGGTGTTTGTAAGTATGAAGGGATGTAGCCAGGTTTCACTCTCTCCGGGGCTTGCTTGTTCTGCTCTGTCACCACTGAGAACCACACTCTGAACAGATGCAGTTAGAGCTGCCCAGCTGTGAGTGTTCCTCCTCATGGATTCCTGGAAAGACCCAGGGTTGCTTCATGGAGATAGCAAAGGGAGTATGATTCATGGTGGAGCGGATGATATACAGTTGTCTAAGCAACTGCCTGAACTGTGGGCTGATAGAACCTCAGAGAGGAAATAGTTCACCAGTAAGTCCCTGTAAATCACCAGTGACCTCTGAGGTCATGGTGATGCCTTCAGCCAGGTGGCTGAGGGGCAAGTCTTCATTTTGGATCGGCCTTTTTTGCTACTATGTTTTTGAGGTACTGTGTGTCCCCGATGAGCCACCCCGAGTTCCCCATGTCCTTGTTTCGCAGCCCAGAGCCTCATGGGTATATTTGTGGCTATCTCCCTGCATTATTCCAAGTCCAGGCACCTTACACAGTGCCTGCGTCTTCTGTAACCTGTTGATTTCTGGGACTGTTACCAAGATTCAAGTAGCTATTAGGGATGGAGGAGAGGGAACCTGCTTTTGGGGTCAGCTCCTCTCTGGTGCAGCTGCCTGGGGAAGTGGCTGAATGGTTTTCTTGGGGTACATTGTGTTCAGATTGTGTTAGCTACTTTGGTTGGGAGGGGTGGGGAGGAGAGAAGCTCCCAGATGAGTTCAACCCAGAAGGCCAACCACCATTATTCTGAAGATCACAGTCACTCACCAGTCTGTGGCTGACTGCTTTCCTTGGGATCAAATGTTCCCTGATGGAAGTGGTTGAGGTTTCACTCCTGAGTGTGTTGTTCCTATTTGTGTGTTGGTTCACCTTGCAAATGCAGCATCCCTTGCCTGTTTGACCATCCGTTCCTCCATCTGTGAATGAGTTCACCCATTCATCTATTAATTCACCCATCTATTAATTAATTAATAATTAATTCTTCCGTTCATGCATCTAATAAAGGGACTATGCAGGTAAAGTAAATGAGGAAAAGCTTACAAAAGATAACAGGGATGATGGGAACTCTGGTGACTGAGAATTCTGAGCAGGGCCAGAGTTGCCCATCCTTTCAGCTCTATTCCACTTCCTAGTGTGAGCAGAGGCTACCCTGATGCCTGTTCAGCCCCTTCACCCTCCAGGATGAGGCTAGCACAGCACACCGCCTTGTGGGTCTGGTTGTCTCACCCTACCTCCTACATGCTCTTGAGACGCTTGGGTCTGATATCCAGAGCTACTCCAGAACTGTGGCTTCCAGATGTCTTGGGAGCTTCTGGAGAGGTGATAAGCCAAGAGAGACCCAGTGTATTTGGAGTGCATGGGGAACCTCCAGCAGCAGAAGAGCCTGGGTGGAGGATTTTCTCCAGCAGTGTCAGATCTGGGCTGAGAACTCAGCTCCATTGATCCTGTGACTTGCCCAGGAAAGACCTAGGCCAGGGAAGAGCCAGACTTAGAATTTGGAGCCTGGGACTTCCCAAGCTGAGCAGAAGCTACTGAAAGGGAAAGGGGATCAAGCTGTCTAGGCAGTTTTTTTCCTGGGAACTCTGGTCCCAGAGAGTCCTGTAGGTTTCAGGGCTGACTTTGGTCACATGTGATCGATCCTCAGTGCCAGAAACCCCAGCTTTCTTCAGTTTGAGCAACTTCATCCTCCACTGGGCAGGACCACTTTATAGTTTCTTACCTTTGTGTCATTTTATTGTTGAAAATATGGGCACCAGCTGCAGAATATTAAAAGAAACCTAGCCAAAGGGATAAATGGAGTTCATGAGAGCCCATCTCTTAAAAGGTAAAACTCTTTACTGAGGAAGTGGAATTATTGATGATGGACAGTGTCCAAGAGCCTTCTTGGTTTGTCTTAGTTACTTTATCCACCAGTGGGGTCGAGAGAGGGCAGCATAAATTACTATCTCGCAGAAGTAAAGATGTTAATTAAAAGAACAGCAAGGTCCCTGTTATTGCTGAATTTAGAACCCAATCTTGCTCACACTTAATCACTACCACTAACATTATAGGTATGTGCAAAACTCTCCCCTCCCCCCCTTTTTTTTTTTGCTAGATGGAACTCAATGAGAAAGAATGTTGACTAGGAAGAATAAAGAAAGTCAAGTTTTTCTTTTTTGTTTTTGTCATTTATTTTAGTTTTTGAGACAGGGTCAGGATGGTCTTGAACTTGATGTATAGCTGAGAATGGTCTTGAACTTCTGGTCTTCCTGTTGGGATGACAGTCATGTACTGCTGCATCTAATTTATGTAGTACTGTGGATTGAGTGAGGGTTTTTTTACATGCTAGGCAAGCACTATACTCATTGGCCTATACCACCAGACCAGAAAGTGGATTTTAACATTAGGTATTTAAGTTCCTTAAACCAAAGTATCTCAGGGCTGGCAAGATGCTCAGTGGGTACAGGTGCTTACTGCCAACCTGAGTTGGCTCCCTGGGACTCACATAGTGGAAGGAAAGAAGCCACTTGGGCAAGCTGTTCTCTGACCTCCACATGAATATTGGGGCACATACTTGCCCCTCCATCAATAAATATACAATTAAAAAAACCTACATAAACAGCCAGAGTATTTCAACAGGATTTTGTAATGTAGCCTTATTGCTGCTTTCTCGAGTACACTATTCATCAATTCACCTTGTTATTGATTCCAGACAGATTCATGAAATATTTATGTAACTGTTACATGGGAAGCCTTTTGTTGGCTGTTGAGTATATAAAGATGAAGGGAATAGATTCCTGCCTGTATCTATTAGTCTTGCTACTTAGCAAAGTGCTCCAAAGCGTAGTGGCTTCAGTTGGAGGCTAGTCAACCATGTATTGTGTTCACTATTTCACGGGCTCAGCTGCATGGTTCTTCTGGTCTAGACTGGGCTCACTTAGATGTCTGTAGGCAGCTGGTCTTGGGCAGGTTATGGGCTGCTTGATCTAGAGCAGTTTTAATTTGGACAGCTTGCCCTTGCTCCACATGGTCATATGCCAAACAACTAGCTAGGCGGGGTTCCAGGAGAGCTGGAGTGGGGAGGAGATGCAGGGCATCTTGCATCTTGGGCTTGGCACTGGCTTAACCCAACATTCTCTCTGGATTGTTCTCTCATTGTTGGCGAGGGTGCCTTGTAGGCTCTCCTGCCGCACTCAGGTACTTAGGAAAGATAGTCCTTTTCCTCCAGGCCTTGTACCTTTTGTTACTTGTTTGTACCCCACCTTACCCTCCTGGGAACACTTCCTTTATCTAACTCTATCTTGTAGGTTTCCCCTTTGTAAATCTTCTGGTGTGATTGTGGACTTAACTGTGCTTTCCAACAGTAATGGTACATGTAGGTTGCATCTACTATTCACTGGGAATGAAGGTGCAAAAATGCCTGATCTCAAGAGAGTGCAGGTTTTTAGGAAAATGGGAATAATAGTTATCCGCCTCATAGAATTGTTAAGATTGAATGAATGAACGCATAGAAAACTTAGCATGGTATCTAAGGCATGTACTCTGGAAGTGGAACACTATGCTTAAAGTTTCAGGTGATGCTTGACTCATACTACAGTCTCTCTCTCTCTCTCTCTCTCTCTCTCTCTCTCTCTCTCTCTCTCTCTCTCTCTCTCTCTTCTCTCTCTCTCGTTGTATGCATGTAGGTGCACAGATGGGTGCAGGAATATGATGCCTGTGTGTCCTGAGCAGAGGATAATGGATATCTTCCTTTGTTTCTATCCACCTTGTTCCCTTGGGATAGGGTCTCTCACAGAGCCTGGAACTCACTAGTTTGGATAGGATAGCTGGCCAGCATGCACCCAGGATCTGCCTGTCTCTGCTCCCATCCCCATTTTGTTGGGATTTTGAGACAGAGTCTCACTGTGTAGCCTAGACTGGCCCTGAAATCCTGATCCTTCTGCTCCAGCCTCCTTGTGTGCTGGGATTACAGGCACATTCCACCATGCCCAGCTCTAGTGTTTTGAATATCATCTGAGATACTTCAGTGGTGGAATCAAAGGCCTATAATGTTGTCCATTGAGATAAAGACCTTGTTCCTTTGCTCTTTGCCTCAGTTTTTCTATCTAAAATATGGGAAGACAGAAATATTTATACTGGGAATCGTTGACTATTATCTGTAGCCTAAATTTATTGCAATATAATTAAAAATACCAAGCAATGGTTTGTAAGTGAAAGACATCCAGAACAGTGGAGTCTGATCTGTGGAAGAGAAAGGCTTTATTTATGTTTTTATTTCCTTTCTGCAGAAAGTCAACAGATTTCTGTTTCTGGACCATGTCAGAACTAAGATGACTTGCTCTTACTGGCAAATCTTTGGTGTCTCTCCTGGGATCCTCAGCCTCAGCATGGCAAGGCTCATCTGCCTTGGGTGAGGCAGGCTCTCTGGTGCCTGGGCTTGACAGGGTCTGGTGTGTTTGCTGACAGTCAAATGGTTCATGTCAAACAGACTGACTTAGGGACTGGGCCTGACAGAACCAAAGCAGTAGAATAACAGGAGCAGGCCCATTTCAGGAGCTGCCCTTTGCGAAGCATTTACCAGGTCCTAGGCATGGAGTGAAGGATTCTGTGCCTGTTCCATTCTTTATTCTTGTGGTTAGTATTTCTAGTTGAGCAAATGGAAGCTCTGGTTATGTTAAGTGGTTGTATTGGCTAGTTTTTGTCAGCTTGATGCAGATTAGGACCATCTGGGAAGAGGAAACTTCAATTAAAAAATACTTCTATTAGATTTTCCTGTAGTCAAATCTGTGGGGCATAAATAATAATAAAAATAAATTATTATTAATTATAATAAATAATAAAAATATTATATATATACACATAACATTTTTATTTGCTAGGCTTCTGTTTAGGCTGCCTATGAGGCTCTGAATGGGCTTATAAAAATAAAATATTATATATATATACACACACACATTTTTTTTTGAGACAGGGTCTTTGTTACTTTGGCTAGCCAAGAACTTGCTGTGTAGGTGAGGCTGGCCTCCAACTCACAGAGCTCTGACTGCCTCTGCCTCCAGAGTGTTGGAATTAAAGGCGTGTACCACCAGCTAAGTTGCATTGTGGGCCGTGGTCCTGGGTTTATAAGAAGGCAAACAGAACAAGCCATAGAGAGCAAGCCAGTAAGCAGCATCTCTCCATGGCCTCTGATTCAGCTCCTGCCGCCAGGTTCCTGCCTTGAGTTCCTGCCTTGACTTCCCTGTAAGCCAATAAATCCGCTCCTCTTCACAACAACAGAAAACTGACACCAGTGATGGAGTTGAGATTTCGACTAGAGCTGTGTATCTCTGAAACCTATGCTCCTAGAGAGCATTTGCTTGTGTTGTTTGAGGGAAGGTCTCACAGGCTGGTCTTGAGATCCCTCTATAGTCAAAGATGACCTTGAACTTCTGATCCTCCTGTCTACGAGGACTTCTGAGTGCTATGTGCTGCCACACCCAGTTTATACAGTACTAGGGATTGAACCCAGGGCCTATGTGTTTGTTAGGCAAGCATTCTATCAACCTGGATAGATTTCTAGCCCACAACATATGCTTTATACTTGAACATTTCTCAAAAAGTTGGACTGCTTCAGCATTCTTCTTATTTCAAAAAAATTATGAGCACTTGTGTGTATCTCTGTGTGTGCATATCTGTGTACATGTAAGTACAGTAGCTTTGGAGTTAGGGGAGGCTCTCAATTTCCCTGGAGCTGGAATTAGAGGCTGTTGTAAACCACCTGAACTGGGTGCTGGGAATTAAACTTGGGTCTTCTGGAAGAGCAGTATGCACTCTTAACTACTGAGCCATGTCTCCAGCCCAGTTTCAGCATCCTTGAACTCCAGGCTGAATGATAGCCACACTGCTTTTTCCCCATGGCTTTAATAGTGTCCAAATATATATACAGCAAACCCTACCTCGGCAGACAGAAGAAACCACGCCTCTTCAAAGATGCCCACACCTAAATCCTAATCCACAAAATGTTATCTACGTGGTAAATGAGACTTTGAAGAGGTGATTAAAGGGTTTGGCACGGGGAGGCAAGCCTGGACTTGGAGGTGGCCCAACATCATCACAGGGTCTTGATATGAGGAGGGAGGTTGACAGCCTGACCGGTAATATAGAGTTGGAAGTGGAGACTGTGATATGTAGTGGAGGATCCCCTGGTTCTTGCATCCACACCGAGAAGCAGAGACAGCCCCTGGAAGCTGGAAAGAACAAAGAAGAGGGTTCTTAGAGCTTCTGGAAGGAACACAGCCACCCTGACATTAGCCTTGGAAGCCTCGTTCTGGACTTCTGGTATTCAGAACAGTATACCGGTAAGCTAGTGCTGTGCCGGTCTACTTAGCTTGTGGTCATTCGCTTCCATAGTGGTAAGAAGCCGACACACCACTTCACCACGTCCTAGTCTGTGTTCCAAACTGTCAGCCTGAGGAAGCTCTGCTTCGGGTTGGGAGAGCAACTCAGTGACATGGCCCTTGCCTAGTATATACACAAAGCCCTGGGTTCCACCCGCCTCTCCACAAATCCTTTAGAAATATCCCATCATCAACTTGTGGAGGCGCCTCCTGTGACCCAGGGCCCTTTTAAAAAAAGTGGGGGATCTGTAGACTCTGGGAGGGTCTGTGCTGGGGCCCAGGCTTCTGCTGGTGGGAAAGGTTTTGTCCTGAACCATCCAAACACCTGAGGCTGTACTTCTGATTCCTGACCCCATTGGCTAGACAGCTGACTGGTCATCGGAACTAACGATTCTGCTTTTTTCATTGGGTCCTTTATTTCTCAATATATTCTGCTCTGTTCATCCAGTGGGCAGGGTCCCCTGGAACAGACAGTATTTTCTTACAATTGACTCATGACCTACTGTTTTCTACCAGGGGTGGTGACAGTGAGTGAAAGATGGGACCCCCACGTCACCCTATCCGGAGCTAATATTTGCTGATCGCGTACAGCCAGGGTGTTACATTGCTTTTCTTGGGGGCATCTTTCTGTTTGTCTCACATAGATAGGGCCGTGGCAGGCAGTGCAAATGATCCCATCCAAGTCCACGTTGGTGAGCCAGTCAGGTACTGACTGAGGTAACTTACACAGGTGGGTTGAGTAGCCGCATCACTGAAAAGTCCACGCCAGCATGGGTGACAAGCAGGCAGGCTGTACCAGTGGAATTCTGTGGTCACGCCCATTTCATAGATGAGAAGTGAGGCTCAGAGAAGATCAGCAAATGAGAACACAAGGAGCCAAGACTCAAACGCTTCATGTCAGTCCCCCACTGAAGAGCTTTTCCTGGACGGGATTGTGGGAATGAGTGACACGTGGTTACTGCTTAAACACCCCTGACCACATGACTCGGGGGCTAGAACCATCCGTGTGAACTCGATCCAGACGAGACAGCAAGGTGAGCACAAGGGAATCTAGTTGGACATGGAGTGTTTACTCTTACGGGCAGGAGGGTCCTGTGGTGGAGCCTTTGTGTTGTCTCTCTGACCAATCTGGACTGAAAGACAGGTCCAACAATATGTATGTGTACACACACACACACACACACACACACAACACACACACACACACACTCACACACTCACACGTAACACTCATATTGGCCAAGGTCTCATGTAGCCCCAGCTGGCCTTGAACTCCCTATGTTACTGAAGAGGACTTTGGACTCTTGATCTCTTCCATCCGCCTCCTGGGTACTAGGGTTAGAGTTGTGTGGCACCGTTCCTGTCCAAGTATATTCTTGTTGAATTCCCCAGCATCCTCCTTGTCACATATCTGCAGACAGCAAGCGTGGGTGGTGGGGACAGTGGTCTCTTAGAGTGTTCTTTTCCCCTGGGGCTTCTCTCACCCCCATCTCTGGATGCTCTAGAGGGCCCAGCTGGTGATGTAGGATGGATGCTCCTGGATATGGAAGAGAGATGGACACACTGAGAGAGAGAGGACGGAGATAAAACTAGTGTGAAGCTGCGGAAGCAGCCCATGTGGCCTTTGCCTGCATGGGAACTGCCGGTGTCCTTAATGCACTGGCAGCGAGCGAGGCCGGTTCCTGCCTTCCACTTCCCTTTAGGTCTCACTTCTGCACGAGATGAGAATTTACCGCCAATGAGCCTCATGGCAGATGATGAATAGAAAGCAAGTGACCTCGGCTGTCTCTTCCCTTCCTCTGCCCCTCTGTCCCCAAGAGAGCCCTGTCAGCTTCGCTGATCTTCACCCAGCGGTCCATATGGGCCGATGCCGCCTTATTAAATTGCCTCGTGGCTGCTGGGTGACACTTTTGGCTTCCTTCCTCCCCAAATCACCCTCAAGTTATGACTTCATTTGCAGCAGTGGTCAGAACAGGGCGACTCTATTGATTTTCCTTCTTTTCCTGGTTTCTCTATAAATTAATTGGGTCTAATCATGTTTGCCATCCTATCTTTGGAGGGGATTAAACTTGCAGTGTTTAAAGGGGGCAGAGAGTGTTTTTTATTTCAGTGAGAATGTTTGAATTCTAGTAGCCCAGAAACTTGAAGCTGGCACACTCCTTTTTTTCGTTTCTTCTTCTTTTTTTTCCTTCCCAGACAGTGTCTCTTGTAATCCAAGCTGGTCTTGAACTCTCACGCGGCTGAGAAGGACCTTGAACTTCTGATGTACTTGCCTCTACCTCCCAGTGCTGGGCTTATAGGTGTGCATCCCCATGCCTGGTTTTACGCAGAACTGGGGGTTGGACCCACGGCTTCGTGTGTGCTAGGCGAGCATTCTACAAACTGAGCTACATTCCCAGTCCCTGATACCCAGTCCTGTGTGTCAGCAGTAAACTTTTATTCTAAAGACCAAGCAAGATTCCTAAGGGTTCGGGCTGAAGAGGGAGGGGGAGGGGTATTACAGCTGGGGATATGGCACCATCCTACCAGGTGTCGTTGCAAAACTGCTCTTTCTGCTTGGCTGTGTTCTATCAGACTCACAGATAGGGACGCAGTGCGAGGATGGGGTGGTCTATTGGAGCAGGCATTGTGCTACTGGGTCCTGGGAGTGCTTGGATCCCTGGGGAAAAGAGCCAGCCAGCAGTCATGTGGACCAAGGTCAGATGGTACTCCAGGAGCCGATGACGAGAGAGCCAAGGCTGAAGCAGGGACTATTTTGGTCTAGGGGGTGGTAGTACATTCTCTCTCTGTGTGTCATACACACATGCTCACAAGTGCCTCCGCTGATGGCCCCCAGCACTTAAAATGTCTTATTTTTGCTATTGTCTCCAGACCGGTGTTGACTGGAAGGGGGTTTTAGATTGGGTCAGCTCAGTTGTTCTCCAGTGCCTGAGGTAGGAGGCTTCCTTCTGTTTCTGTACCACCCCGTCTCTTACTCCAGGGGTTTCCTTGCTGCTTTCCTGGACACGATGTGGTGGGCTTTGTGTCCCAGCCTGCTGTGCTGTGTGGCCAGTGTGGGCCTGGGATGAACACACGACTACAGCCAGTCTATAGGAAGGCGCGGTGGGCACATGCCGGCTGATTAGGACTTACTGGGCTCAGACCACGGCATGCCTCTTGAACAGTGTGACTTTTGACAGCACGGACCCTCTGCACCCATCTTCCTAGCATCCTGCTTCAGCCAGCCTTGTGGTCACTGGCGATGACATCTGTGAGCAGCATGCACACAAGCCTGTGGCTCCCTCAGACGGAGGTGACATTGGTGGAGACTGAAGGTCTGTCGGCTTGACTAGTGTTCTCCTGGTTCTGGTTTGGCTCCATTTCTTCACCGCTTCGAGCCTCAATTTCCTTATCTATTAAAGCAGAATGAACGTAGGAGAGTGACAGCCCAGGACGGCCTCCCATGCGGTCATTGATCGGTAAATGAAGGTATTATGATTGTTGAAATGTTGATGGCTTTGTTTGAGCGACCAGCATAGTATCTGAGGGGTCCCCCAGCACTTTACATGGGAGGAGCCTGATCCTGGTATAGGGGATCCCTGTGCGTGAACCCCAGTGTCTCTCCTTTCATTTCAGCAATCGACAGACAAGACTGATGTGGTCTACACAGGGCTCTTGTGGAATACTACTCTTCCTACTGCATACTGCTTCAGTCTTAACAAAGCAGTGGTTAGAGAGAGCCCAGGCAAAGGGCTGAGGCTGCCAGGGCCAAACCTTCAAACCAGCAAATGAACATTTATTTATAGGTATTAGAGGGAAATGCCACTCCCAAGCAGGGAAGAAGGGGCCAGCAGAGGCAGCCGCAGTGAGCAGTGGACAAGGAAGGAAGCCAAAGTAGTGTGTGTGGGGGATTGTGGGAGCTGGAGAGGCTGGGTGACGTCAGTGTGTTGGAGAGTCAAGGTGCCAGCAGAAAGTGGCAGGTTCAGTTGGAGCAAACCAAGGCATATTTAATAACAGGACCATTATAAAACGTGGGCAGGGAACCAAAGCAGGGGGTGGTACAGAACCCAAGGACGAGGTCAAGGGGAATGGGAAGCTGACTGGAATGGCAGCTTGGAGAAGGCTGCCTAGTGGGTGCTGTGGCCTGCAGGAGACAGCTACACCCACCCCACAGTGACCGGGAAGGAGGGGCCAGGGAGTGACTACCCTGTCGCTTCTCACTCCGGCTGCTCCTGGCACCTGCTGTTTGCCGAGGCCACTGGAGCAGGGGGAAAAGAGGCAGGTGTCGGCAGGGCAGATTGCTGTGACCCTGAGCAGGAAGAGCAGGGGTGATGGAGAATCCAGAGGGGCCTAGGGGACAGAGCCAGGGCGGAGAAGCCAGGAGAGGTGATGGGCTCAGAGGGGCGCTCCAAGGCTGCAGATGGTTTAGGGATATCTGGATGAAGAGAGCTGAGTTACCGGGGAACTCTGCTGGAGGCAGTACAGGTCAGCTATGGATGGCATGGATTCAGGAGGCAGAAGGGAAGAGTGATCTGATTTCTGTGTGATTGAGGGCTAGCACTGCCAGCTGCCTGAGCTCCAGTTTCCTCATCTGTAGAATGGGCACGAGAAGGGCAATGCTCTGAACCTCATAGTGAGAAGCAGTCCCTCTCTTCTCCCCGGGTCCTTAGCAAAAAAAAAAGCTCATGGGTAAATAAAGAGCAGACGAGCAGGGTGCATGACAGGGAGGAGTCAGCATGGCTTGTGGAAGACTCAGTGGAGACGCTTCGTAATTTATCTATCCAGCTAATACTTATTGATTGCCCACTATAGGCTGGGAACCAGTCTTAGCTACTGGGAGCACAGGAGTGACTCAATTAGACCCATCTTTCTCCCAGAGAGCGTATTTACAGAGAAAGAAGGATGTTAAGGAAGCATATGAATAAAGCTGTGCTGACAGTTGGCACCGTGACCCGAAGACCTCCATCCTGAGTGGTGGGAAGGAGTGGGGAAGGGCCTGAGAAGGAGCAATGAGTAAGCAGCCCCAAGGAGACAACAGCTAGCTCCGTAAAGATGAGAGAAGAGGGGGCTGGAGAGATGGCTCAGATGTTAAGAGCACTGGTTGCTCTTCCAGAGGACCCCGGTTCAATTCCCAGCACCCGCATGGTAGCTCACAACTGTCTGTAACTCCAGTTCCAGGGGACCTGGCACTCTCACACAGACACACACATGGACAAAACACCAATGCACATAAAATAAAAATAAATAAATTATAAAATAAAAAGATGGGAGAAGAGTTCACCTGTGACAGGTTGGGGCAGGTGCGGAGGTTCCGAGAGAGGGCTAGGCTTGTGTTTATGGGACGAAGGGATGGTTCGGGGTGGGGGTATATTGTGGGGCCGACTATACTTACCCCCCCCAGGATGATGTAATTCCTACGTGGAAAGCTCTGAATACCTGTACATGTCTAGTGATCATTAGCTATTGGCGATGGCTATGATTGCTTTAATAAAAATCACCATTGTAAAGAAAGAATAGCATACATATGTAGATAGAACACAGCATTAGCTGCTCCACTCAGTCAGCAAAATTAACTGTAGAGGCCAGCTGGTTCCGGGTGGTGAAGACTCCAGAATTCGAGGTAGTAACCCTTAGTTTAAATCCTGACCTGGCCCTGTATTAAGGGATCTTTGCTAATGGCTTCAGCTCTCTGGAGCCCTGTGTCTTCTGTGGAGGGGGGGTAGTGGCAGGACCTCTGCCCTAAAGATGACTTGTCCTATTTCCAAGACACAGGACAGTACGTGGTCCACAGTGAGGGTGGCTGAACGTCTTCCTTGTCATTGAGGGCCTTGCTCCTGGAAGCAACGACTCGTTCAGTGGCTCACGGTTAGCCGTGAGACCCGTGTTTAAAGAGGTCCCAGTCCAGTGGCCACGTGTGTAGAACATTCACAGGAGGAGCCACGAAAGGCATCCTTAGAGTGCCTTGCTCCTGGAAGCAACAACTCGTTCAGTGGCTCACGGTTAGCCGTGAGACCCGTGTTTAAAGAGGTCCCAGTCCCAGAGGGCCACGTGTGTAGAACATTCACAGGAGGAGCCACGAAAGGCATCCTTAGAGTGCGTAAGTGAAGCAGACTTTGAAGAGCAAATAAGACACGCAAAATACTGGTTGGGGTTGGTGGAGTGCTTGCCTGGCACCCAGGAAGCCCTGGGTCCCACCCCCAGTACTACAGAAAACTGGGCGTGGTGGTGCACACCTGTAATCCCAGCATTTGGAAGGTCGAGGCACGGAGGGCAGAAGTTCAAGGTCATCCTTGGTTACACAGAGTTTGAAGACAGCCTGGGCTACATTATACCGTCAAGAAAGCAAAAAGAAAGACGAAAACCCACCAGACCTAATGGCATCAGGCAGGTAAAGACAAAAAATCAACAACAATTAAAAAAAAAAAACAAAAACCCGGACCCCGAACTTTGCTTCTGCCTGTCCCACACAGCCTTTAGGACGATCTACATTTCCTAGGCCGTACCTCAGTTTCTTATATTTATCAGTAAGTGACCCCCTCCGCTCCCCATCTCATTCCTTTGTCAACATACATAAAGCCCTTGAGACTCCTCTACCCTTAAATGTCGCTCCTTTGTCCAGAGATGCAAAAGCAGATTTAAGGGCAGAGGAGGTGGGAGTTTGGAAGTGAGAGGCAGCGGAGAGGAAGGGAGCCAGGGCAGGCGGCAGACAGAGGTGGAGGGCAGTGAAGATGGAATTAACCAGAACCTTGTGTGTCTGGCGACTGGCAGATCCTTTGGATAAGATAAGTGGAACCCTCTGCAAGGTAATTATCAGAGAGCGTAAATTCCAGAGATAACCTGTCCTGGGAGGTATTGATGGCGGTGGGGAGTGGTGCTGCAGGCTACCCTCTCTTGTGATCCTGAGGCTGCTCCTGCCTTCTCTTTCTTTTTTCAGTGTCCTGCCGTGCTCTGCCCCCTCCCTCCTCTGCCTGCACAGCTTCCCACTCAGTCCTTCTGGTGCCTTCTTTCTGCTTGTCTCCTGGATGTTGGGGTGACAGAGGTCTAGATTTGCCATTGGAGGGACCTAGTTATCGATCAGCTAAGCAAGGGCACTTTTGAGAGGGAAAGAATAATGACTGCGTTATTATTAAGGGGACCTTGCTGCGAAATGGGACTCTTCTGTGTAAACCTTTTCCTAGCCATGTGTGTTAGTCAGGGTCCTTTGAAGGAACAGGACTGAGAGAAGGAATATATGTGTGTGTATGTATGTATGTATGTATGTATGTATGCATGTATGTATGTATGTATATTTGTTTATATACACACACATATATATACATATACATGTATATATATATATATATATATATATATATATATATATATACTCACTATATTAAAAGGGGATTTATTAAAGGCTTGAAGGATGTGGCACTGGTAGTCCAAAAGTGTCCATCTCACACTGGGGAGGCCAAGAATCCTATATTGCTCCATGCATGAGGGTTCCTGGAGAGCTGCTGCTCTTCAGTCTACACTGGGATCTTGAAGATGCTGACTCTGACATTGGTGAAGGAAAGTCTCAGCAGCAGCATGGATGAATTTGCCAGCGACAGTGAGGGTAAGCAGGCAAAAGCAAAGCTCCCTTCTTCCCTGCCCTTTGATCTAGATGGTCACCAGAAGGTGACACCCAGATTCAGGGTGGGTCTTCTTGCTTCAAATAATCTCATCAGGGAAACCCCTCACAGTAGTTCCCGGCAGCTTGTGACTTCTGGTGATTCCAGATGTCGTCAAGTTGATAACCAAGATTAGCCATCACGCTGTGAAGCTTTCCAGCTGCCACGCTGCTGAGAAACGTCAGACTCCCCAGCTTCTGCATTCCTGGTGTTGGTGATTTACAGACCGGCCTGGGCTGCCCCACTCGCCTCCTCTCACCTGCCTCCCACGAGTACATCTTGGCACACATCCTTCCATTTGCAATATGTGCATGCAGCTAAATCTTTCCACTTGACAGGGGCCCAGAGGTTGAGAGTCTTGCTGAAGACCCAGAGTAGCTGAGTTCTGGCTTCATCCTGTTACCCACCTCAGCCCCTCAGGAACAGGCCTCTTTCCAAGGAGTGAAGGAAGGCAGCAGCAGCCTGCTGGGAGCCCTGCATACCTCCTGATCACTTCTGGAGAGGAGGGCATAGCTAGGCAAGGTGGGAAGGAGCCGGTGCCAGAACTGCGCCCCTCATCCCCAAGCCATATCCTGCTCTTCCTAGACACTTTTCGTAGAGTGTGAGGGACAAGGAGGCTTTAGGCATCATCTCGGAGACAGCCCCGAGCTCTAAGAGGGCGCCCCAGGGAAAGGGCAAGACTCAGTTTCTAGCTTCCGCAGAGCCAGACTTCCACTCACCAGGAGAAAACAAAGGCCTTGAAGCTGTGAGCAGCATCCTCTCACCCACTGGCCAAGCAGCATTTCCAAAATGACAAAGGGCTTTCCAGGGAGCCTAGGAAAAAAATTAATTTTCAGTGATGTTTTGCTTGCTGTAGTTAACAATGATTATTAAATAGGCAGGGTGAGCTACTGCGTGTTTTCCTTGTTATTAGCTATGTTTATGGGTTTTTATTAAGTTGTACCAAGCTGAGATAATTGTAAAACTATCTGCTTAAGCTGTATGACTCTTAGACCTCCTTTTTTTTTTTCTCCTCTGTGATGATGGAGAGTATGCCTTATTCAAGGTTTATGCTGGAAGTTGGGAGCCAGGGAACTTTGCTTGTAAAGGTCCAAATGGGAACCAAATGGGACTAAAAGGTCCATGCCGTGTGGTCTCTGAGGAGAATACAACAGACTTCCTTATGGATGCCTGAAACCTTAGACAGAGGTTATATATACTGTGGTCCTTTCTTAATACCTATTATGGTTAATATTGATTGTGAAGGTGAGAGGCTCTAGGTTCACCTAGGAGACAAAACTCTGGGCATGTCGGTGAGATGTTTCTAGACCGGGTTAACTGAGATCGGAAGATCCACCCTGATGTGGGTGGTGCTGTCCCGTGGGCTGGGGTCTGTGTCTGAATAAGAAGGAGAAAGCCGGCTAAACTCAACCTTCACTGTTCCCAGCTTCTCGACTGAGGATGTGGAGTGACCAGTCACCTCCCCCTCCGGCCACCATGCCTTCCCCGTAGTTATAAATTCCTTCAAACTCCACACCCAAATAAATAAATTCTTCTCCTTTTAAATTTCTTCTGGTTGTGTAATTGATGATAGCCTGAGAAGGTGCCTGACTAAGACCCGTGATAAAGTCTAATTTACATATTAGGCCAAGTAGGATATTAAGAAAATAATAGTAAATTAGACAATAGCTAGATATTGACACTGTGATGGCTGATCTGGTGATCGGGATGGCAATAAATGGCAGTATGACAGTTACTAAGCTCCAAGCTGGTGGCATGTAAAGGTGAGAGAGGTAGGCTAGAAAAAGGGATGATTCATGTTCTGGACTGGATGAAACAGGACAGCCTGAAATTTCATCACACACCTCAGAATGGTCTGAAAATGAAAACTTTTGCTTTGCCTGTTTTTAGAATTTTCATTGAGTATTTTTGTGTTGTGAAAAACAAAACCGTGGATCAGGGGAATTCTATACATTTTATCTGCTGATAAAACTTTGGGTTCAGGGTCTGTAGTTTCCAGACACCTGCTATAAATGGTGTGAAAAGCCCCGAATGAAGAGTCTGGTCTGATGAGCTAATGCTGGGTCTGGCTCTGTGTGCCGGGGGCAGATCATGTCATCTCTCTGGCAGCTGGGTTTCTTTCCAATAAAACTAGGCAGCAGGGACGGAAAGGGATGGCTTAGTGGTTAGGAGCAAATCCTGTTCTTCCAAAGGACCCGAGTTTGATTCCTTGTACCCAGGGAGCTAATGAGCTATTCTCTGGGACTCTGGGGTTGTCTGAGTCCTCTCTTTAGTCCAGGCTGGGATCCCTTTGTCTCTCATGAGATGTGGGGACCACAGGGTCCTTTGGAGTCCAGTGCCTCTTGCTCAGTCTTGGGATGAATACCTCATTAGATAGCTCTCTGATGGTATCTTTCCACCAACCAACCATCCTCTTGAGTTACTGAGAGGTAGCTCTGGGCTTTTGAGCAGTGTGGGAAACTGAGGCATAAAGGAATGAAAAAGCTAAAATGACTCAGCAAGCCTGCGATGCTCATTGAGAAAAACTTAGTATTTCCAAGAAAGTGTGGGTTGTTGAGGTTATTCTGGCTCTGTCTCCTGGAGTTGCATATCCTTAATGCCAACTATGCCCCAAGACAAATTGCTTAGGATTCTCCGGACCTCAGTTTACAAATCTCTATAGTGGGATGATGGTGATGATGGTGATGGTGATGATGATGATGATGGTGATGATGATGATGGTGGTGGTGGTGATGATGATGATGGATTGGATGAGATTAGATAAAATAATACATGGAAATCATATAAAACACTGCCAGCCATATGTAGTATATGCTCAGTCAGCATCAGCTATACCGTTCTTAGCACCATCACCCCTTCATCCTACAGCCATGCTGGGTGTATATCTCTTTTTCATCTATTTTTGTGTGTGCAGTTGTGCATGCATGTGTATACATGTGCATGTGGAGGCCACAGATAATACGGAGTGTCTTTCTTGGTCAGCCCCACCTCATCTGTTGAGACAGGGTATCTCACAGATCCTGGGGTTTGTGTGTGGGCTAGGCTGGCGGGTCGGTGAACTTCAGGAAGACCCTGTTTCGGCTTCCCTAACACTGGGGTTACAGTGTGTGCTATCATCTTGGTTTTTTAACCAAGGCTGTGCAGTAAGCACTATGCAGACAACTATTTCCTCAGCCCTACTGATTTTTACCCCAGACTCATGTTCAGCTTCTGAGTAGAGGCTTAGGCTGAGGGCTTTGTCCCTATCCCATGTGTTAATTGACTCTTGAAGAAGTGGGTGAAATGGGAGAGAAGATGGCGGCAGGAAAAGACAGATGAAGATTGGGAGTGCAGGGGTCTGGGAAAATTATACATGAAGAAGGGGGAGTTGGGTTCTAAATTCAGCCAAGCTCCAGCATCGACTTTGGAATTTGTAAGTTATACACCTCAAAAGATGGCAAGTTGGAGATGATTTTCTCAGGAGCCTAACGAGAGAACTTGGAATGCCGTTGAACCGGGTGGCAGGAGGAAGGAGACGCCTCTTTGTCTGGATGTCCCTTCGAAGGGCAGCCTGAAGATCACTTGGTGCACAGGGCATTGCTTCTGCGGCTGATCTTAACCAACTTTGACAGGAGGGCAGAGGCCCCCAAGCGAGGTCAGGACCACAGATCCCATCCCAGCAGGTGCCTGGTGGGGAGACTGTGCCCTCCAGATAACCTTCAAGTTCTCATTGATTTCCTGTCAAGCCTTTTCCTACCCCCAGCCTGCAGTGCCCCTGGCACTACCCGTAGGTTTGGGGCTCAGAACAAGGACGTGGATCAGCAAGCTGGGACAGGACCCTCGGAGGAGGTTAATTTGGAGGAAGGCATTGAAGGGAAACAGAACAGGCACACTGGAGACTATCTTCTGACTTTGCTGGTTGCAGCACTGGTTCCAAGCATGGACTGCCTCTTTGGGCATATGAAAGCAACGACCAACACTATAAATGGGTACTGTTTACCAGCCCTCGCTCCAGAGTTTGGGGTGCATAGGTGGCATTGTGGGGCCGTGAGCAAATTCACGTAGAGATGGTGGAGTTGGAGATAGGGCCCCTGTCCTGGGTGCATTGGGCTGGGTGAGTGGGTGGTGGTCAGAAGTGAGGAGTCATTTCTGCATTCCTCATTTTTAAGTCCTGGGGGCCTCTGCTCTGACTTGCTGTCTATCTGCATCTTTCCATTATTTGTTCAGAGGTACCGCCTGAATATTTCCTAGAGTCCAAATCCCGTGTTGGGTGCAGGGGATCTGAAAAGACTGGGCCCTGGCTGCACAGGAACTAAGCTTTAATTACACAGAGACAATTAGGAGACAAAGACAGTTTGTATTAATTTTAAAACACTTTATTTTTTATTAATTTCACGAATATTTTATTAAAATCTATAAATAGAATAATTGTATTTAATATTGAAATTAAACTTTTAAAATGAAAATTAAAGCAATAATATAATTTATATAATTATATAATTTATATAATAATAATAATAATAATAATAATAATAATAATAATAATATACAGCGTCTCACTGTGTAGTTCTGACTGGCCTGGAACTTTCTATGTAGACCAGGGTAGCTTTGAACTCACAGAGACTCCCTACCTCTGGCTCCCGAGTGCTAGGATTAAAGGCGTGTGCCAACATGTCCAGCTAAGCAAAGAGAATTTTGATACTGGAAGGTGTTACAAAAACTAACATAGGATGTGAGATAGCAAGGGATCAGGAAGGAGTGGGGTGGGCTGGTTACTGTAGATAATGAGGCTTTAAATCCGGCCAGGAGATCTGGGAGAAGTCTGTGAGGGCAGAGCTGTCCGAATATGCAAAGGTCCTGAGGTGAGGTCACCTTGGAAGAGGAAGAGGAAGAGGTACAGAGAGAATGGACCCCAGCGTGGGGAGGGTGGAGACAGATGAAGGAGGAAAGGCCAGTGGGGTCAGATAACCATCTGGGGTGCTACAGCCGTGAGAGGGACTTTGGATTTATTCCGGGTGCTCTGGGAAGGTACTGAGGGAATTTAAGGAGGAGAGAATGTCATGGTCCGGTTTCTGTCTTGAAAAGGTCGCTTGGGCAGCCGCGTAGAGAATTGACTGTGGAAGAACATGTTCTTTGTGACTGTGTTAAATGCCAGACCATATCCCCTCTGCTGGGGAGGGCAGCACCGAGGCTCATGTCCTCCAGCAGCCAAGGCGGGCTGAGCTCTCTTAGTCTGAGAATGGTCTAATTGATGACCTACCCCTTCAGCGGTCACACTCTGGGGACAGCGTCTTGGTGCCCTGCTGGGGTCTCAGCAGACTCCTGCTGTGAAGCAGGTAATCAAGGCATCCTTTCCTCTCCTCTTCCCTCCCCTCTTGTCTCCCTCCTTTTCTCTGTCCATTTCCCCTCCCTCCTCTCCCCCTCTCCACTCCCCTCTCCCTTCTTCCTCTTTCCTTCTCTTCTTTTCTTTTGGCTGGCTTCATGAACTCCTGCTGTTCCTGCCTCCATCTCCTGAGCTCTAAGGATTGCAGGTGTGTGATGCTACCCAGCTAAGGAACTAGCCATCCTACTCCGTGAAGTTTCTTCTGTGGGTGTGCTTTCTTTTCAGGGAAGGAGTCACCCTACACAAAGGGGGCGTTGCTGCTGCTGTTGGACTTTTGAAAGTTGGTGACATTCTGTACATTCTTTCACCTTCAGAGGAGAGATTTATTTTGTCACATCTAGATGCCATTTGAAAGGCAAACCTTGGGTACCCGAGTGAAGCTAGTTTCCTTCTTCCCCAGAGCATCTCTCCCCCTCCCCTCCCCCCTCCCATTATTTACTGGAGGAAATCGCACTGTCTCCAGTCTCCTGTCCTTGGCAGCCCCTTGACTTCAACCCCGAGATGCGCGCGTCATCGGAACATCCAGTGGCAGCTCAGGAATCATGACCAGGCTCAATATAAATTCCGTCTTGCTTAGGCAGCTTTGCATATTAACTCCCTGGAAAGTCTTCACCAGAGGAAGAGGGATTTATTGGGTCTAGTGGGCCTGAGCATCCTCTGAACGGCATTGAAATCACAATGAGTTTTAGGGTTCAAATTCTTTGTCTAATGTGGCTTTCACCAGGGCCACCCTTGTCCCCAGTGTGTCTGCTCTGGGGCCATTATGAAGATCAGAGCCACAGGCTGAATGACTGGGAATGTCAGTGCCTGTCCCCCACACAGGCCTTGACTAGGCCTCTTGGACGTGTTGCAAGGGATGAGGACTTCTGGGGGATGGGCCTGCGACAGGTCAATGCTGTCATTTTAATCCATGCAGCTTCCTGAGGTTTTTCCAACGAGAACTAAGCCAGCTGAGTTAGAGTCAGTTACCAGAGCGTCTCAGCTCTGCCTTTAAAACGCAGTGTCCGAAGAGTCTATGCCCTTCCTCCAGCACTGAGCGCCTGGGGGTGAGGAGTGGGCTGGTGTGTGGACCACATTCCAAACCCCCGGAGTCAGCGCCAGAACCAATCTCCCAGCCTTGTACCACCTATTGATATCTTTTACAAACCCCCGTGTGAGAGCCGCTGCTTAGACCATGTTTTCCGAGAGCAGGGTGATGTGATGGCATTCCTGGTGCAGAAGGACGTTTCATGACAGGTGGGGATGATCTCTGTCTCTTGGGGCAGGTCTGATGTCTACACAGTGGTCAGTCGGCTTTTGAGGCTTGGAGAAAGAAAAAGGGGTTGGGTCTAATGGTGAACACTGTCTACTTGACAGGATCTAGAATTGCCTAGGAGGCAAGCTTCTAGGCACACCTGTGAAGGATTATATAGATGAGGTTCATAGAGGAGAGAAGATTTTTCCTGAATGTGGGCAGTACCATGCCACGGGCTAGGACCCCAGACATCAGAAGGATAAAGCTCGCCGAGCTGGGGCACTGGCCCCTCTCTGCTTCCTTACTGTGGGTTCATTATAAGCAGCAGCCTCACACACTTGCCTCCATGCCTTTCTTATCATGATGGACTTCTCAAACGTAAGTCCAAGCAAGCCACATCCGCTCATTCCTTCTACTTCTTTGATCAGGTACTATTTTTTTTTTTTTTTTTTAAAGTAATGAGATATGTAGTTTGGCAACTTCCTGCTGGGCAGCCTGGATTCTGGTAAAGAACTTCTAGAGCTAAGTTGACCCCCCTCCCACCATTTTAGGACATGGAAAAATATAGTGGGCTGTGATCCTGTAGGAAGTTTGTTTTCAGGCATCTGCTCCTGTGCTTGGAGAAGCTAGGTACCTTCAGACCCACCCCATGCTCAAGCAGAGGAGGTTTTTCATGTTCTGCACATTTCACAACTGTGACACTTTTGTTGGGTTTCTGTGTTGGGAAACATTTGACTATATGTAGTATTGCACAAGGAGACACATGAATGAAAAAAAAGTAACTTGGTGAAGTAATTTCTTGGCAAGAGTATGCAAAGGCCCAAACTGGGTAAGCAAGCACACCAGTGTAGGAGTTTCACTTCACTTTTTCCCTAGCCCAGGGCTACAACTGTGTCTCATTCCATGGCTGGGAGCTGGGCCTCACAATCCACCGCTACTGGCTAATGTGTAATTGGGGAAGGGTGTTGTAAGTCAGGCTTTAAGAATGCTTGGTATCTAGGGGCTGAGCAAACATGTACAAGGTGGGTGGGTGGGTTAGAGTGCTGGTCTTTGGTGGGCTAGCCATCTTTGGTAGACTTGTGATAGGAATTCCACTCAGACACTCACGCTCATTTAATGTGTGTGGTTTGGGGACAGGCAAGAATACAACTCTCTGACCCCATCTTCAAGACATTCACACTCTACATGGGTGGGGAATTGATAAGGAAGACAGCAAAGACCAGCAAAATTTTAATGAAAAAATAATTAGGTAGACTGATGGAGGGGGAGAAAGTGTTTTGGGCAGGATAACCTGGAAGCTTTCCTAGAAGAGGAAGAATTCCAGGTAGCCTTGAGCCAGTTCAGATTAACCCAACTGTGGGTGGAAGGACATGAGTGTTTTGTTGGGCACAAGAACAAGGCTTCTTCTGTGCAGGAAATCATCAGACGGAGATTAACTTTGATTGATTGATTCTTCTACTTATGTACTTATTCATCTATCAGCTCAGCATGGTAGACTCTCTGTCCTGGGCTTTGGGATAGAGCCACAGATGAGTCTGGCGTGGCCTCTGGTACTTAGAGGAGGCTCTGGGAGTGCTGATGGAACCATCACGCCCCAGCCACTCTGCTCTCTAATGTCTGAGGTTCAGCTTGGGGTCAGAAATTTGAATGGGTTTCTGACAGCCTCAATGTCATTGCCATAGTGAAGGTTCCATGGCGGGATGTCACGTGCAGAGGACCAGCCTACTCAGGCAGTGTTACTTCCACAAAATGGTAGAAAATAGGTTGCTCTCAAGGGGAAGAGATGGGAAAGATGGTGGGTTGTAGGCATTCCTGCCTGGGTGGCTGGATTCTAGCTTCCCAAGTCCGTCCATAGGCCTCCAGAGCAGTGTGTGTGAATCTCAGGGAAGGTGGCCAGAGTGAGGCACAGGGCTGGGGAGCCTGTGAGGGGTGGAGCTGGACAGGCCTGCCTGATACAGACCAGCCTTTCATACATCTGCTCCCTCAGAGCCTCCCAGCCTGGCAGAAGCATCGGGGCATCCCTGGGAGCCACTTTGAGATTTGTACCAAGGAGTCAGAGGCTAAAGGAAGGTTTGAAGGAGATTTCTTTTTGCCAGGATGGGCGAGAAGACAGCTATGGTGATTATAGTGAGAGATGGCTGCAATAAGCCAGATGTTGGGTGATGAGCACAAATGGAGAGATCGTAGACATTCCCACTTTCTCCACTAAAGTTGCAAGTGGACAGGCCTCGAAGTCACTGACCTCCGTGTGCTTGTAACGCTGAGGACTGAGCACACGTATGTAGTGCATGAGTTATGGGCTAAGTGGAAATCCTCCTCTGTGCCAGTGGCACCTGGGTGGTCAGGTGCAGCACCATCCAACTTCCTGGATACTAACCGTGTACCAGGTTCTGTGCCGGATGCCTGGAATGACCCAGATGAAAGTCCAGGACTTGGAGACTACTGGCCTAACTGACACAGGTCACTTTCTTCACACTGGAGCAGATATGTCCTGGGAGCTGTTCAGTGCCCAACCTGAGCAGCTGTGCTGTGGCACTGTACATGCAGTCTCTGTTCTGGGGTCATGGTCCAGGAGGGAAGACACATGTTCACATAGCCATGGAGTTGGGTTTAAATGGATACAGTTATAGTATTGTTGTTTTGGTTGTAAGGAAATGAAATCAGGGAGAAAGGGTTTTGGAATCTCTCCTATCTCAATAACCTTCTCTGTTTGAAACATCATTCAGTAGTTCTGGCTGTTGTAATGAAATACTTATTTCTTGGTTCTATGAGTTCCAAGTTCAAGATTAAGCGGTGCCAGCAAAGTCAAGTTCCCGGTAAGGGCTCTTTTCCTGGCTTACTAAGTATGGCTGCCTTCTTGCTGTGTCCTCAAATGTGTGTCTAGGGGGACCAATGTATTTAATTTTTCGTGTTTTGAGATGGGATCTCGTGCATCCCAGGCTAGCCTCAGACTTGCCCTGTAGCTGAGGATGACTTTGAATTTCTGGTCCTCTTGCCTCTATGTGGGGTTAGAGTGCTGAGATTAGGAGTGTGTACAGCCTCCTCCCCTTCTCCCCCCAGCACTTTTTATATGGGTTCTGGAGATTGAACTCAGGTCCTTCTGCTCGTAAGAAAAGCATTTACTGGGGCTGGACTATCCTCTCAGCCTCTTATGTTTATTCTTCCCTGAATCCTCGTCCCATTGTGCAGACTCCACCCTCATGATCTAAAAGCTCTATCTCCAAATGCCATCAGTCTGGTGGGACAGGACATTAGTTTTTTTTTTTTTTTTCCATGTAGGGTGACACAATTCAGTCTATCACTAAGCTAGCTTTTCTTTCAAGGGCCACTCTAGGAACAATACGCCATCAAGGGAAGTAAAATGGTCCCTTTACCTTGTCAAAAACTGCCTGTAGCTTGCGAGGGCTTCTTCAAAGCTGAGTGAGAACAGAGCTATCTACGCCACCCGTTACACATACTAAAATGCAAAGAGCAGGATGTCAGTGCCCTGGAGAGGAGTTTAATGTGCGTTTGTGGGCAGCTGGGGACTGTGGGAGGCTGGGTGAGACTATGGGTGTTAGGGTGCCAGGCAGAGGCACTGTAGAGGGTGGCGGTGGGAGGGGAGAGGGGAATCAGAAATGTCACTGGCCAGGGCTGCTTATCTCTGTTTACAGGCACAGAGAGTAGGCCAAGGTCCTGTTGTAACAGCGACAGGGGACTTGTGGCCACATAGCGTGCGTGAATAGACAAGAACTCTGGAAAGTGACAGAACTCAGTGCCAGGCGGAGTGAGGGCAGAGGGAGGGCCTTGGGCCAGTGGCCGTGTGGGTGGGGAGCAGTGACCCCTCTTTGCTCCCCCTCCCAGAAGAATGGAAGCTGGAGGGAGAAAGGCTCTTGGCAGAAGATGGGGAATTTGCTTTTGAACACTCCCTCTCCCCCTGCTGGAGGCGGAGACTGGTTACATAGTCCAGGATGGCCTTGAACTTGTAACCCTCTTGCTTCCACTTTAAAGGTACTAGGATTGTAGGCATGTTCCGTCATATCTGATGGGTACGTATGTGAAGTATGGCATGACACACGTCCTTAGTTATGAGTACAGAACCCGTGGGACAGTAAGGGCAAGTGTCTGATTGGAGGGTTGGCGCTGAGCATTATCTCAAGGTAGTAGACAGGAAGTTGATCCAGCGAACACGTTCTCTAGAATAGGAAGTTGGAAGAGGAGCCCTGTGGGCCCTGGAATTCATCTCCCCATAGACATGCTCAAGAAAGGTCCTTGGAAATCTCTTGAGAGGAACATCCAGTTCTCAGAGCTAGACTGGACCCCTCTGTCCAGTTGGGACCATAAAGGGATCTTCCATCTGCTTCCTTACAAAGGACCCGGAACCAGGTGGCTGGTATTTCTGGAATACTGGAAGGCTTTTCCGAGCCCAGAGACTTCTTTTTGCCTTTCTGTTTCTGATTGCTGTCTTTAGTGGCCTGGGGTCAGTTCTTGATGAGGACATCACTCTAACCTGCCTGGTGCCAGCTTCTTCCAGCTCAAGACATCAATCATGCCCTGGTAATCTAGCCCCCATGGTCTGGTGCCGGACAGGTGATGGCTGAGGTTGGTCCATGCCTGCTCCAGCCTGGGGCACACTGGTCACAACTCCACAAAATGAGTCATATGCTGCCAGCCTGTCCTTGCTCCTTTTGCCCCCTGTGGCTTTAATGCAAATGTCACCCGTGGGATCCTTTCCTCGTGAGACTTTATTTATTTATTTATTTATTTTTAAATGCCATATTGGAGAGGACATTTGTCTTCTTTCCTGTTGAAATTGCTTTCCATGGGTTTGGGAGACCTGGCCATCGATTTTCTTTTAGAGTGTGTAGAAAGCTCCGTGAAGATTTTGGCTAATTAACTTTCAGAGAAGTGCCACTTAAATTTATCCAGGAAGTTGAAGTCTTTTTTTTTTTTTCTCCATCCTCCCATATCTTCAAAAATGGCATTTAACTTTTGTTTTCAAATCCCTGCCAGTATCCTGTCTGTTCAAAAGTGATTTCCCTGGGGATAGATGATGGTCTAGAGGTTCCAGTCTTTAGCATAGTGGGTTAGAGGCCCTTGCCATGTAAGCCCAAGGGACCCGAGTTCAATCCCTGGAAGCCCTGGAAAGGCAGAAGGTGAGAACCCCGGCACCACACAGGATCTGATATTTATAAGAAGTTTCATCCACACAAAGATTACACTTTTGAAAATACACGTTTGCCCCGGCGTGCCTGTTAGTACTGACACCGAGTGTCTGGAGATCAACTCCGTTTTCACTGTGTCCCAGCTCTGTTGGGCTCCATTTGGTGTGAGGTGCAGATGCTGGACAGCTTCATTTCACTGTTCATTTTCTTGTTCCTCTTACGTGGGCCAAAGCTGTCGGAAGTGAGGAACGTGGCAGGGACATTTGCCTTAAAATCTTACTATGGATTTCTTACATACTGGCTTCCAGAAGAAAGAAATCCTGTTTCTTCAGGAGGTGAATTTTACCACACCCCCATCCTTTTTTTTTAATGTTTATCTTCTTAATCCCCCCCCCTTAACCAGAATTTCTTAGGTTGAACTAGTGAACATCTTTTTAAAAAGATCATGAGATGAGTCCGGATGGATGGTGGTGTTCACCTGTCATCTTGGCCCAGGGAGGCTAAGGCAGGAACATGGGCTGCATAGTAAGATCCTGTCTACAAGAAATGGCATGGGTGTTGGTTGCTGGAGACTGTGTAGGCTGTGTCCTCTTACATGGGTCAAACTGCCTGTAAATGGTTCCGTTCCTCTGAGACACATGGCCTTAGCCGGGGGAACCATTCAGGCTGGTGTGACACAGGCAGATACTTGGTTGAAAATGTTCTTCATTTTTGATCAATCTCGTGGTTCTTGTTAGTATCTTTGATTACATCAGATTACGTGCTGTTCCATTTTATAGCATTTTAATGGGCTTCCAGCTTTCCCTCCCCAGTTCGTTTCCAGCTGTGTGGTTATTAGGCTTTGATGGTAGTTTGGTTTTGTTACTGCTGGGGTACCTTCTCTGTGTGCTGGGCCTTCTGTGTGACTATGAGGATCTTCAGAGGTGAAGAGAGCGGGTAGGGGGGTTGGAGGAGCAGGGAGGGGCATTGTTTGTTCCTCAGAGGCTTGTCAACAATTAACTTACAGATGAGTCTTCCATGACTGCATTCTCCAACTGTAAGATGTTTGCTTTCGATCCTTTGGTAGGAGGCTGGTGAGATGACTCAGTGGCCAAAGGTGCTTGCTGAGCACGCCTTAGGGCCTCAGTTCCATCCTCGATGGAAGGAGAGAACTGTTTCTGCAAAGTTGTCTTCTGATCTTCACACAGTGCCCTGCCTCCACACTCACGCACTAGTAATAATAATAATAATAATATTAATAATAATATATTAATAAACAGAATAAAGTTAAAAATCTTCAGTAGAATCTGACCCATTGATTTTAAAAAGAGAGAACAGACAAGTCTGCTTAAAACCTTGCTGTCTTGCAATCTGTAGTGCTATATGCTGGATTAGAACCCTGTGCATTGCTGGTGGGATTGTGAAATGGCTGAGCCACTGTGAAAAACAGTATGGTAGTTCTTAAAAAAAAAAAAAAAAGCAAGAAAGAAAGAAAAAAAAGGAAAGCAGAATTTCCAGGTGCTCCATCAAATCCATTCTTGGGCCTGAACTTAAAATGATTGGAAGTATTACTTGATGTGTATACCCCTATGTCCACAGAGTATTGTGACATGTTCTCTGTAGAGAGTATAGTTATTATATATTCATGGTGACTAGGGCATGAAGGCAATCCAGCTATCCACTGACTGGTGAACTGAGAAGCAAAGTATGGGATGTAATACAGTCTGACACAGAAGGACACTCTGACATATATTATAACATGGATGAATCTAGAATGCTGTATGCTAAGTGCAATATGCTGGCCTCAAAAGATCCAAATTATATGAAATACTTGATTCACAGACATAAAATTGACTGTGTAAATTGGGTCACCAACCCTGCAAACCAGGATGGTCTTCTAATTGTGTCTTCAACTCTGGACATTTTCAAGTATTATTATTATTATTATTAATCTTGTCCTAATTAAAAAATATTTCTCTCTCTCTCTGTGTATAAATGCTACACACACGTGTCTATATATGGAGGTCAGAAAAGGACATTAAATCCCTTTAATGGTATAGGTGGCTGTGAGCTGCCTGACCTGGATGCTAGGGACCAAACTCAGGTCCCCTGGAAGAGCAGTGAGTGCTCTTAACAGCTGAGCTTGCTCTCCAGCCTCACCATTTTAATTTTTATTAATTAAATTTATTCTTTGGAAATTTTACACATATAGTGCATTCTGATGACTACCCCTACCTCTCTTATAGCTCGCCCACCCGCATTAACCTCCCCTCTTCCATACAAGTCCCCATCTCACAATCATGTCTCTTTGTTTCATTTTGTGTCCTACTGTGTTTAAGCAGGGCTGTGTGGCCAGGGGTGTGGGACTGTGCACTGGGGTCTAGTGAGCTCCCTTTGTTGGTTACACAACTCCCCCTTCTGTAGCATCCCTCAGCAATTCCCAAGGTGAGGGAGTGTCAGACATTATTTTAAATACTTCTCTTGTTTTGATCAGAGAAAGTTCTTTTTCTTTAATTGTGGGTTTAGAAGATCCACATGCGTCCTTCCTTACATACTTCTTACAACGAATGGCTGGATCTCTGCAGGATGTCTTCTCTGCCCTTGTAGTCTTAGTTTATTCTAAATGCTTCTCTGTTGTAATAGGAATCTGGGTGTGTTTTGGCAACTTTTGAGAGCAAAATTGTGGGGCTGCTTAAAGAGAGGGCTCTGGCAGTTGGATGCTCTCTAAGTCCTATGCAGAACATTGCTACAGACCACCTCCAGGGGCTGGCCACATCTCAGCATCCCAAGACAGGGCTGGTCACCTTTATGATGGTTTGTTCTTTGGGACCTATTTTAAAGGAGCTTCAAAGTGACTTGGTAGATGGGACAGGAAATGGGATCTGGTAGAGATTGGATGACATTGGGGCTCTTGGTGCTCATTGGCTTGGCTACCATAAATGCGGCTGCTTCCTGGGGAGAGGGTAGGGGACTCCTTCCCTCTGATTGTGTCTACTTTCCCTGGCCTCACTCCTTGGCTCTTTTGCCTCCTGTAGGCTTGGGGACCAGTTCTACAAGGAGGCCATTGAGCACTGCCGGAGCTACAACTCACGGCTGTGTGCAGAGCGGAGCGTGCGTCTGCCCTTCCTGGACTCGCAGACTGGGGTAGCCCAGAACAACTGCTACATCTGGATGGAGAAGAGGCACCGAGGCCCAGGTGAGCCATGCCACCGCTGGGACCAGCATGCACAGGGGTTCCAGTCTGGAGGAAAAAGAACTACTGTGTCTGGGAATTCACACAGCTGGGTAGGGTGGGGGTCAGATAGTACAGATTCTCCAAGGGACCAGACAGGGATGATGGGAGGTATTTATCTCAAAGAAGTCCAGTGAAAGCAATCTTCATTTTTCACCCTTGGGTGTTGGCTAAAATCTGCAAATGTGCTTAGTTGTGGGAATAAGGCTTAGTTTTGTCATCTGAACTCTGTCCCTGAGGCTTGTCGTCTGTGAGGTGTGGAGAATCTCAGTATTTACTACACAGACTTTATCGGGATTGAATGACAATATCTAAAATAACTCAATGTGTATATGCTCTAAAATACTGGATATTATTGCTGTCATGGCTAAGATTTTAATCTAGGCTTATCAGAATAGAATAAAAACTCTGGTGTAGATTAGGGAGATAGCTAGCTCTAGAAATGCAGTTTTCTGTGGTCATATTTTTTTATTTTAAAATTTAAGTATGTATATACGTATATATACCTGTTTCCATGTGTGTGCATGGTGAGTATGTGTGTGTGTGTGTATGTGTGTGTGTATGTATGTGTGTGTATATGTATGTGTGTGTGTGTGTATGTGTGTGTGTGTGTATGTGGGTGTGTGGGTACATGTGTGCATGCAAGTATCTTCCTTAATTAGCTGCTCTTCACCTTGCTTTTTTAGCCAGGATCTCTCTCTTTTACCAGTAGCTTGCTGATTCAGCTCGGCCGACCAGCCATCGAGCCCCAGGGAGCTGCCTATCTTTTCCTCCCCAGCACTGGGATTACAAATGTGTGCATTTACATGGGTTCTGAGGATTGAACTCAGATTCTATGCTTTTGTGGTAAGCACGTTACCAACAGAGTCATCTCCGTAGCCTCTGTGTTGATTTCTTCTTTTCCCTACATTTGGTAGGGTCTCACGTACCCTAGGCTGATCTCAAACTTGCTATGATCTTGACCTCCTCATGGTCCTCTTGCCTCTCCCTCTCAGGTACTGGGATTAAAGGCATATGCGACCACACCTGGCTCCGTATGAGTATATCAAACAAACTTTTGTTTTGAAAAGTTTCATATTCATGTAAAATTTGGACAATGGCAGAGAAAATGGAAATCCTCATGGCCTAGCTCCACAAGAGTCACTTACAGCCAATCATTTCATTCATTCTTAGCTGTCACCTTTCTCCCCGACTCCGGATGACTTTGAAGTAGATCTGGGAAAACATATCATTTCATGTATAAATACTGTGGACTTAAAAATGTCCAGCCAGTTGGGTACAGTGGGACACACCTGCAATCACAGTATTTAGGAAGCTGAGACAAGAGGATTGTGAGTTTGAGGCCAGCCTGGGCTACATGACAAGATTCTGCCTGGAAAGATAAAGGAAAAGACCAACCCATCCCACAATCACGATCAAATCAAACAGTCGGCACTCACCTCTCCAGCACTTATCTCGCCTGCTACCTCGAGTGTAAACCAGGCTCCAAAAAGGATTCCTACATTGCACCTAGCTGATGTTCCTCTCAGAAATCTCCAGGCTTTTCTTGGACACACGCTCTCTCTCCTTTGTATGTTATTTGTTGAAGAAACTGGGTTGTTTGCACTGTGGGGTTTCCAGAGCTGGATTTGCTGATTGCATCCCCGTGGTGTTATTCCTGTGAATTGATAATTAGGTCTAGAGACTTATTCAGGCTCTCTTCTCTCTCCCTCCTCTCTCTCTCTCTTTGGCAAGAGCAATTCCTAAGTGGTAGTTTGTGCTTTCGTCAGGAGGAGCATACAATCTGGTTATCTTCCCTTTATTCATGTTAGCAGCTCTTGATGATAATCATCTAGATTCTTATTCCATTAAGAGTTGCAAAAAAAAAAATGTGGCTTTTGATTGGAGGCCATCTTTGTTTTTTCATTTGTTAGCTCTATAGCTTCTGTACAGGAAGACATCCCCTCATTAAAACTTTGGTTATTATGAGGTGCAGCTGACAAGAGATAGATGGTATTTCCCCTGTATTTACCAGTTTTCAGAATAATGACTTGGTTCCTTGGTATTGTGCAAAGCTGATCAATACAGTTACTTTAAGTGCGATCATGAACTCGGACTTAAACACATTGGATGCACTTTAATCCACGGCAGCTGTCATTCTGATTGATGGTTACGGGGTCCTCTCTTCAGCCAGTCGGGCTTTGGAAACAGCCCCAGGTCCGTCTGGTGGCTTCCTTGCCATTCCAGGATCAGGACACATGGGTGCAGGCTCACCTGGTGGACTTCTTGCCTTAGACCTAGATGGAGCTGCTTCTCCTAGGAGCCCTGGATTCTCATATTTTTGTAGATGTTTAGAAGCAACCATCTATGCTGGTCACAGCTCTCACGTTTATCATTGTTTCTCGGAGTTTTCAGTCAGCATAGCTATGAAACATGTTTTTAAGTGGAATATGCTGTGGAATTATACTATTTCCTAGCTAATTCAGTTTTAAATAGTTTGTACTTAACTATCTTTATTCTATCTCCCTCTTTTCAGACATTCAACACACACACACACACTTGGACACACACACACACACACACACACACACACACACACACTTGGACACACACTCCCTGTGAGTGTATGCATGTACACATTTATCACATACATGCACACACACACACACATTCACAAATGCATGTGTGCATACAACACATATGCAATATACCCCCAAACCAGGATTTACTGATACTGACACACTTGCTTTATCCCGTACAGTCCTCACAACAGACACATCAGTATCACAGTAACAACAAGCCTATTCATAGGAAGATTACTGGACAGGGTTTAAGACTTCTTTCCTTTTGCCTTTTGTAGGGCTGGTCTTCCTTAGGCTATAGGGTCCAACCACTCTGGCTTGAAGTCATCTCAAACAGTCTTCTGTGTTAGTTGTGACAGTAAGTCTTCTACATGGTTGGATTTATAGGTTTCAGTTTGGTTTTACTTATTAGGGATTGCTCTGTGCAGAGGCTCCGTAGAATCTCTTTTCTTACAATTAGCTTCTCGTTTTGAGTCACCATATACCTCCTGGGAGCCACGAACATAGCACAGAGAATGCCTGTCTGATTTTCATTCCCTTTCCCCTAGGATCAAACCAGAACATCTCACCAGAAGTTGATGTTGGTGAAATGCATGTGCAGAGCTCTTGCCATTATTATTTTTTTAATATTTAAAACAATTTAAAAGTCAAATCTGTTCCCTTCCCCCAAGTCCGTCCAGATCCCTTTCCCTTCCCTACCCACCCAACTTCAAGTTCTTTCTCAAAAGACAGGTAAAACCCCAACACAACAACAAATTCTCAAAAGAAAGAAAACAAAATAAAATACTATCCAAAAGGAAATTAAAAAACCCACCAAATCATAGCCAAATAAAAGCACACGCAAAAAAACTGTGGAGTCCATTATATGTTGGTCAACTGCTCCTGAACATAAGGCCGCCCTTGGAACTATACCCAGTGCCACTCCACTGGAGAAAACTGATTTTCCTTCTCCCAGAAGGTATAAATGACAATCCAGTTAACTTTTACCAGTGTCTATGTTTTTGTTCATGCATTCATTCATTCAAAAAATATAACAAAATGATATATAATATGTAGCACAAATCTTAACAGGCCTTATTAATAAAAACAAACCCGGAGCCAAGTATTGGGGTGAATGCTGGAAGATCAGAGAAGCAGAACAGGCCACAGTCACCTCACTTTGACAATTCCTCAGCTGATCCTGTTTCCTTAGACTAGATGCCTTTCAGCTGAACTGTGCTGCTCAAAAGCCTAAAAGTTTAACCAGGCTCTAGTTCCTGGTCCTCATGCCTTAAATAACTTTCTGCCTCCTGCCATTACTTCCTGGGATTAAAGTGAGTCACCATGCTTGGCTGTTTCCAGTGTGGCCTTGAACTCACAGAGATCCAGGTGGATCTCTGCCTCTGGAATGCTAGGATTAAAGGTGTGTGCTACCACTGCCTAAACCTATGTTTAATACAGTGGCTGGCTTTTTTCCTCTGATCCTCAGATAAGCTTTATTGGGGTACACAGATAAAATATCACCACATGTCCTACGGACCAGTTAGCTCAGTTGGTTAGATGGTGGTACTAATAAAACAGCTATCTTAAACATTTCCTGTCTATTGAGAAGTACATCAGATCATTACGCACCATTTAGAGCACTCGGAGAATGCTTATTACATTTACTTAAAACTCTGTGATAACTCAGGTTTCCTTCCTCAGAGAACATGTTGATCTTTCCTTCATTTCCAAAGAATACTTTTTATGGCTATAAAATTACAAATGGATAGTCCTTTAGGAATAGCATTTGAAAAATTTGCAACTTCTTCAGAAGGCTTGAGATGAGAAATCTGCTGTCAGTCACATGGGTTTCCCCTTGTAGGAGAGGTGTTATTTTTTTTCACCGCTGTTAAGTTTTTTTCTTTGCTTTTAGTTTTCAAAAGTTTAATTTTGATGTCTTGTAATAGATTTGTTCAGCTTTATTCCATTTGAAGCTTACTTGGCTTCCTGGACTTGTAGATTTTTTGTTTTTGTTTTCTCTCCAAATTTGAGAAACTGTTGGCTATTATTTTCGGCCCCATTCACTTTCCTTTTGAGGTTCTAACAACACACATGCTGGATATTTGCTTCCCGGGCTCTGTTTTTCTGGTTTAAAATTTTATTCCTTTCTTATGTACGAATGCTCTGCCTGCACAAATGTAAGCACCACGCGTGTGCAGTGCCTGCAGATGCCAGGAGAGGGCATTGAGTCCCCTAGGACTGGAGTTACAGACAGTGGTGAGCTGCCATGTGGGTGCTGGGAATTGAACCAGGTCCTCTGGAAGAGCAGCCAGTGATCTTAACTGCTGAGCCATCTCTCCAGCCCCCCAGACTCTATTCATTTTTATTTTTTCAGTTCCTTAGTTGGGCAATTTCTACAATTTTATCTTTCTTTTGCTGCTTTTTTATTTTCTCCTTTGCATTCTGCTGATGAGCTTCCTCCATGGAGAATTTTTTGGTTCTTTGATTACTATTTTTCATCTCAGTTTTCTATCTGGTTCCTTGGATCTTCTGTGTATTTTTTTCTTTTTCTATTTTTCTTTTATTGAAAATAGTTTTTTTTAATAGGATATATTTTCATTTTAGTTACCGCTCCCCCAACTCTTCTGAGATTCTTTCCTACACCCCCTCTGGTCTGAATCCACACCCTTTTCTGTCTCTAGTTAGAAAATAAGATGATAAAACAAAAACAAACAATCTGGAATAGGAAAATCACAAGGAACATATAAACACGCAGAGACAGGTTCAGCACACAAGCTATGGGAATCCCATAAAAACACAAACATTGGAAGTCATAATATATACTCAAAGGAACTATAAGGTTAAAAAAACTAAGGCTTGAGAAAACATTACAAGACAAGGAACCTGCAGAGATGTCACCGAGTTCACTTCGTGGTGGCCATCTACCTTTTCTGAGACTTTTTGTTTTTTTCATCTGTTGTGCATGTTCCTAATTGATAAAACATTTTTATGATGGCCGCTTTAAAATCCTTGTCAGATAATGCTAACATTAGCATCATTTAGCCTTTTTCTTATGAAGTTGATTGGATCTTGGACATTTTGGCTATTTTGTTATGAGACTCCAGATGTTATTGATATTTTGTCTTAGGTACGTTCTTCTGTGTGTGTGTGTGTGTGTGTTTTGTTACCAGAGGATAGGCATGGGAGTCAAGGTTCCTCATGAGTTCAGGCTTCTCCCCTGGCTCTCTCTGACATCAACACACTAGATATTCTGGATTCATGGAGAACTTATGCCATTTTTTTTCTGGTCTTTGGTTTGAGAACAGGATTTTCTTGGGACTTTTTTTGTTGTTTGTTGTTCTGCATTTAGTGATATCTTCAGGTTATCAGCTTTCCTAGGACCCAGTCCAGGAAACTTGATATAAAAGTAATACCCAGGGAACTCAACTAACCAGATGTCCCTCAGGTCCCAATGTCCTTCACTGGTCTGCTTTGTCACGCGTCGGTTCTGTCTCGTTTGTTGAATGGATAGTATCTGGTGTAGTTGACTGTACTTACGAAAAGTATGTGGTAGCGCTGGAGAATTGGCTCAGAGGTTGAGGGCACTGGCTGCTCTTCAGGAGGACCTGAGTTTTACCATTCTTACCATTCACCTGACAGCCTACAAACGTCTTCACATCCAGTCTCAGGGAATCTGACGCTCACCTCTAGCCTCCTTGGACACTGCACACATGTGGTTCATAGATTTGGACAAAGCACCCATGTACATTAAAAAAAAATAGGAGAATGTTTACCTACTCCAATGTCTAGAAACAAAAATTATTGGGAATAAAATGAAAACCTTAACAGCTTTATTACACATAAACTGAGCATCCCTAATCTGAAATAATAATAATAATAATAATAATAATAATAATTATTATTATTATTATTATTATTATTTTGTGTGTGTACATACATGTGAGATGCTGGGGATCAAACTGAGGTCTACCTGCAGGAAGGACTAGTGTTCTACAACCTGAAAATTCAATATTTTGAGTTTCAGTTTTTGGAGCATTTTTGGATTTTAAATTTTGTGATTAAGGATGCTTGATATAGGTAAAGATAATATAAATAGTTCAAGATGTAAAAAAAAAAAACAACTCTGGGTTCTGAAATATTTCTGCTTCCAAGTATTTGGAGTAAATGATATTCAACCCATACAGTTACACACAATAGACTATGCATGCATTTTTGTGTGTAATTTGTTGAGATTTGATGTGTGTAAAACCACACACAATCCAGATAATGAACATATCCTTGACCCAACAACGTTTCTAAATCTCTTTGGCCCATTTCTTCTTTCTACCTCTCCTCTCTTTTTCTTGGGGGTGGACCCCTGATTTCTTTATATACTGGAATCAACTGCTATGTACTCCTTTTTAGAGGTGGTTATGTCTGCCTTCTTTCACTTAGTATGATTATTTTCGATTCAGCCACGTGCTAGCATGCATCAATAACCTCGTCCTATGCCAGGTAGTGTTCTGATGTATGGCTGTCACACTGTTTACCCATTCACCTGTTGATAAAATTGTGGACTTCTTTCTAGTTTCTGGCTATTATTAAGGAGGGCCTTTATGAACATCTGTGTTTGAGTCTTTGCATGGACACATGTTATAATTCTTCTGGGACAGACAGCTCAATCACAGAACAGCTAGATCACAGAGAAGGTGAGTGCTTAACTTTTTAAAAAAATTGTCAGGCAATTTTCCAAGGTGAAGTAGAGATCATCGCCTCCTGCCGTGTGTGAGGGCTCTGTGGCTTAATGTCAGTCAAGAAGAAATTTGGCCATTCTCGTGGATGTACAATGAAACTTATTATAGCTTTAATTTGTGTTCCCTTAATGAATAGTATTACTGATCATCCTTGTATGCACTTACTTGCCACTGAAAACTGTTCTTCCTGTATCCACGTTCAGCCGCTCTGTGAACAGATGTGTTGTTCTCATGCTAGCCATTGTCTCAGTCTTCACAAATAGCCCCAGCATCCATAGTTTAATTAGCCTCTGACATCCTCTATCTAGAGAATCACCAGACTCTTCAGGTTAAGGGTCCAGTCTTCCAAGACTGCCCTATTTCATGTGCCAATTGCAAGTCCAGGCTGTCAGCCGTGTTTCTGACCTCTGGATACAAATTAGGGGCCCCCATGGTGCCGTTCAGATTTGGGCATTTGCTTGAGTGACTCACAGAGCTCAGAGAAACAGTTTACCTATCCGAACCGGCAGCTCATTTCAAAGGATCCACCTCAGCCACCTCCATTCCCTTGGGACTCATCACCACACAGGTCCTCCTCCTCAGCCCTTCCTCTCTGTTCATCTCCATCCGTTTGTAATTCTTCAACACCAAGGCTCTCACAGCTGCCATACTTGGTGGGGCCCAGATCAGTGCATTGCTCAGCCCTCATCGGAGAAGCTTCTTCTTGCAAGTAGGTGATAACGAACACAGAGACCCACAACTAGACAAGGTTCAGAGAGTGAGAGACCTTGGAGCACTCAGCCCTGAATGGGGTGTGTTTAATACAACCCTCTTCTCAAGGCTAGGAAGAGATGGGAGAAAGGCTGTAAGAACCAAGGGTGGTAGGTTATTGTAAAGAAACAGCATTTTCTAGCCATAACAGGGAAGATGCACATACAAGACACAGAGACTGTGACAGCATGCACAAAACCCACACATCTCAAGTCAGGCAAAAAAACCATAGTGAAGGAGGGGACATGGGCACAAAGTTCCACCCACAGCCAAGAAATTATTTGAACATGATAGCTGCTGGGAGAAAGAAAAGCAGTTTTCTTCAATGGAGTGACACTGGGTATATCAGCCACACTCCAGGGCAGGTCCCATACTCAGAAGATGGCCAACACAAATCAGACTCCATGTTTTTAGTGGTTTATTTATTTTTCTTTTCTTTTTCCTTTTTTTTTTTTTGAGAGAGAGAGAGAGAGAGAGAGAGAGAGAGAGAGAGAGAGAGAGAGAGAGAGAGAGAGAACATGAAGTTCAGTGGGTAGAGAAGTTGGGGGAAGATCTGGGAAGAGTTGAGGGGAGGGAAAGAATATCATAAAAACATACTGTATAAGATCCTCAAGAAGTAAGTAAAAAATAAAAAGGAAAACAGTTGTTAAAAAATGAGCTATGTGAAAGAGGTACCAGGTCAAGGGGTGAGGAGGGATTTGGCCATCTCCAGTTGTGACTCTCCTAGTACCTCTGTGTACTCAACCAGCCAGAGTGCTCTGAACTTCCTCCCTGTGGGTGTCTGTGGCCCTTCATTAGTGGGCATGGCTGTCTGTGACGTCAATCGTTAGTGATCAGCTCAAGTCCCAGTGCCTTAGGAGATCAGAGGTTGAATGGCAGAAGTTAGAGGTTGAAGGTCTGGAGGAGACGGGAAGCTCCAGCCTGATAATTGTATGTTTGGTATCCCTGGCAACATTCCCAATCTGAGGCTAGACAGAAACCTCCAATCAGTGGTGATCTTATTAGTGTACAAAAAGATACTTAGGGAATCCAGAAAAGGAGGACTAAAGATAGTGTATGTCTTATTATATATATCCCAGTGTCACACGGTCAGTCTACCCACCTGCTCATTGTAAAGGTATTCAACATTTTTGACCATTTAAAGATTGTTGGTTTTGGGTACTTATGTAGTCTAGGCACCTTTATCTTTCTCTGTCTCTCTCTCTCACACACACTGCAAATATTTTCTCTCAATCTCTGATTTATATTTTCGCTGCCTTAACAGTCTCTTTTAACAAGCAGAAGGGTTGGATTTTTGTGAAATCCAATTCATCAGTTTGTTCTTTCATGAATTGTGCTTTTGGCAATAGATCTACTGCCTAATAGAAGGCACGTGCTTTTCCTAGAATTTATAATTTTAGATTTTATTTTGGTTCTATAAGTTGAATGTAGTGCAAAGTATGAACTAGTTTATTCCTGCAGATGTTTTCTGCAGTATAATTTGTTGAAAAGATTAGCCTTTCTTGAATTTTCTTTGTGTTTTTATTAAAGATTAGATGGTCACACATCTGTGGGTCTCCCTCTGGACTCTCGGTTCTGCTCCATTGCTCTGTGTCTGTTTTGACTTTTATCACAAGGTCTGGATTATTGTAGTTTCATAATACACCTTGAAATCAGGTGATGTTAAGCTGGCTGTGGTGGTGCACACTTTATAATCCCAGTACTTAGAGGTGGAGGCAGGTGAATCACTATGAGTTTGATATCAAAGTCTGAATATTAAGGTCCAGGCCAGCCTGGGCTACATAGTAAGATTTTCTGTCTTAAAAAAAAAGTCAGAGCCAGGCGGTGGTGGCGCATGCCTTTAATCTCAGCACTCCAGAGGCAGAAGCAGTCATATCTGTGCGTTTGTAGCCAGCCTGGTCTACAGAGCGAGTTCCAGGATAGACTTCAAAACCTACACAGAGAAACCTTGTCTTGAAAAACAAAACAAAACAAAAAAGTCAGATGACATATTTTTCAAAGTTATTCTTACTACCCTAGGTTTTTTGTATCCCTGTATGGATTTTACTGTCTTTAGTTTCTGTGAATCTGTAGCTACAACTGGGGAAGTGGACTGCAGTCTTCCAAGCATATCTTCCCACTTATTAATGTTTAAACTTAATATCAGAGATTGTAGACGTTTTCACAGAAACTTTTTTGTCAGATTGAGGAGCAATCCCTGCAGCCCCTGAGAGGGTTTTTTAAAAAAATGTGAATGGATTTTGTGTGTTTTCTTTTTTTTTTTTATGTCTATTGAGGGTTGTTTTGTTGTTGTGTGTGTGTGTGTGTGTGTGTGTGTGTGTGTGTGTGTGTATGTGTCTTGTTAATATGGTGAGTTATGTTGATTGGTTTTGAACATTCCACTAATACTGTACTCCTGGGATAAGCATTGCTCTGTCATGATGTATTTCCCGTTTCTGTATTACTAGCTCCATGTCACCAAGGTTTTATTTACATTTTCTGTCTATATTTGGTGAGATATTGGTCGATGGCTGTTTTGTAATGCTGTATCTGGTTTGCGTATCAAAGGATGCTTCATGTAGTGAGTTGGGAAGGGTGTTTTTCCTCCGATTTTTTGGAGGACTTTATCTCTAGAATTGGTATTGTTTTCCTTTAATGTTTTGTAGCATTCACCAGTGAACCCATTTGGACCTGGTGATTTCTTGGAAATGTTTAACTATAGATTTAATCTCATAAGCAGACATAGGGCTATTCAGGTTGTCAGCTTCATCTTGGGTAAGCTTTGGTAGTTTGTCTATTTGAATAAGCTGTTTAAACTAGTTATACATCATTGCTCATAGGACCCTGTAAGATGTCTCAGCAAATTATGGCATGTGTTGCTGAGCCAAACAACCCAACTTTCTCTGAAATCCACATGGTAGAAGGGAAGAACTAACTCCTGCAAGTTGTCCTCTGACCTGCACACATGCTCCATGGCACACATGTGTGTACACACACTCTTGCATGCACACGCACACTGTCTGGAAACAAATGAATAGAAAAGGTTGCTCAGAATATTGTTTTATTGGTTTTTAGTATATGTAGAATTTATAGTAGTGTAGCCTTTCATTCTTATATTGGTAATTTTATTTTCCTTTTTAACTTCTGACTAGAGGCTTTTTATATAAATTTCCTCAAAAAATAGCTTTTGGTAGCATCAACTCTCTCTCTCTTTCCCTTTCTCTCTCTTTTCTTCCCTCTTACCCTTCTCTCCCCCTGCCGCCCCTTCCCCCTGCCCCCCCCCCAGACAGGGTTTCTCTGTGTAGCCTTGGCTGTCCTGGAACTCTCTCTGTAGACGAGGCTGTCCTCAAACTCAGAGATCCACTTGCCTCTGCCTCCCAAGTGTTGGGATTAAAGATGTGTGCCACTACCACCTGGCTTGACAGTCTCATGTAACACAGGTTGGCCTTGAACTCATTGTGTGGCCAAGGATTATCTTACATTCAGATCCTCTTGCCTCTACTTCCCAAGGACTAGTTTCAGGTATACCAGGCAAGCACTCTACCAACTGAACCATATCCCTAGTGTCCCTCTACTCTGCTTTCAAGATAGGGGTTTCATTTATTCTGTAGTTGAGGGTGGCCTTGAATGCCTCATCATCCAGTCCCTGCCTCCCTGAGCTGGGGGTATAGCAGGGCCACCACACATCTTAACATGCCCATTGCATGAGCATTTTGTTGTTTATTTAAGCAGGGGCCCCTGTAGAAGGACATTTGCTCTGCTACAGTGAATATACATTTTTACATTTAGGGATTCCTGGGAATGGGATTGATAGGTCAAAGGGGGAATACTTGCAGAGTTTTGCTAGTGATCCTAACTTCTTTATGATGTCACACACCCTGTGTCCTTTGCAGTAGAGCAGAGTGGTAGATACACTTCTAAGAACAGAATATTTCAACAGTGTAGGAGACAGATTCATGCCAGAGTGAGAACTAGAGATATTGGTACAAAGGCTGGGGTTCGAGGCACCCTTGTCAGGAACATGGTTGAGGTGATTCTCATACCAGATAGTGGTCAGATCTGTGTTTTTAAGGTTACATTGTAATTTTTCTTTTCTTTTCTCCTTCCTTCCTTCTTTTTTTAAAATAAGATGGGATCTCACTATATAGTCTTGGCTGGCCTGAAACTCACTATGTAGTCTAGGTTGGCCTGGTTTTGGACTCATAAATATCCTGCCTCCTGAGTGTTGGGATTATAAGTATGCACTGGCTTCTACTCTTGGCATAATCTTAATACTCTTAAAACAAGTTCTTTTGACGAATGTACGTAGTGGGTCCTGGAGATTTTCTGCTTCTTCATATATTTCTTGTGCCTTGTTACAATGCTTTTATGTCACCGGGAGGCATGTTCTCTCTGAATGACTAGAGTTGGTGATGTTGATGATGTAATGTGACAGGAAGTGGCTTGTTGGCCCTGGGAAGAGGGACTGGGGCTCTTTTCCTTGTGGTCTTGGTGTGGGGAGCTGTTTTCCCAGAGAGCAGAACTCTTAGCTTTAATCCTATGAACAATGGGAGACCCCTTGAGATTTGGGTAGGGTGGCGAGGATAGCCTTAGTGCATCTGCTATGAGCTAGGCTCCATTAGGATGTGTATGATTTTTGAGCTGGTTTCAAAGTCACCCTTAGCCTCCTGATTCAGCCTTTAAACGCCTCGTGGAGTTTCTGCCCCAAGAGGAAAGGGTGGTAAATGTCAGCATCCATTGCTGTGCCTGCTTTAAGAGTGTGTGTGTGTGTGTGTGTGTGGGGGGTGAAGCTTGGGAACCCTTGGGCCAGAAGAGGCAGGCCACATTTCTATGTTGACAAAGCCAGGGCAGTCTTGACACAAGGGACACCAGGATAGACTCTTAGGGAGGGCAAGCAGGAGGGATGTCCCCAGTGATGTGGACTAAATCCTGGAGTGCAGTGCCAGTGCCCAGACTCTCGCCATTTAGGGATGGGTCAGGAATGCCTCATGACCTTGAAAAAAAGGCAGCTTTTTAGCTAAGCTGAGAGGGTGGGTGGGCAGAGCTCCAGGGTCACACCCCGATGTGCTTAGGAAACACGCTCCCACTCTTCATGCTCTACCCGGGGCCTTGTGCTCATCTCTCCATCCCTGTAAGGATGGTTCATATGGAGGTTTTTCAACCGGGGCCACGGACAGAGCCCCTGTGATGTGAGCAAGAGTTCTCTGTGCAAAGTTTCTTATGCAGGCATTTCCCCAATTACAACTGCCTTAGCATGTCTCTGATATTCTAGTTCAGACTTAATGGTTCAAGAACTACTCAACACCCCAGTCTTGGTGAGGAATTCCCAATGCATGGCACTACCTGTCTGTAAATGTGAAGGCCATTAACGACCCATTTTGGTGACATCTGATGGGAGTGAGATGTGGAGGAGTTCTTTAAATGGACTGATGGCCCTAAGAAGAGTCTCATGTGTGCCTTCCCATTTGTCTGGGTGGGGCTGCAGACAGGTGACGGATGGCCAGCAGCATTTGGGTTCTTCAGCTGTGGTCTCTGATCCTGTCCTCTGGCTCCAAGTAGACCTACCTCCTTCTTGTGTTCCCATTTCTCTCTGGTTCCCTCAGCATGAGTGGGGATGGGGGATGGAGGTGATTTCTGGTGACTGTTGGGAGAGAAGGTGGACAGACTGGCCTAAGTTCTGGGAGGTAAGACTGGATTAGAAAGAAAGGCAGTGTAGCACAGATGTCGGCTGGCACACTGCCCTGTGAATGTATGAGTTTTCTTTCCATCACAGGGAAGGTTGGGTCCACCTTTGGGATGCTGTGGAAAGAACCTTCCCATCAGGGGACTTGAACTTCCACCCTTTGAATTTGGCTGGAGCAAGAGGGAATTACTTAGTCCTTTTCTGCTCCACTTAATTATTTTCCTGTGCTTTTTTTTTAATTCATTTTTTTTTTTCATTTTACATATCAACCACTGTCTCCCCGCCCAACCTTTCCCCCATTCCCCCGCCCCCCACTCACTCCTCATAGGGGATAAGGCCTCCCTTGGGTAGTCAACACAGGCTGGCATATCAAAAGAGCTCATGGACTCTGGATTGACAGCTGGGGAGCCTTTCTGGGACTGAACTAGGCCCTCTGAATGTGGGTGACAGTCATATGGCTTGATCTATTTGTGGAGCCCCTGACAATGGGACAGGGACCTACCCTGGGTACATGAATTGGCTTTTTAGAGCCCATTCCCTATGGCGGGATGCCTTACTCAGCCTTGATGCAGGGGGGAGGGGCTTAGTCCTGCCCCAACTTGGCGTGCCGTCCTGTGCTCTTTTTATGTCACGTCCCCCCCCCCCCCCCCCCCCCCGAGTTCTTCCTAGCTCAGGCCTTGTCAGAGATACTCAGACCCAAACTTGAACCACGTGCATAGCCAGGTATTTGTCTGCAGCCTGCTGGCCGTTTAAGCCACAGGCTCATCATAACAGAGTTTTCTCTGGAACCAGTTCTCCCAGCAAGCGTGCAAATTTCTGCCCGAGTGTGCAAATTTCTGTGCCTGTCGCGCCTGAACTTTCACACGGGCAGAGTGTGGGAACTCAGAGCTGCAGCTCCAGGCGACAGAGCTGCAGTTGGCACAGGGGGTCTGTGACTGGAGGGGTAGCTGTGGTCTTGCTTGCCGGGGAGGATTGGTCCCTTCTTGTCCCCTGCCTCCTCCTCCTCCTCCTCCTCCTCCGTACCCACCCCAACCCTAGGCTCAGTCCTCAAGGCTAACTTCCCTGACAGTGGCTGTGGCTCCCTCCTTTCCTTCCTCCTCCCCGGTCCCCCAACCCCCCTCTTCCCCCCCACAGGCCTTTGAGTTATGGGCCCCCTGATCTAATGACATAAACAACATCAGTCTCATGGGCTCTGCCCTTCCCTCCGTAAGTGCAACTGTGGGGTGGAATGTGTGGGTTCAGAAGGGGCCCTGGTGTCTGTCAGCTTGTCAAGCAGGGTGAGGAAAGGAGGCAAGGAGCCCCAGGGGAGTGCTTCGGGGCCCATTTCCGTGTTGAGGCCAGGTGGATTCAAAGCAAAATGAAAAGAGATGCAGGTGTCCATCCTGGTGGCTGAAGAGCCAGCAGTGGCAAGGGCCGGGTTGTCACATGGGCACAGGGGTCTGAGACTCATCTGTATCAGCCAGCTTGTGGTGATCAGCAGCTGACCTCTGTCTAGTCTTCATGGTTGCAGAGAGATTCCTCTTGAACACCAGTTAAGTCCCACCATACCCCCCTGAGGTAGGCTGTATGGATGATCTGAACTTACAGGTCGGCTCTGCTGGGGCTGTGGTGTTTCCTAATGCTCACACGTATGAGATTCTTCTGCACCACAGGGCTTCCCCAAGCTAGGAAGTAAAATCAGCCCCTCTGCCACATCCACACTGTTGCTAGCCACTTTCAGGAGAGTGGATGTAAGCCACCAATAGGGAGGCTTCAGGAACACTAACCCACAGGGCAGTGGTTACAATGTAGAGAGCATATAGTACCCAGACATATGTGAACATTTTTTAATTTGGGCCCCTTAGGCCCTTTGAGAGTGCTAGTCAGGACTAGCTTATCATTTAGCAGCCTCGGTCCAGGTTGGAAATACCAGGGATCAAAGGGGATGGGGCAAGAAGAAAACCCACGGCACAGAGATGGCCACACAGATATGGGTGGGCTCAGAACTAAGGCTGCCCCCCCCCCTTGCATGGCTTGCCAAAGAAGACATTTTCTTTCCTTGTTCTGGGAACTGAACCCAGGGTGTACGTGGTAGGTAAGGTCTTTACTGCTGAGCCATATCCCCAGCCCCTCTTGAACGGTTTGTGTCTTGGTGAATGAGTACCCTGGAGCCAGGACTATCGGAGCCAATGGTTATTATTTTTTTTCTTGTATTTCTGAGTCTTGTTTAGTTCTGGTTGAGTTTATATGATGATTCCTAGATATGCCTGCCAAGTATGGTGTGCTAAATATAGGGGACACTAGAGATGGGATGATTCCTGCCATCCCAGCTCTTCCAAAACCAGTAGGGGAGACACTAGTATGTAGGCAATTAATTATATTACCTTGGGGGAATACAAGGAATTTAGGATCCTACAGGAAAGGCCGTTAAACCAGTCTTGGTATATCAGAGTACACAGGCAAGCAGCTAGTAGACGATGTTCAGGCCTCCAGATGTTCCCAGTAGGCATTAAAACAAGCTATAAAGTTCCTTAAAAACAGTTGTTGAATTCTCTTAAAGGCTTACCACCCTTCAGATCAGAGGTCTGGTGTAGATTTCGGGCTCTGGAATTTCTGAGGTCTTCCAGGTATTTGCCATTTCAGCTGATTAGAGTCCCTAGCCCCAGATGAGTGGTGATTTCCAGGACTTGTTCTGTGATGTGGAGGAGTGGGCCAATCCTTGGGTCCTTGCTAAGATCCTGGGGGACCTTCCCCAGAAGCAGCTTGACTGTCTGGGTGGGGCCAGAGCAGATGCATCTATCCAGGAATGACAGGGCCAGAGATAACATCTTCCTCAAGTGAGTCACACCAGAAACATGGAGCCATCGTGAGGAATGCTTTCTCTCAGAGGGAGGTCACAGCTGCCCCTGTCTCCGTGTCCAGGGAGCTCAAGATGACTTACATGACTCATTTAGCCTTTTATCCATCTGGTGCAGGCCGATCCTTAAACCTTCTGACTCCAACCTTAATATTTCCTGAGAATCAATGGGGTGGAGATACAAACCTCCAATGTATTCACCATTCCGAGAATCATGGGAAGAACTGTATCATTAAAATGATACTTAGCATACAAAGTTACGTGGGCATTTTGGTCCTTTAATGCTGGTATGGTTGCCAATCAATGGAAACCTTTTCCCCCTCTTAACTCTTTGTGGTGGTGGTGGTGGTGGTGGTGGTGGTGTGTGTGTGTGTACACATGTGTGCTTACTCATGCATGTGGAAGTCAGAGATTGACTTTGGGTATCTTTCTCATCGCTCTTCACCTTGTTCTTTGAGGCAGGGTCACTCAGTGAACCCAGAGCTTGCCGTTTCAGCTCTACTGACTGGCCAGCAAGGCCCTGGGACCCCTCTGTCTCCATCTCTTCTCCCCAGCACTTGGGATTATAGACATGTGCCCTCTAGTGCTGGGAAGTGAACTCAGGTCCTCACGCTAGTGTAGCAATTGAGTCATCTTCCCATCCCCATAACTCTGTGTGTGCATGTGCGTGTGCATGCGTGTGTGTGTGTGTGTGTGTGTGTGTGTGTGCGCGTGTGTGTGTGTGCGTGTGTGTGTGTGTGTGTGTGTGTGTTATATGTACATATGTGTATGCAGGGTGCTTGGCATAGGAACGAAGCTGGTGGTGTTAGAAGCCAAATGCAGATAGGAACAGCTTTGGGGAGATAAGTGTATACTTGCCCATCCTATGGACTCTTCCCATTTCTGTGTATGGGGTTTGGCAGGTGGGCCAGGAAGTCTAGGAACACATGCTATACCAGTGGGTGTCCAGGGCAGGTCATACCTCCACGAGTTGCCCATGTCTTCTGGCCTCTGCAAACGGCCCAAAGCTGATGGTGGTGGGTGGGAGGAGGCTGTAAGCAGATCTTGTGACGCCATGTCTTTGAAAGGCTCCCTAGTCAAGGCTCTCACTGGCTTCTGCTGTTCCTCTCTGAAGGGAGCTTGTTTAACTTGGCCCTGGGCGGAGGGACAGTCACTGCGGGGCCACTGCCTTGCACACCTGGTGGCTTACAAGTCTCTGCAGGCCAGATAATACCTTTCTGCTAAAGGTGGTGGCTCTGCCTGGCGATGGACCTGCTGAGCATTCTGATGGACTAGATAGAGGTCTGGGAAATGCCTTAGATTATACCTTAGCTCAACTGTGGACCAGCTGGATGACGCTAACAAGTTGCTTTACCTCTCTGGGCTCCAGTTGTCTCTCGCTGTGAATGGCAGGTTAGGCAGGGTAGTCTGTGATGTCCTTTCTGGTCTAAAGCCTTTTATCTTTACCTTGTGTCTGTCCACAGGCCTTGCTCCGGGCCAGCTGTACACGTATCCTGCCCGCTGCTGGCGCAAGAAGCGACGATTGCATCCACCAGAGGACCCAAAGCTTCGACTCCTGGAAATAAAACCTGGTAAGTGCCCTGTGGAGCTCAGCTGGGCCAGGGGCAGGAGAGCTGAGGAGGCCTGAGCTGCCCATGGCAAGACTCACTGCTCTGGTGTCCACATGGCGGTTTCTCGGCCAGAGGCTGCCACTCAGTGGTAGAGACCTTACCTAGTTTGCTTAAGGCCTAGAGTTCAACCCCTAGACTGCAAGAAAAAGTGAAACAAAGTAATAAACAGAAATCCCCAACAGAAGGAGTTTCTGGCAGAAGAATGGTGCCCATGTGGCACCCAGAGATGTGCATAGGCTCACTCTGTGTGTAAGTGTAGTCTGTTGTCTTTCCAACTTCTCTGGGTTTGGGGGTTTTGTGCCATCTCTTTTCTTCCCTCTTGCCTCCCTTGAGAAGCCAAGCAGTGGTAGGGGCTAGGCCTCAGTTTCCCTCCCTTACCAGAACCCAAGGAACAACAATACCTTGGTTCAGATCCCTCTCTCTTTCTTGTAGCCTCAACGAAGACACCCCGACCCAGGTATATTTTCCCAAAGAGGCCAGGGTGTCCTGGGGACCACCCCACACACACCTGTGTGACTTTCTGGAATGAAAAGGCTAGCTTGTTAAAACTCGAACTTGCTTTGGGGGGCGAGAGAGTCAGGTGGTCAAGGTCACCCCTGGGGTGCAGGCTTCTTTGCCTTGACTCAACTGGAACTCTTCAGACACGTGCCTGTCTTCACATCCGTGTCTGGGTTGCAACGTGACAGAGTCAAGGCAAAAGTCATCTCGCCCCAGACCTCTGCTCAGTGTGTGGGGTCCTCCGGTCCAGTGGAACCCTTCAGTGCTGGGCCGGCTGCTCCTGCTTGGAGTCCACCCAATGAATGGGTCAAGATGACAGAAGAAAACGACAAACCAGTGACTGGCCTGTTGGCCACTTTCCTCAGTGAGATCATGACCGTGAGGTCAGCACAAGTACTGTCCTCCCAGCATGCATCAGTCTAGGGATGATGGCGGTTTTTTGGGCATTTTTGTTCTATGCTCATATGTTTCCTTTTGAACTGCAGTGTGTGTTCGGCACTTTCCCACCTCCCGTTTTGACCGAGCTACACCTCAAGTACCTAATAGACACACACAGCTAATGGAGCCGGGTCGGTCAGTGTGGTTCTAGGGACACACAGAAAGTGTGACCCCAAGCAACGCCAGCAGCGGCAGTGGTGGCATCTGGAATCAACATGAGTTTGAGGCCAGCCTGAGTTACGTTGTGAGTTCTAGGTCAACCTGCGCTACATGGGACCCTGTCTAAACAAAACAAACAAATAAACAACCCCCCCCCAAACCAACAACAAAAATGAAAGAATGCACTGGGCATGGTGGCTATGCCTTTAATCCCAGCACTCTGGAGGCAGAGGCAGGGAGATCTCTGTGAGTTTGAAGCTAGCCTGATCTATATAGCAAGTTCCAGGATAGCCAAGGATGCACAGTGAGACTCTGACAGAGAAGAAAGAAATGAAAGAAAAAAAAAAAAAGAAGAATACTTGGCAAAGGATGCTGTAAGATTAAATACATCTAGCTCAAATACATAAAAGGCATCATTAACCCGTTTCTTTATAGTGGTCCAGCCAGGTTAAGAAACTTGTTCGAAGTCACACAGGAATTCCTATGGGCCCAGCAGGGAATTCAAATGGCTTGAGTTCCTGTTCAGGGGCTTTTCTGCTGCCTCAGAGAGTTCTCTTTAGATGTTTACTTTATGATTATAAAATTAATATTCAAATACAGAGAGAGAGAGAGAGAGAGAGAGAGAGAGAGAGAGAGAGAGAGAGAGATGCAATTCCTTCAGTCAGAAGTGTTGGAAGCTCAAACCTGACTAGCCTAAGCCAAAAATGGAAAACTGATGCACAGAACAGTAAGTCTGGATGCCCAAAGTGAGGGCTATATGTCTTGTGCTGTGTGCAACATGCTCTTCTCCTCATGGGGAGGTCCCAGACTCGGCACCCAGCAGGACAGTCCCCTTCTCCAGCTGTGGCAGAGAAGCCCTAGGGAGGACTGAACAGCTGTCTGGGTTTTTGTCTGCTCCACAAATTCTTGTCACCCAGGGGCCTGAGTCACCACCTTCCTCAGCAGTGGCTTCTGTTTAGCATAGTGCTTGGCACAGCCCTTTCCAAAGCTTTCCTGGTCAGCAGACACCTCACACCGGGAGGGATGGTGGGGGAACAGTGTTCTAAGCTTAGTTCATAGGGGAGAGCAGTCGTGTGGACAGAACCAAGAGTGTTTACTGTGGGATCATGTTTCTGAGAAGTCATGGACCGCTGCTCGTGGGACTGAGGCAAAAAGGGATTTCTGAGGGGTTTTGATCTATCTGCAGATGTTTACGTTGGGCCTCCTGGCCTCCCAGCATCTGCTTCCTGTCTGTGGTTGGGTGGGAGGAGCTGTGTTTATAGGTGCTGGAGACTGGCCTCCCCCACTTGGGCTGCTATGACGGCTGGCTGAGGGAGAAGGCGGTTTCTGGTAGCAGTTCCCTAAAGCACATGATGGCTCTTTGGGAGACCCTTGGAAAAGACTCCCAGAGTCTCTGCTTCAAGTGTGAGGTGGAAGTGGCCATACCAACTTCAGAGAGGAAAGCCCAAATCAAAGGTGCTTAGTGTTTTAGAGCAGGACCTGCTATGGAGAGAGGAGCCACGGCTCTGTGAGTGTGGGCCCTTAGGGGTGTCCATAGCCCCCGTGGGTAAAACTGTGCTGTCTTGGGAGGCCTGTTCTTCCAGTCAGGGCTCAGGTGCTGAGAGACAGTAAACAGCCCGGCTTGAGAATCAGGAACTTTAAGACCATACACGCTTCTCAGAGACACGTGTTCCCGCTCTGTGTGAGCCCGTGAAACAAGACACCCCAAAACCCAAGCCTTTGGCCAAGTGCTGGTTACTTCCCATCCTTTTCTGAGTTGGTACTGCCATGTCTAGCACGGTGCTCAGAATGCCTTGCAAGTGGTGAGAAAAGATGCCCAGGAGTGGCCTTGGCCCTGGGATCAATGCCTTAACCTAGCACCTGGAAATGGCCAGGATGAAATGCCATCAAAGCAGCATGCCATGGCCTTCCCGGAGATGACTCAGGCTGGCATTTGAATTTATGTGTGTGTGTTTGTATGAGCATACATGTGAGTGTACATGTCGGTGTTCATGTATACCAAAACCAGAGGTCAGTCTTGAGTGCCATTCCTCAGGAACCATCCACCTTGTTTTATAAGACAGGGTCTCTCATTGGCCTGAAGCTTGCCGATTCAGCTAGTCGGGCTGCCCAGTGAGCCCCAAGAATTCTCGCTCTGCCTCCCCAGTGCTGGGGTTATAGGGACACGCAATCCCGCCTAGATTGTAGAGCTTAGCTATTTTAAATGTCGATTCTGGGGATTGAACTCAGGTCCTCAAGCTTGCATGCACCCACTTTACTGACTGAGCCAACTTCCCATTCTAACACTTGGGTTTTTCAAAAGAGTCAAACTTTCAGGAACATCCCTTCAACACAGGCCTCAGTGAGCACACAGGCACCTTCGAGCAACGTGCAAGGTGACACTGTCACTGGCTGGATTCCCACAAAAGGATGAAGAACGCAGCCCCTCTTCAGTGCCCTCATGGGAGATGCAGTCTCTGCTTTCGTCATTTATAAGATGCAGTTTCCTCCTAGGGAACCTCTTTTCTTTTCTGGGGTATGTTCTCTCTAAACAGGTTGATTTGGACAATTTTTTTTAAATGGCCAGTTCTTAGTTTTATTCCATTTGGGCTCCAAGAGAGTTTTGATCGATACCATTGAGTGTGACTCAGGAGAACCACTCATGGAGTCTCTGGAGAACTTACTATATAATTCCTCTTAGGTCAGGGGTGTGTGTGTGTGTGTGTGTGTGTGTGTGTGTGTGTGTGTGTGAGAGAGAGAGAGAGATGTGTATAAGTGTGTGAGTGTACATATGTATATAAGTGTCTCTCTCTATATATTTGTGTATATATATGTGTGTGTTTAAGTGTGTGTGTGTGTATAAGTGTGTGTATGTGTGTTTGCATGTCTCCGTATATGTGTGTGTGTGTGTGTGTGTGTGTGTGTGTGTGTGTGATTGTGGCAGTGAAGGAAACAGAGGGAGACAGAGAGATATGGTCCTCTTCGCCTGTGACAGAGGAGGGACGTCTTAGCACCTTCAGCCTTTGACAAGTACTGGCTCAGAGCTGGGAAGACGACTCAGTGACAAGCTTGCCACCCAGCACCTCTAACCTCATGCCAGGGAGGCGGAGGAGGGGAGCCAGCAAGATAGCTCAGCAGGCGAGGGTGCTTGTGGTCAAGCCTGATGACCTGAGTTTGATCCCAGAGCCTACACAGTAACAGGAGAGAACATACTCCCACAGGTTGTCTTCTGACCTTCACATGTGTGTGCACACACGTGCACACCACCCCCATACCCACACTCACACCCACATAAGAAAACAAAGAAAAAAATGAGATGGAGAGTGACTGAGGAAGAAACCAGTGTCGACCTCTGACCTTCACACACATGTGTACACATTTGCAATGTGCATTGATATACATGTGCATATATATATACATATATACACATATATATTCACAAACATGTATATAAATACACACATGAACACATCCACATGTACGCACAAAGCACAGGTCCGTTGGACTGGACATTTTATTGCTGGTGATATGTCATGCATATACTGTCTTAGTTACTATTCTGTTGCTGTGAAGAGACACCATGACCAAGGCAACTCTTACAAAAGGAAGCATTTAATTGGGGCTGGCTTACAGTTGTAGAGGGTGAGTCCATGATCATCATGGTGTGAAACACACAGGCACAGCAGTAGAGCAGTAGCTGAGAGCTTTACATCCTGGTCCATTGGCATCAGGCAGAGAGAGAGAGAGAGAGGGAGGAGAGGGGGAGGGGAAGAGGAGAGAGAGAGAGAGAGAGAGAGAGAGAGAGAGAGAGAGAGAGAGAGAGAGAGAATGCCTGGCATGGGCCCAGTGGTACACTTCCAACAAGGCCACACTTCTTCATCCTTTACAAAAAGTTCTGCTAACTGGAGACCAAGAATTCAAACATAAGAGACTCTAAGGTCTCATTCTTATTCCAACTACCACACATAGTATGTGCTATTTAATTTTAGATACATATTATCTAAATTATAAACATATTTCCTTAAATATGGTTATTGTGGCATTGCTTGTAACAACAATAAACAAAGCTTCGAAACTATTATGGAGCCCTTTGATGGGGCCTAGTTAGTTGCATATTACATTCATAAAGTGCAATATTATTTTGCCTTTTAAAAGTGTGACTCAAAGGCCAATGAGGTGGCTGAGCAGGTAAAGGTGTTCACTGCATAAGCCAGGTGACCTGAATTCAATCCTGAGAACCCATGTTAAGGCAGAAGGAGAAAACCAGCTCTACAAAGTTGCCCTCTGACCTCCATATGTGTGCTGTGGCATGTGTGTGCCCCATCATGCACACACACATGCATACACATATGTAGCACGAATTGTTAGAAGTTCTTATTACTAAAAACAAACCTGGAGCCAGGCATTGGGGTGAATGCTGAAAGATCAGAGAAGCAGAACCAGCTACAGCTAACCTCACCTCACCAATTCCTCAGATGATCTCATTTCCTCAAACTGGAAGCCTCTGTGTCCTCATCTGAATGGATCTCAGCTGAATGGCTGTTAGAAGCCTTAAAGCTTAACCAGGCTCTAGTTCCTGGTTCTTACGCCTTATATACCTTTCTGCTTCCTGTCATCACTTCCTGGGATGAAAGGCATGTGTCATCATGCCTGGCTGTTTCCAGTGTGGCTTTGAACGGATCTCTGCCTCCTGAATGCTAGGATTAAAGGCGTGTGTGCTACCACTGCCTAACCTCTATGTTTAATATAATGGCTATTCTGTTCTCTGACCTCCAGATAAGTTTATTGGGGTACACAATATATCAACCACACACCTATGTACACCCCCCTCAAATTTTTAAAAAGAGACTCAAGAAAATCAAAGATGTCTAAGATATAAGAATAACTAGGAAAAATAATTTGTGTAACATCATATATAATCTTTGGATAAAACTTGCTAAAAGTCAGTAATTTATCTATCTTGGCCTGAATCTCTTTAAAAATACAGAAATTAGAAGAGTGAACTTATATTGGAAGGTAACCAACCACCTTCTCACACTTCTGGGAGGGTGGGTACCCCTGGACATGTCCTAGGAATTTGGCAGTGTTGAAGACTCCTGGAGCCCCTGTTGACACCTTCCTGAAGTGCATCCCCACTTCCTCCCTCCACCCCCGTTGGCTTGTGGGAGGAGGACCCTGTTCTGTGTGGACTGAGGGTCGCTGCCTGGAACCAGATTACCCCATGTCATGAGCATCCTCCATGCCAGAACTTGCATGGAGGAGGAGGAAGGTAGGCTACTGAGCATCATGCCAACCCTAGGGCTTGTCTTCCTGTCCTCTTTGAGGTCCCGGCACCGCCTCATGGGCTAGGTGTGAGATGGCTGTCCCTGTGTCTGGACTGAGCTTGGTGACTGTCAGGAAACCAGGTCTGGACACAGTGGGGGTGGCCGTATTCGGCAGTCTAGGGAAGGTTCTGGCTTGGCTCCCCGCACTCCTTGAAGGACACAGCTCATCTTCAATGAGGGCGCTCCCCACGTGGGGACAGAAAGAGCTGCCTTTAAGTCATTCGTTCCCGGCCAGAGTTATGACCGGATGGAGGGGCTCCTCCTCAGTCTGGCAGCTTTCATTCCACCTGTCACTGTGAACATGTCACCCCTCCTACATCTATTTCTTGTTGGGAAGACCAATGTGTGGTGTGGGGTGGGGTGGGAAGGGGCTACGGGCTGGGAAGAACTCCTTGGTGTCTCAGGGTATCCATATTGTCCTGGACCTATGTGTTTCTCTCATTCCCCACTCCCATCTCTGAGTGAGGAGCCCGCAGGCTCCCACTGGCCTGGTGTCTGAAGGACGACACACACAGGACTACTTCTCCCTGCCTGACAACTGGGTGTAGTGTTCTCTGGGACTTGCTCTTGGTCGCAGAGGTAGCACAAGGTGTTTTGCCACGTAGAGATGTCACAATTCCTGCAACAGGAAATCTGGGGCTAGTGAGGAGCCTCCTCCTGGTCACCCCCCGCCCCAAGAACTGAGCTCTGTCCTTGAAAAGGGGAAGGGCAGATTGTAGGCAAAACTAGCTCCTTCAAAAAGGAGCCTTCAACTTTTTTTTTTTTTTTTTTTTTTTTTTTTTTTTTTTTTTTGGCCTGGCAAAGGAAAGAAAAAGGTTGGTAACAAACTTTTCCTTAGTGTCTCTCTGGATTAAACGCTCAGCGAGTTGAGCATCTTTCAACTCCAGACCTTTGGTCCCTGTGGTCTTGGGAAGATATTATCTTCATTTTAGAGGTTGGGAAACTGTGGTGCAGATTAGAAAGTTAATTTCTCAAGGGTCCGTGGTGAAGCTGGAAGAAGGCGCACTAAAGGGAGCAGGTCGGGACTGGCATCGTTCTCTCCAGGACCTGATGTACACGTTCATCCAGATGCTCGCAGACTCATGAGCTTTGAAGGTCTGAGCTGTCCCCTGCTCCCTGAGAACCTGAAGCTCCCATCAGCGCCTCTGGCCTGCCACGCTCGGGCACCAGCAGGCTCTTTGCCTCCTTTGCTGAACTCCAAGGGTAACGGGAGGGAAGGCAGCCAGAAACGAGTTCTGGTTCTTTCTCCTCGTTTCTTGTTTTGGGCAGCGTTTCAATGACTGGGGATGAATGACCAGGATATACTTACTTCCCTCCTTGGGCTGCCGGTGGCGGTGATGTGGGGGGAGCGACTGACAGGAAGGCGGGAGCCCTGAAGGAGACTGTAGCTCAGGATGCCCCCAAACACAGAAAGCCATAAGCCAGCCAACAAGTCAGTTACAAAGACCCTCAGGGGGTATCCTCAAGGGAAAGGTCCAGGAGGAGGCCGGAGCCTGCCGAGGGTGCTGTCCCTGCCGCGCAGAATTGCCAGAACTCTACAGATGGGAGCAGGCTGTGGCCAACTTCCCCAGCGTTTGCAAATCCTGCATCTTAATTAGTTCCCTACTGTCTTTGTACATGGCCCACATTTTAATAGTCTCTGGGCTTCTTCCACCATTTGCTCTCTGATGCTTGATGTGATTTCTCTTCTCCCCAAGACAGTTCCCCCCGGTTCCTCTAACACCCTCCCGTCCCGGAACAGCTTAAGGAACGCTGATGTGCCAAGCATGTAGGTTGAGATTGATGGGGCTGTCGGCAGGCTCCTGTGCCCCCCCCAGCCCTCCCCCTCCGCCAGGCACTCCTCAGATGGATGAGTCAGGTGGGGGTGGTGGTGGTGGGCACAAGTGAAGGCAGCGAGGAAGAGACAAGCAGAGCCCGGAGCTAGGTGTGAGCCCGTGGTCAGTGTGACCTTCCGCCGGGCCCGCCGGGAATGCGTCTGTGTCCTTCCGCGGGAGAAGGACACGGGCTCCCACCCCCATCTGTCAGTGTTTATCTGCCTCTGCGTGGGGGTGTCTGAGCTTGGGATGGCCGGGAGAATGGATGCCTTCAAGTGCATCAGGGGAAATGACCTGTCATTTATCTCTTTCCTGCGATGTCAGAGCCTGCAGCCATCTATCCCAGATGCCTGCCTCGGCTGCCTCTCCGGCTCCTGGTGGCCCCAGGAGTAAGGGGAGCTGGGGAGAGGTGGGCAGGCCTCCAGCTAGCTCACTTCATGTTGCAACTGTCTGTGTCCCTGGGACCTGCTCCTGGGCTCCCCTGTGGTCTCGGGGGCGGAACTGGGGTTGACAGAATTTAGGCGTCCTTGGCACAGCTTGTGCTCCTGGCAAGGGACACAGGCCTGCAGCTGGAGGCGGGCAGGGTAGCCGCATGGCTGCTGCTGTGCCTAAGGCTTCATTTTATAGCTGGGCCAGAGAGCCATGTTTAGAGAAGGGGCCATAAGCCTGAGAATCACTTAAGTCTGCCATTACCCGCCCCCCCCCCCCCCCCACCTCCCGCACCGCTTCTCACTGACAGGTAGAGAGAGGGCAGGGACCCATCTTCTTCCGCTGCATCGCTAGCAGCCAGCACAAAGGCCTAGTGCGTGGTCGAAGGATGATACAGAGTTGTCAAATGAGGCTGGGACAGCACACTGAGCTCTCTTTGTCCTTTCACAGACGAGGGAAGCTGAGGGAGGGAGGAGGAGAAGCCTTGGCCCTGAGCTGGGCTTCCCATCCAGCTCCATCATTGTCCTGGGCCTCTATTTAGTCGTCGTCAGTTGGAGACCCCTTTCCGGTGCTCTTTCCTTTTCTCATAATCTATTGGAGAAGAACCACTGAATGGATGTCCCAAGGCCTGGGTTCAAGTTCAGACTCCTCCAACCACTAGCTTTGTGAGCTTGGGCAAGTTACCTGGATGATCAGACCTTGATTCTTCACGGAGAAGCTAATGGTAGCTTCTTGAGGGCATTCTAAAGACCAGGTGGTAGGGGGGCAGTGTGAGGAGGCACAGCAGTGTTACCCCTCCAGACGCTCTGGCGTGAGCCCAGGGGCCTCCACTAACCCTGCACCACTCCTCAGTATCAGTGATGAGATTGTTGCAGACAGCTTGCTGCACCGCAGGGAAATTGTGCTCTGTCTTGTCTGGAGAGGGAACACATAATGCCTCTGAGTTTTCCCCCATAGCCTCCTTCTAGAATCTTCTGTGTGGAGGAGAGTTCTGGGAACCTGGCTGTGGGACCCACTGTTTGCTTTTACTATAGCGGCTGTCCTGCGATATGCTAGGGCAGATAGCAGCAATGTGATAAGCTAGGGCAGGCCCATTTGCCCAAGCCTGTCCTCTGCTCTGGTGGAAGCTGGTCTGTCTTCTTCTTGGAGAACCGTTCCTCTGTGGACTTGCCCAGATAAGGATCGACATCTTGGTCCCTGTAGCGTGAGACATCTAGCCTTGGGACAGATTGGTTATGTAGGGAAGCCTCCTTGCTTGGGGACCAGGGGATTCCTGCCCAGTGTAATCTGGATGGGTTTGACAAGGAGATTCTAAGGTCCCTGAAGACAGAGCCTTGCCCCTGCTCAGCCAGCTCCCTTCCAGCCTATGCTTATCCTGGGCTCTGTATGTCGTATAGAACCTCCTAACTGGTCTCCTCCTTTTTGTCCACCCCCCCCCCCCACTTCAGAGTGATCCTGTTACTATATAGGCATCAGCCTGCTACTCTGCTCAGAACCTCCCGTGGCTTACCATCACGCTTAGGGGGGAAGCTGATCTTCTTGCTGCCACCTACGCAGCACTTCAAAGTCCCCACAACTCCCTGTGTGTGCTCCAGGCAAATGGCAGCTTCAGGGCACATGCACAAATGACTCTCTACCTGTGACGTCATTGCATGGACATCGGAACAGGCTCCTTCTCGCTTCTCTTCCAGGTCCATGCTTTAAGGTATCTCACCCTCCTATCACCCCGACGTGCCACTTTCCTAGCCCTGCTCTGTCTTTTCTCCAAAGCACCGATTGCCCAATGTCGGCCTGTAGACGTTACCCACTCATTTCTTATATCGCTCGCCACCTGTATCATCTCTTAGGAACTTGCATGTAAGTTCCGCTTGTGAAGGCGGGGATTTTTGCCTCATCCACAACTGTGTCCCAAGCACCTGGGACAGCCTGGTACACAGTAAGTACTCGGCCATATCTGCCAAATCAATGGGCAGCAGGGTGCCATCTACCATGCCGCTGCTAGGTCTCCTTCAGAGCTGCAAGGACTGTACCTGCCCTGGCATTGGGGCAGGGGCCATGTCTCTGCTTGGAGCTCCATTCACACCCCCCTCTCCTGTCCCTTTAACTGTTCCAGATCCCGCCTGGTTGCTTCTGCCCTCCCTGGGCCGTACCCATTCTGGGGAGAGCTGGGTCTTTGTCATGCCTGGTGGCCTGAGAGTGTTGGAAGTTAGGGAGTTGGGTCTGAGGAGCACAAGAACAGGAACATAGAGGCCGAGGAAAGAAGGGAGCCTAACTTTGGATCATCTCCTTGGCTCAGACCTTTCATAGCTGCTGTCTCTTCCTTTGGTCCTTATCGACAGTGGAGGTTGGCTCTGTTCTTTCAGTTTTACAGATGAGGTGTTCAAAGGCAACTGTGTGGTTTAGGGTAGTAGAAATGAGATTGCATCCCCAAATAGCCAACCCCTTTGAACTGCTTTTTAATTATTTGCAGACAGGATCTCATGTGTGTTGCTGGCTTGAACTTGCTGTGTAGCCAAGAATGGTCTTGAACTCTTAATCGTGTGTGTAGTCACATCCGTTTTATATAGGACTGGGTATAGAGCCCAGGGCTGCATGCATGCTAGGCAAGTACTCTAGCAACTGAGCTACAAAGTATTTAGTTTTAACTTTTCCAAGCTTTATAAAGGTATACTTGAAGTGGTGTGTGTGTGTGTGTGTGTGTGTGTGTGTGTGTGTGTGTGTGTGTGTGTATGTGTGTATGTGTGTGTTCCTGGAGGCCTTGGGTATGGTAGGCAAGTGCTCTAGCAGTGAGCCACATTCCTATTCAACCTGATGTTTGATATATGTGGACACTGTACAATGACTAGATAAGACTAATGAACGTGTCTATCACCTCATAGAGTTGATCATTATTTTTGGTGGTAAGAACACTCAGATCTACTCCTTCAGCAATTTTAAGTCCAGCAATACATTATTAATAACCAGTCACTATGCTGTTCCATAGATCTCCAGAATGCATTCCTCCTACCTACCTGAAACCTTGGAACCTTCTCCAGTGGGTTCCACACACTGTGGGAATGCCTCCTCCACTCAGTCTATTCCCACTATGATGCATCTCTCTGCCCTTCCTATGACGCAGCACTTATTCATCCTGTGGGCTGGCCCACGAGTGACTTCCTTTGATGTCATGGATGTTTCTGTGTACCTCAGGTCCTGGAAACTGCTTCCCTGGAGCACTAATCGCAAATTCTAGAACTTACTTGCCTTAAGGTGTCTTCTTAGAGGAGTGTGAGCAGGCACAGCCAGGGTCACTGGGGCAGGGGAGGGGAATGATGGTTCTCCTGTTGGGGCGCTATCCTGGGATGCTAACCCAAGCTATCTATAGCAGGACCTGAGAGCTGCAGCCTGGGTGACAGGTCCTCAATGAGAACCTCATTTTGAGCGTTATGAGTCATAAACCCGGAAATCAAATGCAGTCCAGAAAAGGGATCCATCTGCTTGTTCCCCGGGCCTACCGCCCTTGTAGGAAATCAGGTCTCTGGTCCCCATGCCCTATCTTTCCCCCTTTTGCTCTGTAGACTGAAAGTCTGCAGAAGATAAACGAAATCCTGAGCTTTAAGCTCCTTGCTCCTTGGTGTAAGTTGATGTATAAATCCAAGGACCTATGATGAACTTAACTCCACAAAATAATAAGCACCCGGAAGAGAAAATGGCACATTTGTATTTTTAAAGAAAAACTAGAGACAGGCATTAAAAAACAACCACGACAACAAAAAACCCCTGAGCACTCATGCGCTAGCAAGAGATTTTTTTTTTCTGTTGTCTGTGGGCTCCCCCGCCCCCTTTCTGTACCACGACTCTATCTCCAGGCCCCTGTGTCAGAGGGAGCCCATGATGGATAGACGGATGGATGCGCCTTGTCGGGGTGTTTCACCACGATTTCCCTTGGGGCAGCCTGTCTGTTGGCAGAGCCCAGCCTCCCGGAAGATGGTATCTCTTGCAAACCCGACAGCTAACAGACAGCTCCTCTCTTTGTATATTTCCCCAAAGAAGACCTGTCTTAATCTGTTTTTTTTTTTTTTATGCAGCATATTTTATTATAATCCATATACGAGTTGGAGGTTCCCAGCCTTCCATCCTTAGCCTAATAATGAAGGAGAAGGAGTCAGAGGCTCAGGGAGCCTGTGACATCCAAGGCGTTTGCATTTTTAAATGACCTGGGATTTAATTACTCACTCTGCTCCCATGTCGTACTTTCAGGCTCATCTTGACTGCGCCCTGTTAATGAGCTCAGTGGCTCCAACAACCCAGTGGAAGCTTTTCTTTTGGTGCATTGGGTGGCAGGCTTAGGGCACCTGTGTCAAAAGCTTATGGCTTTGATCTGCACCCGAGGAAGGCTGCCCTGTCCGGAACCTGGGGAGAAGCCACAGTGCTTCACTGGCAATTTTTCCCCCCTCTGCTTTTATTTGTGGCGTGTTTTTTTTTTCTTCCCCTTTTCTCTTTGGACTTCCGATGCTTCAATCCTTGTTTGTCTAAGAGGTGGGTTTTTTTTTTTGTTTTTTTTTGTTTTTGTTTTTTTTCTTATTTGGAAACCGATTTGTTTCGGTTTGCACAGAAGCTGTCTCTGGTGTGATGGATCGTGCTGGAAGTCACCCAAGGAGTATCTCTGTTCCCAATTAGAAGTGGAGGCAGAGCTGCCTCCGGGTCCCAGGGAGGTGGCTGGCTTGGGTGACAGCTGCTGCTGCTCTGGAGAGAGTAACGATCCATAGGTTCACATCCCTGTGTATAAAATCAGACCGATTTAAAAATGAATTACGTGTGTGTGTGTGTGTGTGTGTGTGTGTGTGTGTGTGTGTGTGTGTTGGCCCATTTTCTTTTGATGTTAAATGTTTGATGGCTCCTGTCTCGGGGTTATGTGGTCTCCAACTTCATATGAGGTTAAACAAGAGAAGCCTTTTAAAGAGTCACTGGATCCTATATCCAGATGAGCCACATTAGAATAAAATTGAATCAGTAACATTCCCCAGGGTTCCCAGGAGTGTATGCAGTGTGTACATTGTGGGAGAGCTTGGACCTGTCACCTTTCTCCTTGATGTGCTCTGGGGACCCCCTGTGGTTAAGAGGCAGAGAATGTACCCTCTGCTGGGTTGTCTGGGGGGATGGGGTGAGCCTTTCATTCTGACTCGTCAAACCTTTCCCACAATGCTTTGTGAACAGGGTTTGCCAGAGGTCAGCCTGAATGCCGCTCATGGAATGGTACTCCACTGGGCATTAAACAGACAACATTAAAACCATGTTTAAATTCTGTCCACCTACCGAAAGCAAGAATCTCCCTAAGCATTTCTTTTAATGCTGTAAAGCTGCTCTGTCCAGTGGGTAGCTGTTAGCCTCATGTGGCTTTGGAGCCCTCATCTGAATTTATATGTGTTATAAGGGGAACATATATACCAGTAAGGTCTAAAAGACTGTAAAACATCACATCAGTTTTCACATATTTATTTCATGGTGATATGGTAGTATTTTGGATAGAGAAAATATGAAACTTAATTGCACCTGTTTCTTGTCTTTCAAAAATATGACAACTAGAAAATTTAGGATGATACAAGTAGCTTTTACTGGATTTCTATTGGACCATTAACATTAGTGATTAAAAGTTTGGTTATAATAACTTATAGCAATTGTGGGACGCTCAAACTGTCCAGGTTCTTTGCACATATCACCCAATTTAGAACTCAAGTTTTAAATAGAATGAAACAAAAAAAAAAATCAACATGCCTCTCATAATGTTCACATACTAGGTTTTGGGGTGAATCTTTTGGAATTTCTTTATACATACTACCTTCTTTGATTCTTTTTCAATGTCCTTCTTCCTTTTTTAATGCTTTATTTTTATTTTATGTGCATTTTGTTTTACCCGCATGTATGTCTGTGTGAGGGTGGATTACATTTGGAGATGGATTACAGACAATTGTGAGCTTCTATGTGGGTGCTGGGAATTGAACCCAGGTCCTCTGCAAGAGCAGTCAGTACTCTTAACCAATGAGCCATCTCTCCGGCCCCTACCTTGTTCGATTCTTGTACCAACACTATGAGGTACACGCCTGTATCACCCCATGTAACTCATCGACAGAGACTTAGGTTAAGAAACTGCCCCAAGCAAGACTTAATAGGGTTTGACTTCACGTCTGTTTGAAAATGAAGCTATACGAGCCAATAAAAGATGTTGGCATTTAGGGGAGAGTGGTGCCGCTCGGTCGATGTGATGCAAAGCCCCTCTGTGTCTCTATGCTCTGCTTTCTTCCTGAAGGACCTGGACCTCAGGGGTCACTGGCTATCCCTTGGAGCCCTTCGCATGTTGGGAACCCGCTGCATTTTCACTACTTCAGCTCCCTTTCCTCTCCTGATTCTTACCTTGTGCATGCCAGCCTATCCAGTTAAGGAGGACCGAGTACAGAGTGAATGATGAAGGGCAAGATGGAGGCCTGGTTAGTGGGGGAGGAAGAAAGGGCAGCAGGAGGGGGAAGTTCGCAGCCCATGGGAAATTCTGCATGGATTGGGGGGGGGCGGGGTTGGTTTCGGGAGGATGGGGAGACTTGAGATTTTCTCGCAGAGCTCGGCACCATGCTGCAAACTGCCCGCAGCGTCAGCGGAGATGCTCAGCGGAGATGCGCCTCTCATCCTGAAATTTGAAAACCACAGGGAGGGCCTAGGGATGCAGTGGGAATGCACAAAGCTTTGGAAAGACACCTTCCTTCTTCCTCGGAAGAGAGAAGGGGCTGGTGGTAGAGCCCTTTTAGCGTGATTAGGTGGGAGGGTACGGAGCTCCTCTCCAGACCTGTGATAGGTGGTAAGCAGGTTCTAAACCTCTCTGCGCTGAGCCGCCTCATCTGTAAAATGGAATAACTCTAACATCATGTGTGATGGGGATTAGGTGGCATCTGGCAGTGACAGCGTCTGCATGTTGGGTGTTTCTGCTTCACCCTGTCCTCTGCATGTGCACCGGGGCACCAAAGCGCCATCCTGGCTTGGCCTGGGCTTGTTCTTTACTGATAAGGTTATAACGAGTCGGAGTTCATGTCATGATCTTTACCGGGTTTTGAAAGATCATCTGATGGCTTTCCTGCCTGCTCTTGGTGAAGTTGCTTGACTTCTCTGAGCTACAGTGACTCACTTATGAAAGGAGATGGAATTGGATTAGATGACTGGACTTTTCCTGCTCTAAAACACGGTGCCATTCTGGAAATCAGACACATTTATTGTCAGAAGGTTAAAGGATAAATTCATACATACACATCAGATTATTGTAAGTTTGAGGGATGGTGACCCACTGCTTGACTGAGGACAGGGCACAAGGCAGCACACCTTAATTATTTGGGATAATTAACACTCGATTTAATTATAACTCCACCACACATGCCTTCCCTGACACTGAAGTAAAGTAGCTGCCCCCTCACCATTTTCCTTTGTAGAGATAGTTCATAACTGCATCTTCGTTTTACATTTAACATTTCATAGCTGCATCTTTAAGTCATCCAAAGACAGAGTTCTGCCATTATTTGGTCACCTCCTGTGTCTCTAGTTCCAGCACAGTGGCTGTCCCATGACAGGTGCCCAACAGATATTTATTGGTCAATAGATGATGGTAAGGTTTCATTGGTGCTTGTGTTTTTTTAAATTACATATATGTGTGTGTGTGTGTGTGTGTGTGTGTGTGTGTGTGTGTGTATGTGTGTGTAGGCGAGGTTTGAGATCAAGAAGAGATTGGAAGAAAATTATATGGTTAAACCAAAATATCACTTAATACCTTAGTTTTCTGTTCTTAAAAAAGTTAAAATTCTCTGTCAAGAGCTTAGGGAGCACCTCAGGTTTGGGGAGCATTTTGGGGAAGAGTCAGGAGCTCTCTCTGGTCTCTCAGGAGCAGGTTGTCTCCAGCCCTCTTTTCTTAACTGCCCAGTATGTTAGCCTTCCGTGACAGTAAGAGAATACCTGAGATATTAACTTACAAAGAGAATGGTTAATTTTGGCTTATAGTTTTCAAGATTCTAGTCCCTGGCCAGGCAGACCCGGCTTTGGGGCTTCCCTAGATGTCAATGGTGGAGAGTGTATACCTGGAACAAATTGCCAGCCTCATGACCAGAAAGAGAGAGGGGAGGAAGAGACCAGAGTTGTACAATCCCTTTCATGGGTATAATCCTAATGACCTAAGGATGTTTCCCACTAGTACCCATCTCCTAAGGTCTCTCCATCTCTCAATAGTACCACCCTGGGAACCAAACTTGTAGCAACTGAGTGGTGAGGGGAATGAGTTTCTGCATCCAAACAACAGTACCTGTTGGCTCCCAGGCCCAGCAAGATAACTCCCAATGTCTATGGAAAAATGCTCCGTAGTCCTGCTTTACTCATTTCTCCAGGGTTGGGAGTGTTGGAACTCTTGCTGCGGGTTTCTCTATGCACGGCAATGTCTTCCTACTCTGTCGCTCTGGAGTCTGTTGGACATTGCCGTCACTTTTTTTCCATTGGTTTGGGGCTTCTGCTTCCCCTGTGAGTTGATGAGAACAGTCTCCCCGAGGCTGGTAGCTTTTTATGGAACAAAGCAGAGCCAGGCAGCCAGCAGGGCCAAGGGGAGGAGACCTTGAAGACACTAGTAAGCAGACATCGTTGGTGTGCTTGAGCATTTTCAAACACCCCGTGGTCCTGGGCACTGTTCTTCCTCTTAATAGATGGAGAAATTGGCTCCAGCTCTTTCAGCATCCTGTCCTGGGTCATAACCCCAGAGTGGCAGAGAGCAGGACTGAGACTTGGGCAGTCTGATCCTACCTCTAGAGGGCACCCTCTCTGTTCTGCCTCGACTTGGCCCAGGGAGTGGGCAAGATGGAGATCTTCTCTGGGACTGTGCGCTGGTGGGGAAGCTGAACCCAATGTCAGTTCCATGGTCCTGTTTGTCAAGAGGAGATGGCATAGACCATTTGAGTCCTACCCAAAACTCTGCATGTTCCCCAAGATCACCCTTCTTGTCTTACCTGCCTCTGGGTGCCTGACCCGTCTGTCTGTCTTTGTTTTCCAGAAGTAGAGCTGCCCCTGAAGAAAGATGGCTTTACCTCTGAGAGCACCACATTGGAAGCCTTGCTTCGTGGTGAGGGTGTGGAGAAGAAGGTGGATGCCAGAGAGGAGGAAAGCATCCAGGAAATACAGGTACCCTGCATCTGCCAAGGGAGCCCCTGAGCATCACCACCAGGTGCCTCACTGCCTTCTAGGGGCAGGGCTGCATCTGCGTTACCAGGTCCTTGTGACACCATTGTCAGGAAGCTCAGAGCTTCCTTTGAATTGGAAACCCCAGGGGGGAAAAAAAAATCATTGTTCCCTCCAGTCTGTCCCCTTTCCTGGGTCCCTGTATCTGTACTCAAAAGGTATCTACTGAGTCTTCTGAGTACCAGGTACTGTGCTGAGTCCCGAAGACCTAATGGGAACAGGATAGACTGAGTCCTTGCCTTTGTGGGATGAGCAGCCCATCATTTAGACTCAAGAGTTGGGGCCCCTGCCTCACCTCTGCCCCTTTCCTTACACCCCAGCGTGAGCTCCAGCTCATCAGAACTCTCAGCCCCTCCCAGCACCACCTACCCATCTCACCCCCTTAGGCAGGGACAGTTGCCTCAGTCCTCATGTGTCCCCTGCCCTCTGTGTACACCACCTGTAAAGCTCTTAGAGAGCACTGTGATGGCAGGCACCTACCAGTTCTCATCCTATATGTTTCAGATCCCTGTTAGCTAATACTCAGTGGGGTACAGAGCATTATAATAACAGTTAATCCTGATATAATATTATTAATAATTAAATATAATTAAATTATATTTTGATTAATTTGTATTGTATATTAAAATTTTACATTTTATGTCATGCATCTCATATTTATTCAATTCATATTCAATTAAACATTTAATTTGATTGACTTGCTAGTTTATTAAAATCTTCATTAACAACAATAACAACAACAACAGCAATAATAATAAATACCATTTTGGTGCTTTGTAAATACCTGCATGTCAGGGACTGTGGTGCATTGACTGTGAGGCACTCAGTCCTTGTGCATGCCAGCATGGAGAGTTGGCTTTCCATAAAGATGCTGGGTGAATTGGTCTGTCTTCCGCTGCCCTTCTAGTGGTAAGATGAACGGTCAAATCGTTTCCACTTAGTTGCCGCCACCTGACATATTTGTCTCCACCTCTCTTTCCTCAAGCTGTAGTCCTCATGGAGACCCTTGCTAGTTTGGACTTAGCAACCCTGGGGTCATCTTTGATGCTCCTGTCTGTCTCACACCCAGCATCCCATGCGTCAGGAACCCCGTCGGCAGCATCTTTAGGGGGAATCAGCGTAGCCCATTGTCCCATATCCCTCTTGCTGCCCTGATCACCTTACCTGGGTCCCACCTCACCCTGGTCCCTGATCCGAGTGCCTAATTGCCTTCTCAATGGTCTCTCCACTCATGCCCTAGAACGTCTTTAAAACAAAGATCTCTTGAAAAACCTGCGATTTTTAAGCTCATTGCAGAATGGAGAGGAAAGTACAGGGATTTCTCGGAGCTCCCATTATCAACACCCTCCACATCGGTTTCCACTGGTGAGCTGTCTTCACCAGGCCATCCTCACCCACAGTTCAGGGTGTATGTTCGTGTTCACTTTTGGCATGCCACATGCTGTGTGCTCGGACAGATGTGGAATGATAGAGTCCACCATATACAGTGTAATACGAGTAAATTTCACTGCCCAAAACCAACTGTGCCCTGATACTCGTCCCTTCCGCTCCCAGCCCCCAGCTACAACCGTCTCTCCCCACCCCCACAGTCCAGCCACACAGGTAGCCTTTGCAGACTGACGTCTGTCACCGAACACACAGACTCTTCCTCTGTGACTTGTCATGATGTCACAGCCTGTTTCCTTCCAGTGCCGAACGCTATTCTTCAGAGAGGATGGATGACCAGAGGGGAAGGGACTCTTTCCATGGCTGCTCACGCCTGAGTGAAAACAAGGGCCTCTTGCCTCTCTCAGATGGGACATGCCCTGGTGGTTTGCTCTGTGTGGGAAGTCCTTCCCTAGACACACAGGGGCTCTCATCTTACCTTTGGGTACCCTGACTGCTGTGATTAATGCTATATCCTGCACCCATCTCGTTCCTGCACTCTGCTTTTCTTTTTTTTTTCTTTTCATATCACGCTTATCGCCATCTAGTATGCTTTGAATTCTGTTTTTTTTGTGATTGTTTATTCTCCTGGTGGAATGTAAACTCCCTCCCTACCGCCAAGGTGGGAAGCTTCTGACTGCCTTCCTCAGTAATCCATCTTAAGCACACAAACCCAGCTTGACACATAGGTGCACAAAGTGCCTGCTTGAGTGGATGACTGGGGGCCTCGATTCTGATCCTCCCTCTGTCCCACATGCCCTGCTTTGTTATTTCAGTCCTAAGCACAGCTCTGCTTATATCTCCTCCTTCCTAATACATCTTTTGTAGAAATCCAGCATGGTAGACATGGCTTCTTGGCTTCTCCTACATGCTTTAGGCTAGTATTCAGACTCAGTATCTCCTCTTCCTCGGTCTTCTCCCTCTGAGCCTCTGGTCTACTGCGTTTTCTTCCACCTACCCCGATTCCATTCAGTGGTTAGGCCCAGCCCCAACACCACCCTCCCCATCAAACCTTTCTTGGCCCCCCATAATCAGAGTAGTCTCTTTTTAACTTAGGCATTTGGGACACTTCCCACTTTCTTCCTTGTGTGTGTTTCGCTAGTCACGAATTAGTCCCTGTGTTTGGACTTGCAGAGTTTGAAGCAAGGTGTGCCATCCCTGTGTGACCCGCTGCCTCATTGGTAGTATTCTTGCTCTGTTAGTGTTCTTTGACGGAGTCAGTGACTGATCCAGAGCCGGTGCCCAGAAGCCTGGATACCCAGTGACATACAGCCCCTTCCTGTAAAGCTGGGAGCAAGTCTGAGCCGCCTTCACGTGACTCTGGCCAGGATACCCGCTGTCACTGTGTGGCCATCATTGCGTCAGGCCTGGTGTTGGCAGTGTGGCCGTGCACAGCGTGGGACTGCACTGTCTAGGCCATATGAGGCTAAACGTAGACCACGAACCACTTGAGTTTAAGTTCTTATTGACTTTGCATTGCAAAACTCTGTATATAATAAATCGACTGTGTACCTTTTCATTCATTTTTACTCCTTAATTCGTGTATGCATTTGACTGATAGACGCACTTCTTTTGAACAGGGACTGGGGTGCTGGGGGCTACTCGAATTCGAGTGTGTCACGCAGTTAGAAAAACAAGTGAACACATAAGAGAACCACAGTTTTAGGATAAACGAAGGCCAGTAGGAGGAAGCTGCATTGAAGGAGGGGCAGAGCTTAGGCAGTGTCCTAAGGGATGTGGGGTTAGCCACAGTCCTGTGGGATGACGGGCACCAGCGATGTAAGATCCCTGGAGTGACAGCTCAGAGACCGGTCAGGGCCCATCTTGTCCAGCGAACAGATAGAAGGCCCTGTGGCCAGAGTGCAGCGGTGAGGGTGGGGAGGCAGGACAGGTGGGGCCGGCGCCAGACCCTCCAGGCCTCGGGAGACCTAACTGTGGTTCTCTGGCTTCATGTGCAATGAAAAGGAAACCATTTGGGGGCTTTTGAATTTAGATCACCAGGGCAGTGAATTTAGAGCTCATGAAGATTCCTCCCTTCTACCCTGCATGGAGAGGAGACGGTGCAGGGGCAGCGTGGAACTGATCAGCTAGATCCTTCCCTCCCTCCCTCCCTCCTTCCCTTCCTCCCTCCCTCCCTCTCTCCCTCCCTTCCCTCCCCTCTCCCTTCTTCCTTATTTCCTTTCTCCTTCTTTACTCTTAAGAACACAAGCACAAATCTTTGTCACCATTGCAATAAAGACTATTTAGAGTAATAGCAGGAAAGTTATTTTCAAATGTTATCTATTTTTCAGATGTCTGTGGACAGGGGCTTCCAGTATGTAACAGGGTGGTGGGGAGGGTTGGTTATGTTGTATGTCCCTGTCCTTCACTCCTACCTCCTGACTTCCGCTCAGCTTCCTGAGTCCCAGCATAGGCTCTGTTTGTCAGGAACTCCCTACTCCTCCATGAATGAGTTGGGTGGACAGACTTCTGGATTCAGGGCTGCGTGGCAGGAAATGACAGCACACGGAGATAGTGTATCAGAGGCCGTGTGTTAGACTTGGGTTTCTAGAGTTACAAGCTGATGTCAAGTGGGATGGAAACTCAGGGAGAAATCAGCTTGTTCCTGGACCGAGAGACCATAAGACGCTTATGGACTTGCCCAGTGGCCTTCACCTGTTTTTTACTTTCCAGCCCAGAATTCATGTTGTGTGAAACATTCCTTGTCATGAAATACGACAGGGGCATCGGAAATGTACTGAGACACCAGAGGCAATGGCCTTTAGATACCAGCACTTGGAACTGGCTGTGATTAAATGACTTCAGGACCTGGAAGTTTGTAAGATACAGTCAACAGCAGTAGTCACAGTGGTACCCTGTACTCATCCTACCGTTTTTACCCAAGGTGGTAGAGCACCTGATCTGGCCTTGTCTGGCTTGACTAGTGACCCCATTTCAAGGTCAGGAAGCTAAGAAACTTGCTCTGGACCCTCGTCAACATCTCCTAGCTATGGGCCAGGGGGCCATGTCCAGCAGACAAGGACATTTCTCTTTGATGTTGAAGGTTGGCTGAGCTATCTGTAAGTGCTCCGTCTCAGGTTTACTATTTCTGTGATGAAACATCATGGCCAAGGCTACTTCTAGAAGAAGCACTTACTTGGGAACTTGCTTATCGTTTCAGAGGGTTAGCCCGTGATCATCATGTCAGAGAGTGTGTCAGCAGGCAGGCAGGCATGGCGTTGGAGGAGTAGCTGGGAGCTTACGTCCTGATCCACAGGCAGAGAGGCGGGGGCTAGCATGGGCTTTTGAAATCTCACAGCCCACCCCCAGAGACATACTTCCTCCAACAAGCTCATACTTCCTCATCCTTTCTAAACAGTCCAACCACCTAGGAATGACATGTTCCGATAGATGAGCCTGTGGAGGCCATTCTCATTCAAGCCGCCATATTCTATGTGAGAAGAAGTCATGAAACATGCTTTGTGTCCTTTAGACGGACTGGGTGTCCAGCAGTCACCTAGAACAGTGACTGGAGTGGGAGGTCCTGGTAACTACCTCTTTGACTTCCTGTTTGGAAGACAAGTTACAGAGGTGGTGTCCCAGAGATCATTTGAGTAGTAATGGTGACATCAGACTGCACAGGCAGTACATACCACTTTCTGAACCCTTTTGTAGCTGGTGTGACTTCTGCACCACCATCACCACCACCACCACCATCACCACCACCACCTCCACCACCACCATCTCCACCACCACCACCACTACCACCACCACCACCACCACTACCACCACCACCAGCACCACCAGCACCACCAGCATCAGCACCACCACCACCACCTCCACCACCTCCACCACCACCACCACCACCACCACCACCACCAGCACCACCAGCACTAGCACCACCAGCACCAGCACCACCAGCACCAGCACCACCTATACTACCACCACCACCACCACCACCACCACAACCACAACTACCAGCACCAGCAGCAGCACCACCACCACCTTGTAGCCCTGTGCCTAGGATTATGCTACCTCTCTGGCTTCATCTTCGACATCTTTCCCCAAGCCATGGAGCACGGGTCACACCATAATCTTTCTTCCCGCTGGACAAACCATAGTCCTCCAACTGCTTCACCAGCTCTTGCTGGTCTAGAACATCCTCAGCCCCTCCACTCACATACATAGTCCTCTGTCAAGCAGGCAGTGTGTCTGGGTGGTTCTCATTCACCCTTTGCTCATCTTCCCCGCCTCCTTGCTCTTTGTCCCAGCCTCAGCAAAGTCTCCTCTGGCCTTCAGATCAGGCAGAGTTCTCTGGGAGCACACCTCCCCAGTACCGTGAACTTCTCTCTCACAATCATTACAACAATGGGGGTTATCTGGTTATATGTGTTGTTTAAATCTGTCTTCCTTTGAGTACACTTTAAGGTCTACTCACAGCCAGGACTGTAGCCATTTGTTTTTAGCTTGGCACAGAGCCTACATGTAGTCAGCAGTGGACACACGCTTCTAGAGCCAAAGAATTGCTAGTGTTTAGTTGGATAAGAAGAGGCTCAAAGCCACATCGGTGAGCTCATGAAGAGCTCCTCCCACCCTGTGGGTCCCTGGCATGGACTCTAATGGGCTCCTTGGTAGCAACTGGGTCCTCTATGCTCCTTTATCCTACCTTGGGCCTGGAGGCACACGACCCCCCCTCTGCCCGCCTCTCTCCTTTCCTTCTGTGGAGGGAATGAAGCTTGCAGGTTCTGTTTGTTGTAATGCACCTGAGAAGTCTCAGCAGCGAGGGCTGGGGAATGAGTGGGAAGCAAAGCTAACCAACCCGCCTTGTTCTCTCTGGTCATGGCTTTGCTGGAAGACTGACCGGTCAACTGTTTTCAGCCTCAGTGTATGTACCTTAAAATGGGAACTGGCTCTTGGGTTGCCATGTTCTGAGGGCTATTAGAGGGGTTATTTGAATGTATGAACTTAAAGATTGATTGTAAGTCATGGGCTGTGATGAAAATCTATTTATCCCTTTTACCCTCCTCCCATACCCCTGCCAACCCAGACAGAGTCTCACACATAACCTCGGGTGGCTTAGATTTACTATGTAACTGAGGGTAGCCTTGAACTCCTGCCCTCCTGTGTTGGGGTTACAGGCTTGTGCCACTAATATTCTGCTGAAAATTTATTTTTCTTAAAAACAACCCCACAGTGGATCAGTATGAGCAGCATGTTAAGGCTGTATTTTGGTCCGTTAGACAGGAAGTTCCTTGCTTTTATGAAGCAGGGCAGAGCTTCACAAAGGTGGAGAAGGGAGAAATGGCCTTTTATATTCTGAGGTGGCTTTTTAGAAATAAAAGAACAGGCCATATTAAACACGTGTGTGTGTGTGTGTGTGTGTGTGTGTGTGTGTGTGTGTGTAAAGAGTCGAGAAAGGCCAGTGTCCTGGCAAGATTTGGTTGGAAGGGCCTGAGGGCTTGAAAGAGTACTAATTGCAAAGAGACTTCCAACTCGTAGGCAGCAGCAGCACCCTTGCTTTGCTGAAGAACAAAGTCCCCGGAATACACCCAACCTACCCTTTGATGGTTCTCATGGCTGTGTTTCATCTCTCAACTCCTGTATTTGATTTTCTTGTCATTTTAGAGGGTTTTGGAAAATGACGAAAATGTAGAAGAAGGGAATGAAGAGGAGGATTTGGAAGAGGACATTCCCAAGCGCAAGAACAGGACCAGAGGACGGGTAAGTGGAGGGGAGGCCGTTGGTCCCTCCTGGGGTTGATTCCAGTCCCCTGCATACCTGAATAGACATACCTCATGGTCTTACTTGGAGACTGCTCTGAGGAAGATGCTGGGGGAGCCCTAGACTGGGCATGGCTGGAAAGTCCAGAGCTGGCAAGAGAGAGGAGAGGAAGCAGAGGTCGCTCTGAGGGGCTTTGGCTTGGGAGAGCGGAGGGTGAGGAGAATTTTCTGAGACTGTCATGAGAAGAGTTCTTGCCTTGCTGTCCCTGGGGTTTCCCAGAATGACGGGCTCAGGACACTTGCCAGGGACATGCTTTCCTGCGTAGAGAGAATAGAAGCTGGTTGGGGAAGCAGGCGGGCTGTGGCTGGTGGTCCCCTGAATGGATTTTGCATGAACTTTAGAGGCATGTGGCCCTGAAATGAACAAGAAAAGGGTCAGTGGTGGGAATGGGAGAGACCCTGAAGGGGAGAAAGAAAACACTGGCTAGTTCCTAAGGGAGAAGGGAGCTGGCCAAGACCATGTTTTCAGATTTTTCTATTTGGTTCTCCAGGGTCTTGTTCAGCAAAGCGTTCTGTGATCACCTTCGGCAATGTCCAAGGGAATCATTATAACTAGGTGGAGAGGTGGAGAGGGCCCTCCATGGGGGGCTTATGGCTCTTCACTGGAGATTCCATGTTTGAGGGCTCAGGGGCCTAGCTCCTATCAGCTGTAGGTAGGACCTTTCCTTTCCCATGGGTGAGAAGTCCGTCCTGTGGGCCCTGTGGGTTTGGGCCCAGGGAGAGTTACTGTAAGCCTGGGTTGTGTAGACAGTAGTGCCACAGAGAGTGTCTACTGAAATTAGGCACCCAGGACCTGTGTTCAGTGACTAGATCTGGGATCAGGCCTTGAGCTATAGGATAAGCAACTTCCCAGGTGATTGTTGCATGAAGTCTAGTGCTGGTTACCCTGTGAGCCAAGATGCTCCCACTGTCGATAAGAACCACAGTTCTTAGTCTGGGCAGGCCAGCTATCCGGTGGTGCAGTTTTACCTGCTGTCACCACCTTCATCAATTACTAGTACTTCCACCTTTTGCCGAATGCATTCCTTCCTCCTGTTTATTGTTCATTGGCTTATGTGCTTGTTTCCCACTGGAGTATTTGAAAGTAGTTCCTATACGTTTCATTCTGTCCCAGTGTGTATCTATCTCTATTAGGCATTTTTATACGCAGCACAACTATTCCTTGTTCTAATACCTACTAACTACCCTTGCCCGGTGTATCCACTCTATATATGCTGCCCTTCTGTTAATTATCTAGCAGTTGTCGTATCAGATAGACTGGTAGTATTGCTGTGCTTATGTTCAAATAACCCTTATTATACTTATCAGTGCAATAGTAAGGACACCAACAATTCATATATGCCCAAGAGAACCCATTAATAGTTTCCTTGAAGTAAAAAGAGCAAAAGTTCTTGTCTTAAGTTTTGAGGAAAGTGTTATATGCTAAGGTTGGTAAACTCTATAGTAAGAACGAGCCTTCTTCCTGTGAAACTGTGAAGGAGAAAGGGATTTGTGCTACATTTGCTGTTTCACCCCAGAAAAACAAAAGTTATGGCCATGGCACATAAGTGCTTGGTTAAGATGGAAAAGGCATTCAACTATAGGGCTCATATCATACTCTCTGAGGTTCAGGAGTCCACGGGGTGTCTTGGATCACGTTCTCTGTGGGTTGAGGAGCACTATGGTTGCTTGGAGATTTGAATAGGTCCAGGATCTCTGTGTGTATGTGTGTATCTATTCCAAGGGGTGAGCATCCTTCCTGGGTGGTGATACGTATTTTTTATCACTTCAGGGGTGTGTGTTGCATGCTGTTCTGCCTTTAGTGGTGTTCAAACTGATCAGAATTGCTGTGGCAGCCCAGTCTCTCTCTCTCATCATGTCCCTCACCAGGGTTTCACCTAATGGTTCCCTACAGCTGTGGATGAACTTGCTTGGCCATCTTATTTCACTGTGATGTGTGTGCAACGGTGATCAAAGAAACGTCCATCCCATCATTGAAGGAAGCATGGGGTTGGGGGGTGGAGTTTCTGTGTCTGTTGTGAATGCCAAGAGCTGTGTACCTCCCAACTGCTTCCACCCTCCCCTGCCCTGCCCATGCCAGACTTTGTAGAATACATTGTGGAAAATGGTACTCCTGGCATGTGTAGAAGATGGAGATTGCCGTTAATGAGTAGGGGCTGGGTGTCTTTTCCATGGAAGTGTCAGGAGTGACAGTACCCACTGGCCCTTATATTCACTCAAAATCAGGCAGGGTGAAGGGCTCCTGAGTGAGCCCACTCTAGAGAGCCATGATGCATTCTCCATTTCTAAAAGTCCATTGCAGCAGCTTCTGGCTGCACATGGCTACCTAGCACATGCTAGTCCAGATTGGGGGCCGCTATCAATGTAAACTATGCACCACATTCTGATGGCTTAGGATGAAAAAAAGAATGCAGAACACCCTCATTGTTAATTTCTATATGTTTTAAACAATAACGTATTTTGTTATACTTGGTTAAAATGTTATTAAAATTAAAGCACACCTCTCATTTTATTTTTGTGTGGGGTGCTGGGGGCTGAAGCCAGATTTAAATGTGCTAACTAGTTGCTAACCACTGAGCTACACTTATCCCTTTTAAAAAAGCAGCTACTGGAAAACATGGCAGCACAAGTGTGCCTTGGTATTTTAGAAAGGTTAAGCAGCTTGCTCAGTGTTGCTCAATCTGGTCAGAAAGAAAGAAGAACTTGAACACAAGTCTGCTTCTCCCATTGAGTCCCTCCTGGCCCAGGACCCTGCACGTCTAGGCTAAATGAATGAACAAAACGAGGAGAGCAAGAAGTCAAGTCATATTTGAACTTCATGACTGAGCGACAGCTAACGACTCCAGGTTATACAGTGACACCTTAGACATGTCACCAGGCTGAGAGCCATGGAGGAGGCAGAGGGTGTACGAGTGAGTGTCTTGGGCTGAACGAGTGTGGGAAGCTGCCTCGCCCACAGCTTTCAGCTTTTACAAGGGTTTGCAGCAGCTGCTGGAACTTTCTGGAGCAACCACACTGGGGTCTGATATCTGTCTGTGTGGTCTGGACTACAGCCTCAGTCTCACTTGGGAGCTTGTTGGGAATGCAGGAGGAGCCCGATCTCCATCCCACAGGCCATTGACAGGACCCTAGCTACTCTGGACACATGAAGGGGGCAGGGCTTCAGTAGTGAGTCTTGGACGGGTTTCCCTTATTTTAACTTCCACGGCAGGAGTGCCGATCTTAGCTCTACCACCTACTGCTGTACCTTGGGTGAATCATATAACTTCTGTGATCTGGGCCATCAGTGAGTTGGGAATAATTAAAACACATAGCCAAATTTGAGTGCCCAATAAAGGACAGATATGGAAGGATATTGTAAGTAAAGTGGATAAATTTCTGAGTTTTTTTTTTTTTTTAAGGTTTATTTATTCATTTATTATGTATACAGTGTTCTGTCTGCATGTATCCCTTCAGGCCAGAAGAGGGCACCAGATCTCATTACAGATGGCTGTGAGCCACCATGTGGTTGCTGGGAATTGAACTCAGGACCTCTGGAAGAACAGCCAGTGCTCTTAACTTCTGAGTCATCTCTCCAGCCCCAAATTTCTGAGTTTTAATACTCTATGTTCTCTGAGGGGGTGAGGAGAGTTCATATCCAACAATTAATAATTGTGTCTATGGTAACTTTAACCTAAAATGTTAATGGAATTCTTGTGATTAGCCCTTGTATTATCAACCAATCAATCAAATTAGTAATTGTTGGTACACTCCGTGGTACAGCCCAGTGTTTTCCAAACTTGCACGTGCATGCGAAGACCGCAGGGTGTTGTTTAACGCCAGCACGGTGGCTGCACCTTAATCTGCTGCTATCTCAGCCAGCAATTGCAGCTCTGCAGTTTCCCACCCGCTTCTCTAGCAGAGGCCTGGCCGCTCAGGCCGCAGCTTGGCGACAATTCTGTTCCCGCAGGCACGGGTCCTGTCGCTGCCGCTCAAGGCAGCTCGAACTAAATCTCTATCGTTCTAATCATGAATAAGACTCAAGAAAGGCTGGGGTGAAAACCTGCCAGCTCAGAGAGGCTGAGCAGTAACTAGCTCACCCTCTCTCCTTGCTGGCATCCATGGAAGACCCACGTTTCCCTTTTGCCCAACCAGAAAAACCTGCATCACTGCAAAGCCAGCCCTCCCACTTCCTGTGTGTGTCTCTCTCCCCCCCACCCCCCGGATGCTCTTTGAGGCTCTCTCATTACTTTCTGTCAACTAGTTGCTGACACAGCCTCCTGACCCAAGGTTAATTTTATTTAATTAATGCAAACGCAAGCTCGGGGTTCACAGTGTGACTGAATATCCCCTAACACCAGGGATGTTGCTAAAGGTCAAATTCTGAAGTAGTAGTTCTGGGGTATGGGGGGCTAAGTTCTTGCCTGGAAGATAAGCTCCCGGGTGTTGCTGGTCTGCAGACCATGCATTCAATGGCAAGGTAGTAAGTAGAGCAGTGCCCTCCCCTTCTCTCTCTGCCTCAGGAATATTTTTACACCCTTAACAAATACTGACAGCCCCGCAAGGCTATTGTTCTGAGTATAACAGGTGGCATTAATCTCACTAATGATTTGCTCTATTTGAAATTAAGACAAAATTCAGCTTATGAATGTAGCTCATGAATATACAAGTGCACACTGAAAGCCCTGTCAAATGTCATGTAGCCTCTGGAAAACCCCACGGTACGCTTGTAAGAAAATGAGAACGAAAATGGCAAATGATCTTTTAGTGGCACCAGGAGAATAGCTTTTGTAAAAAAAAAATATTTATTTTTAATTATGTGTATGTGGTCATGTGTAATGAGTGCAGGTGTCCTCAGAGGCCAGAAGTGGGTGTTAGATCTCCCTGTTGTAAAGCCAACTGTGGGTGCTGGGAACCGAACCTGGGTCCTTTGGAAGAGCAGCAAGTGCTCTTAACTGCGGAGCCATTGTCTCCAGCCTATAGGAGAAGTCTGATAGTCATCCTTGGACACTACTCAAGAGTAGCTTTTGTAGAAGAATTACCCTTGGCTGGAGTCTGTCTTCGTTCTGGGTCTTTTTGTTACAGGAAACTCAATGGCTTTAAGCCTAAAAGAGAAGGATTTGAAATCTTGGGCTATTATCCCAAATGTGAGTGATCTTTGAAGATCCAGATCACAAGAGATGATAGGGAATCAGGACTGAGGAGAATTAGGACCCCGGCAATGCCCTCTGCTTCCTCTTTCTCCTCTCTGGTACCTGGGTTCCCTAGCTCCTCTGAGTACAGGACCCTAGAGCTCCTGAATTTATGGGTCCCTACAATTCAGGTGACCAACAGAGGTCACTGCTTTCAAGCTCTAAGTCCCTTGAAGGTAGACTCTGGTGGCCTAGGTTGGAGTTAAAACAGTTTTGGTGGAGAAATTAGTTGACTCTTCCTGAGCTTACCCACTTACAGTCAGTAAGGCAGGGCCCTGTGGTACAGTCATGGCTGCCATGGCCCCCAGTGTATAAATGGGAGGTGAGCATCCTCAGGGAGGGAGGGTGGGTCATTTTTGGAGGGTAGGGTTCAAAGGGTTCTGTATCCGAGTCCAGAAACCTGTCCTGCTGTTTCCTCTGACTCTGGACCTGTGGGCAAGTCATGGACCCGCTCAGAACTGGCATCAACTGCCAAGACAGGGACAGCAACACCATTGGTCCAACCCACAGGGTTATTACAGAATCACCGGAGCTAATATGTGTGGAAGAGCTTTGTGCTGTGTACACAGCAGCATGTTTGGGGTTCATGATAAAATAGTGCCATCTTTCCCTTCAAGGACCCAAGATTCAAATTAGGGAGGTGCTAAGGCTCACAATACAAAGACGACTGCAGACTTCTCATCATGTTCTAACCAAACTTGAGAACCTAGAGGATCTACATAGGCATGGAGGGGTCAGTGACTTACTGAGCACTTCCTGTGGGCTTAATCCTTTGTCGTGTGGCTTGACACTCCTAACCCTCACCATCTCGATAACTGTGCTGCCGAGGAGTTCCTGTGCTCATTTTATTTATTCACTTACTTATGTATTATTGATTGAGACACAGTCTTTTTAAGTAGCCTTGGGTGGTCTGGAACGTTCTGTGTAGACCAGGTTGGTTTAAACTCGCAGGATTCCTTCCGCCTCTGTCTCCTGAGTGCTGGGGTAACAGATGTGCACCCCTACATCTGGTCTGCTGTTGCCCATTTTACAAGTGAGTAAGTTAAGGCTTAGAGGGGTAGCTCATTCTATGACACATAGCTAGTGTTACCTCTTGTTTGGACACTTGTATGGCTCAAGTGTCCCCGAGACTTCATGTGCTGAGACTTAAAGCCCTTTGTGAGACGTTGAGAAGGCAGAGATTGGATGGCTGTAGTATTTAGAAGGGGCCTTTGGAAAGTGACCTGGCTTATTAGGTAAGGTCAGGGTAGAGCTTCCTATTGGGTCCTAGGGGTCAATAAGAAAAGGGAGAAGGACTGAAGGAGACACACATGAGGCCTCCCTGTTTCTTGCCATGTGGTGCTCCGTGTTGCCTATGGATTTCGGTAGCAAGGATATCACTAGATGAGTCTTCTACATGTTACACCTCCTGATCCATGAACCAAACTAAACCCCTTTTCCTTATGAGAGTACTTACCTCAGGCTTTTTGTTATAGTAACCAACATCTGACTAATACAACTGGAATTTCAATTTAGTTCCATCAGACTTTAAAACAGTGCTGGTTTTACTCTGCAGTAGGTCAAGAGGAAGATTTCTGGAAGAGTGGGATGCTGGCAGGGCTGCAATGTAGATTGGCTATGGATGGCATGGCAGAGGCCATCATAAAAGGAACAACCTTGAAAACAAAGATGTAGACACAGCAGAGCCTGGGGTGAGACCGTTGGGTTGGTGGTAGGCTGCCATTGGCTAGGTAAGTGTGTCACAGCGGGCAATGGATGAGTGTGAGTGAATAAATGACCTCAAGCTCCCACCTCTCATCACTTCTGGCCAGAAGGTCATGCAGGATGGGTTAGGCTGGGCAGTGGGGAGGTAGAGCTCCAGCTGGGAGCTTTCCTGGGGAGCTCAGGATCAGCTGATGGCCTCTGAGGGAAGAAACAATAGCATTGGGATACAGATGAAGATGAGCAGCAATGGCCGACTCACTGCCTGATGGATTGATGTAATGATCTGGCAACTGTTTAAGGAATGTACTTGGTTCCAAGAATAGTGGTGGCCCAGACAGGACTTAACCTCTCATAGGACAGATAGAAGAAAATCAACAAATAAACTAACACATGACCAATGTAGAGCCGGATAACAACAATGCTGTGTGGGGGGGGGGGAAGCAGAGGCAAAGAAAGAGAATGAAAGAACGCAAGTGGACATGGGTGGTCTAGGGAGTGCTTCGTGGAGGAAGCAGCATTTGAGCAGGACACATAGGATTCTGAGTTGTCAAGCTTGAGTCTTCCAGGAGATCAAGAATTCCCTTGCCTTAGGAGAACCTCACATGCATTGCCTCAGATGCCTTTAACTCTGTTTGGCAAGACCAATGCGTGGGGACTGTGGGAGCATGCAGCCTTCCTGCTGGTCAGCCCAGCAGTGAGGGGAGGGAGCCTGGCTCTCAGGCGCTGTTCTTTCCCTCTGCTGGCTCCCTCAGAAGCCCCAGGTGCTGCTGTCCTGCCTGCCCCCTCATCTCCTGCTTGACATGTGGCCAGTCTTGCAGAGTCCCTTCTGGCATTCGCTGGGCCTCATCATTCTGCCTGACTTGCTTTTACCTGCTCCAAGGGGCTGTGACAGGGCTGCCGGCCGGGCATGTCAAGCTGTCTCTGGCTTCACTGAGAAGGTGTGGGGAGGGCCAGGGCGACCACTCTCAGCATCCTAGACACAGTGTCTGTCAGTGCCTCCGGGGTGATGGCCAGTGCTCACAGCTCCTCCTGGGGTTAGTTCTGAGTAATGAGGGCATGGGGAAGAGGAGGAGGAGGAAGAGGGGGAGGAGGAGAAAATGGAGGAGAGTAACTTCAATTGATTATCCATAGCAGGGGTGGGGGCAGGGAGGCAGCCACAAGGAGGGAGGTGGAATTTCTTTTCTTTTCTTTTTTCTTCTTCTTCTTCTTCTTCTTCTTCTTCTTCTTCTTCTTCTTCTTCTTCTTCTTCTTCTTCTTCTTCTTCTTCTTCTTCTTCTTCTTCTTCTTCTCCTTCTCCTTCTCCTTCTCCTTCTCCTTCTCCTTCTCCTTCTCCTTCTCCTTCTCCTTCTCCTTCTCCTTCTCCTTCTCCTTCTCCTTCTCCTTCTCCTTCCTTCTCTTCTCTTCTCTCCTCTCCTCCTCCTTCTCTTTTTCTCCTTCTCCTTCTCCTTCTCCTCCTCCCTCCTCCTCCTTCCTCCTCCTCCTCTTCTTTTTCTTCATTTTCTTCTCCTCCTCCTTCTTCTCCTCCTTTTCCTCCTCCACCACACCTCCTCCTTTTTTTTTTTTTCCCCAAAAAAGACAAGCTGAGGAGATGGCAAAAAGACTTGTCTGGCAGGTGGAATTGATTGTGAAGTGCGTGTACTTGGAGAGTGAGTGCCAGAGACCTGGGAGTGGGCCTGTCTCCGGTGAAGTCTTGAGTAAGATGTGGATACTTCTATTTGTGGGTGTGTATGTGTGGGAGAAGCTATCCCAGGCCTTTCCACCATGAATCCATGGGCCCCACTTCTCTAGAGCGGGTCTTGAGCCTGCAGCCCAGACTTCTGTCCTGCCATGCCCCTCTCCTGCTGACCTTTTCCTCTCTGCCCCTGAAGATCAGACCACAGCCAGCCCTTGCCATGGCTGGGAGTTTACTGCTACTCATTAACAGCGAAATGACCTGGAGGAGGCTAAGGTGCCACAGGAAGGCCGGCCTGGGGCTTACAGTAGCTTATAAATAAGCCTTGCTGCTTTCTGGTGCCGCTGTTTGGGGATGCAGAGCTGCTGGCAGCCTTTCAGGCTCTCTTAGTCTCATAGTCTCTCTTATGACTGAAGTCTAGCTCTTTCTGCCAGTCCCCCTGTCACGTGATCCACCCAGGGAGACACACTGGGCTCTGGTAGGTATCAGGAATCCAGCTCCATTTGACCTTGAAAGGTTAATGTCTTAGCTCCTGGCTGGAGGCTTGAGGTAGACCACATATAGGAGCCCTGCTTGAAGCAGCCCTACTGGGAAGGTCAGACATGAAGGAGGAAGCTGGGCTCCTGAGGCCTTTAGGGCAGGTAGCTGTGGGCTCAGGAACTTGGGGTGACGCTGTACTTGTTCTCCCTGGCCCCATCCCCAGTGTGTTCATCAGGAGAGCAGTATGATGTCTTCTCCACTGTGTGGTGGTGTGGTAGAGGCACCCTGTTAGATGGCTACAGGACCGCATTGGTTAGACGCCTGCTGCTGTGGTAAAGCACTGGAGAAAGCCTCTTAAAGGAGCTCATGGCTTCAGAGGGGTCAGCCACGCTTGGCTTTCTCCATCACTATGGGTCTGTGGGGGAGTCTGAACCTCCCAATGGCAAGAGTATATGGCTGCACAAGAGTATATGGCAGGAAGAAGGATCAAGTATAACCTTTAAAGATGTGCCCCATGCTTGCCCTACATAATTCCAGCCTGGCTCCACCTCCTAAGATTTCCATCACCCCCAAGAATAATGCCACTAGCTGGGCATTTTCATACCCAGGCCATGACAGCGCCGTTCAGTCACACATCCTGTTTATGTTCCGGCTCCGCATTTAGTAGGTGAATGACGTTGGGAAAGTTACTCTGCCTCTCTGTTGCCTCAGTCCCCTCACCTATATAAGGGGACCACTAGTGTACCTTCTTCTTGGAGTTATTATGAAAACAATGGGACAAACGAGCCAGGTGAGTAGCTGAGTGATTTGGGACAAGTTACTTCCTCCCCTGGGTCTCCGTTTTCTTGCTGGTAAAGCAGGGTTGGCATGGGAACAGAGGCTGTGATGTAGGTGATTCACTGCGGCCCTGAAGAGTGTATGCCCATGAGCTGAGTGGCTGTCATAATAACCAGTGTCTCGTACTCAATGTCTCCTCAGGCTCGTGGCTCTGCAGGTGGCAGGAGGAGACATGATGCCGCTTCTCAGGAAGACCATGACAAACCCTACGTCTGTGACAGTAAGTATCTGGCGCGCTGTCTCAGCTCAGTCTTCCTATGCTGCCTTGGCAGCCACCTGCCAGCCAGCTCTGGGCCGCACCAGGCTTTTCTGCTTCCAGCTCTGTGTGGTCATATTCCCTGCTTTTGTTACGCCGGCATGGTGGGGCTCTGGGCACAGGGGATAGCCTGGAAGGGGACTCCACCTCTCACACTGCCTTTCAGGATCTCCTTCCTGGCTTTCCTCATGGTCTCTTTCAAGATTCATCCTCTGCATCTTTCTCCAGTTCAGAATCACCAACAAAAGTGTAGCCCCAAACTCTCTGACAAAGGTTCTTGGCTTCTGCCACGTTCCATTGGATTTTCCTCCGGTTCCCTTTCTTTCTCCCTGTCTCCTGTCCTAGGCAGGGCTGCTGCTGAACCTTTCCCGGACAATGGCTTGACTTAATGGCCCTTGATTCACCCCCACCATTCCCTTCCTGATTCAGAAACATCCTTTGGAAGAATGGTTGCCTGGTTCCGGGGTTAGAGCCTGAGGTTAGACGTAGTGTAGAGGCCAAGGAGGCCATAAGGAGGGCCTGTGGTCACCCAGAGGACAGGGGCTTTCTTTTTTCTCACATGCCAGGGTATGGTTTGGTAGGCTCCACAGCCTTGTCCTGTTGTCCGCCACTCTATTGGGCAGTTCCTGCTCACTCCATGGCAAGAGTAGCCATCAATGCCACATGCCTAGGGGTCTTCCTATCCTCTCTTGTCTGCTCTCAAAAACCCAGAGCTTGGTCACCAGGACCAGGCTGCTCTGAGAACAGCAGGAAGCTAGACAAGGTAGGACCTGGCATGGTGGTCTCTCTGGGGTGCCTCTCCGTCTTGTCAGGGCCTGCAGCTCTGTGGAGGCAAAGAAAGCCAGGGGATAGGACATCAGGAGCACAATGGGGTGGTACCCTTCCCCTATCCTTGACTTCAAAATGTTCTGTGCCCTGTGGGGATGACATTTGGTGGGACAACATTTTGCTAGAACTCAAACTCTATGATTCGCATTTGGCTGCTCAATACACCACGCAGATGAGATTCCTGAGACATCTGCAGGTCGCATCACCATCCTCAAGCAACTGTGTTCCAGGAAGGGAAGGGAGCAGGGCCTGAGGTCTGGTGCCTTTTGGCAGAAGGCGCCTGCTTTGGTCTGGGCCTCACTTCCCAGATGTCCTGATAGGTGAACAGTCCAAGCATGCTGGTCCTTGGGAGACTGGGCAGTGGGTGGGATTTCCAGCTGTGTACAGTACCCCACTAAGAGGGCCAGCAACTGCTTTGAAGCAGAGACACGGCTGCTCCATTTCTCTTCTAAAAAGCTATGTTTCCCATTATGCTGCTGGAGATAGTGGGGTTAGCTTTTCACTCTATTTCTGTAACTTCAAAGAAGTTCCTATTGCATTGATTGGTGACTGATTGTGTGTCCATGCGTGGGATGCATGCATGCAATGGCTTGTGTGGAGGTCAGAGGACAACTTGTAGGAGTTGGTTCTCTCCTTCCACCTGTGGGTTCCAGGGATCGAACTCAGGTCCTCAGGCTTGGTGTTCAAATTCACTTACCTGCTAAGCCATCTCCCGGGCTCTCTTTCTAGAATTTTCGTAGGATTCCATGTCTCATGTATTTCTAGACACACTCTTGATGCTCTTTTTTCTTGCTTCAGTCCCCCTCCCCCCGTTCTCTTCTGCCCTCCTCTTTCTCTGACGTCTGTGTCCCAGTGTATTATCTCTATGAAGCATCCTTTACGAGTGCCCTCTTGCCTGGCTCCTGGCTCTCCTCTTCCTGCACAGAGCCTCTGTATCAGCCCCTTCCTCCTAGCTCCTGCTCTGTGTTTCTAGTAGACCCTCTCTCCTCCAAACCTCCCAGCTCTGCTTAGGGGCTCTTGGTGTCCTTGGCTGCTTTCTGCTACCCTCCCCATAGGGTCACTTCCTCTCCATTTCCCCTGAAGAAGGACTTGGGAGGACTCGTCACAGGATGGCACCAGCTTTCCGGAAGTCTCAGCAGCTGCTTCCTTGGCTCTGCCCACCTATGTACGGCCTCCCTCTTCCTCCCTCTGCAAAGCAAGGTCCGTTGCAGTCTGCCCTTCTTCATTCTGGCTCTCTCAGGACATTGTGTGACAGCTTGGTGATTAATAGACTTTATTTTTATCTGGTGCCCTTCAGACAGGTGATCCCTAGGGGTAGAAGTGACCTTTGGAGAGGTCATGAAGCCCACCCCCCCACCCCTCAGCTGGACAAGGAATGCTTTTAATAATCTCTAATGCATCCTAACTAGAGAGGTGTCCTGTCGCCCTCCTGCAGCGTCCCCAGGGATGGTGTTACCACTAGCCTTTTCCCCACCACTGCTCCAGCTGTGCTTCCCTCCAGCTGTGCTTCCCACCACTGTTTTCCTTAATGGGAGCTGGAACCACTCTCTCTGCATCCCCTTGTCTTTTGTGTCTCCTTACCAGCAGATAGGCGTGCTCAGCATTTTGGTCTGGCATCTGCTGAATTCTTGGATGAACTAGGGTCTGTCTTACTCCATAATCTCGGTGACATCCTGCTCTGAATTCCCTTCCGGGTCTATATTTAAGCACTTCTACCGGAAGTAGCATCAAAGCCAAGTAGCTCAAAGAGCAGACATTTTCTCGTTTGATTTATACACCAGCTCTTGGAACAACCCACATTTTCAGAGACTACCCAACTGCTTTGTGCACACCTAACCACTTCCCAGTCAGTTCCTATCTGTCCGGCACCAGGGTCTCTCCAGGTGTGGAATCTTTCTCCCGAGGCATTTGATTATCTTTCTTTCCATAAATCACTCTGCATTTGGCCCCATTGAATCTCAATAAACAGATACAATAATGTGTGACTTCAATATACAAGATTCAATAAAGGCAAATTTAAAGACATTGCCCAGTAGTTAAATTCCATTCTCCACAGACTTGCAATCCCTGCCATTTTTGTATCATCTGTGGTTTGATTTGCATAATTCCCACTCCATCTTTGGAGTTATTTATGAAAACATTAGGTCACCTTGGACCCCAAACACCTCTCTATGGATTTATGTGGGTTGGTAATAGCCATTTTTTTTTCAGATGCTCTTGTGTTTAACCCTCCCTGGTATGTGTTCTTGGATGTGGGCGATGCCTTTTAATGTTGTTGGTCCAGGCTTCCTTTACACAATGGGTAGCTGAAATGTTACCTTGGTGGATAACTTCAGATCACAGAGGTTTACTTCCTGCCTTTCACTCAGCCATTGGATTTATTTCATCTCAGAAATATTAAATCATCTAAATATAATTTATTTTTTTACCCAATCTATGGTGTGCACATGAATACTTCATTTTCTAGCAAGTAACCAATTTCTATTATCTTGAATTTTTACTGAGTTGAAGGCTTGAAGTTCAGTTCCTTCACTTTCTGTCTTTTGTCTCAGGAAAGGTGTTCATTATCTTAAAACAAAGAACAGAAATGGGCTTTGTGGGGAGTCTGTTGGTGTTTGTGGATCTTGACTACCTGTGCAGAAATGACCAAGACACTCATGAAAATGCAGATTCCAGGGTCTCCATGGCAGACTTCCTCCATCAGAATCACAGGGGCTGGCCTGGAACCCACATGTGTTCTGCGTGTTTCAAGGGATTCATAAGTATGCTGATGTTTGAGGATGGCTGGTTCTCCTCATTCCAACGTGAAAGCCTTGTCCATCCAGCCCCCTGCCTGGATCTCTCTCTCTCTCTCTCTCTCTCTCTCTCTCTCTCTCTCTCTCTCTCTCTTGGATGTATATGTATGTGTTACATGTGCACATACAAGCATGGCCGCATGCACATGTGGAAAGCAGAGAAGGATATCAGATACTCTGCTTTATTCCTCTCTGGCAGGATCCGTCTCTCACCGAGCCTGGAGCCAGGCTGGCAGCCAGCAGGCCTTAGCAACCCTCCCGTTCCCAAGTCCGTACCGTGCTGGGGTTCTAGATGCCCATCCTGCCACAGTGTTTTCCATAGGTGGTGGGATCAGGACTCAGGCCCTTATTCTTGGGTATCTTTTACCCACTGAGCCATCTTCTCAGCTCCCAGGCCTAGAAATCTTAGGGCTCCAGGATTCTCTAAGCAGTCGGCCACGGGCTTGCCTCGCTGTTTTAGTTGGCTTCCTTCACATCTTTCCTTGGTAGTTCTTTCAGCAATGGTAAAGCTCAGTCATCCAGCCTAAACACAACACTTCTGCACCTGATTTTAATTTATTCGGGAGCATAAAGCCCTAATAGTACCATTATCACATGGTCTAGCTGGGGTGTTAAGAGGGGACAGACGTGAAGGGAATCCTCAGGTGTGGGCTCCTGGGATGTGTTCAGTCATTGCCTGAGTCACCCAGCCTTGGCCTAAGAGCTGCCAGTTCTGAATTGCTCTGTAGCACCCTTGCCATCAGGGCAGACTCCCAAGGAGAGACCTGCTTTCATATTTTCTTTGTGCAAGGAGCATGACAGAGAAGAAGATGGCGATGATTGAGAACATTTAGTCTCTACATGGTAGGCGTTTTGAGAGGAGCAAGAAAGCCCCCGAGTTACAGTGGCAATCTTATTAGAGCGTACCTACAGCACTCAGAGTGGTGTGCCCGGCATTTTGTAAAGACTGTCTCCACAAACCCCCACAGTAACCCTCAGCCACAGAGACAGCTGGCCCCACTTTTCTGGGAAGAAACAGAGGGCTCAGAGAGGTGAAGGGACTTCCCCAGGCCACACAGCTGGTCAACAGTCACCCCAAGGTATGAACCCTACTTCCTTAAGCTCTAGAAACGGCACAGTTCTAGGTTTGGTTTAGTCTAGGTCTGGTTTAGAGTGCCCTCCTCCTACTGTGGAGCTGAGGGAAACATTGTTTTAAAATTAGTTAATAAACACTCCTTCTTTCTTTATGAGGCACGACCCTGTGTGCTCCTAATGGTGGCTTCTAATATCAGATTGGCAGGCTTGAGTCAGGTAGTAATTGTAACTGGATGGATGGCACAATTCCTAGGCTTTTACATTGAAACCTATTAAAACCACACCACGCTAGAGCATTACTGTATGTCAGTGACTGGTCTGAGTGTGACTCACCTCTGAGTCACACCTGGTGTTGACACATCAGGAAGGTCCACTCAGCACCAGTTCCCCTATCAGGAGGGTCTTTGTCCCAGTGTCCCAGCCCTGTAGACAAGGTCTGCGGCTTTTGAATGTCCACGTCACAGGGGTGATCTCTCTCTTAGAAACCCAGCTGGAGGTAGCTCTTGCCTAGTGTTCCCTCCTTACTGTGATAAAAATACCGAACTGGAGCTTCTTAAGGAGCAAGGGTTTACTTCGGCTCCCGCGTTGGAAGCATATAGTCAGTCCACCGTGGCGGGCAAGGCATGAAAGAGTTCATGTTGTCTTGAGAAATGTGGCAGCGGGCACAAGAGCCTGCTTGCCCACATCTTAGCAGACCAGGGAAGAGAGAGTGGGTGGAAAGAGGGCCAAGCTATAACTTATCAGATCTGCTGTCCTAGTGACCCATTTTATGGTAAAGGATCCACATTTCCCCCAAACAGTGCCACCAGTTTGGGGACCAAGTGTTCAGTGAGGTGGGATTGGGTGGAGGGAGCCTTTCCCATTCAAACCGTAATGGGGTGCAACCGTGTCTATAGGGGCCATGTCAGAGTTGGGTTGGGGGGTCTCTGCCTGCTCTGACCCTCTGCCTTCTGCCATATTTATTCTGGAGGGGGAAGGGGATAGGGTGAAGAGGGTCTCTGTTCAGTTCTGTTAGTGACTGTGACATTTCTTCTCTGTGGTCTCTCAGAGCTCTGGGGCTCCCTCATCAGCACCCCTGCCCTGTGGCTCCCTTCCTCCCACACAGCAGCCTCACATGAGGCTGTCTGCCCAAACCAGATGTCTCGGGAACAGAAAGGAGGAGGAGTACATGGGGAGGAGACATCAAGAGGGTCACACCATCGGTCGGAGGAGCGTGGGATGGGTGCCTGGGGAGATGGGCAGCCACAGGGGTCCTGGGAAGTCTGCTCTCCCTCGGCTCCCTTCAGACCACCGTGGTTTCCTTTAAACCTGTGTGCAGCAGGGAGATTCAGATGACTATTTCTTCCTTATTAAAATTTCCTTTGGAGGGCACGGAGGCCTGCATTCTCTGAGGCTCCATGTGTTTTGTGCTTCAAACCGTGGCAGGAAAAAAAAAAAGCCAATAACTTGGCCTTCAGGCTTGCTGCCCTTGTGCGGTGGCTGGCCCATCACTCAGTTGTCTCGGGCTGTTATCTTGCAGATCCTTGGATATGTGTGTGTGAGGGGGTGGCAGAGGTGGCCTCAGTGCCCCAGAAACTTGATTTGTGGAGCAGGGCCTGTGGGTGGGATTGATCACGGGAGATGGAATGCATTTGTCCTCACAAAACTGGGCCTGTTTAAATATGTAAATGCCACCGTATCACGGACATAGGTGGCAGGTGGTGTCCCTGCAGGGCTGGCCAGAGGCAGGGTTGGGAAGTTTCTCTTTGATGCCCACCTTCCAGCTTGCCTGCCTGTTTTCTCTGCCCTGCTGCTTGGCCCTGGCCTTCCTGTTCTCAGATGCCCTCTCCTTCCCCATTCTTCCCTCCAAGCGGGCCGCTATAGCCACCAGTGCCTTCTGGAATTGCTTTCTCATCCAAAGGGACCTTTTGATCCATGATGCTAAGAGGCCCTTTTCATTTCAACTTCTTGAATATTCAGCATACACTGTTTATTTCCTACTGAGGATGGAAACTTGAGCATGTTTCTATTGTTTTTGTGCAGGAAAGCAGAGGCTTTGGATAAGTCAAAAAGGGGAAAATAAACTGGCTGTCTGTCGTCTTAGTTCTCAAAGGGGACTGAGTCCGAAGCTTTTGTAGGATTCTCTGGGGTTTATTCCCTCCCCCCAATTCTCCTCTCACCTTCCCCTCACCAGTGCAAGGGAATAAGAGTTTTCCATGTCAACAGATACATTTCTATGGCAGCCATTCCAGGGCTACATAGTATTCCATCACGTGGACATGCCACAGCTGATGATCTTTCTGGTGTGTGCGGTCAGGAGTCAATTTGCTAAATGCTCAGTTTAGAACTTGTTCCCTACTAACAACATGGTGGCCATTTCTCCACACAGTTTTGTCTTTTTTTCTTAGCAGATATTAGTTGTACATAATAATTGTTTCATTATGGCACTTTTCACATGGGGATATAATGTATTTTGATCATGCCCATCTCCTATTACCCTCTCTTGTCCCCCTGCTCCTCCCATGGGTCCATTTTTCTCTTTCCAACTAACCTCTCTTCTACTTTCATATCATTTATTCATCTTTATTTATATTTGCTGACCCAATGAGTTTAATTAGGGTTGCCTATGTGAGCCCTGGTAAGGGGTCATTTACAGGAGCACGGGCATCTTCCAGTGCCATGCCCTTAAAGAAAATGTCTCCCCTTTCCCCAGCAGTGACCAGTAGCTCCATAGGGAGGGGTAAGTTCCCATGAGCTCCTCCTCCACCCACGATGGAATGGTAACGGGTCCAGTCTTTGTATAATGTCCTATTGCTTCCTCGAAGGGGAACTGAGGTCAAAGGGCGTGGTGCATGTCACAGTGTGGGGTGTGGCCTATGCCAGGTGAGAGAGCTGGGGAAGGACAGTGCCCTGACCAGGAATGAAATGACTGAAGCCATGCTGTGGCTCTGCCACTTGCTGTCCGTGCCTTGGAGAAGATGACTTCTTCTGGGTGTCATGTCCTCTGTGTGCATCGGGAAGGGCACCTAACTGTGATGATACCCGATATGGTTGAAGAAATATTTCTCCTGCCTCCATTTCCTCTTTCTTAGTATACCTGAGTAGACCAGGCTTGTCAGACAAGGAAAGATTTAGTTGAGCAGACACTAGGTGCTGTAGGGGCCAAAGGAGAACTGTGTGTGTGTGTGTGTGTGTGTGTGTGTGTGTGTGTGTGTGCATGTGTGTACATGTGTGTGTGTGTACATGTGTGTGTGTGCATGTGTGTGTGTGTGTGTGCATGTGTGTGTGTGCATGTGTGTGTGTGTGCATGTGTGTGTGTGCATGTATGTGTGTGTGTGTGTGTGTGTGTGTGTGTGTGTGTGTGTGTGTATTGGCGGGCTGTGGTGTGGTTAGAGGACATATCCTGAGGCCAGTCTGATTTAAACAAGCACAGAGTGAATGGACTCCTGTCTCCAGGCATAAGAAGAGTTTACGTATAGGTGTGGAGAGAGGTCATAATTGTAAAGGTTTCTGACTTTGGTTATGCGTTTGGAATGTCCCCCTATATGTGCTGTTTCATTCTCACAGCAGGATCATGAGATAGAGATTGTGGTCATCTCTGTCTTCTAGACAAAGACTGGGGAGCAGATGCCCATGGGCACTGGAAGATGCCCATGCTCCTGTAAATAACTCCCAGGGTCACACAGGGAATAAATAGGGAGGTGGAATTTCACTGTGGCTGTGGCTCTCTTCCCATCCCTTCTTCCACAGTCATGGATGCTTTCTATATGGACACTGAGTGTACCTCCCAGGAGGCTCCCTCTCAAACTGTGGTCACAGTTTGCTGTGTGCTTGTTTTCTCAGTCTAGACAGTGTACCATCTGGGGGCAAGGACCATGTCGTAGGCCACCGGCACCGTATCCCTAGCACAGTGCTGATCCCAAACCCTTGATGAATGGCTGGGGAAGGGATTGCGCTGGGAACAGACTCCCTTGTCCGGTGCAGAGTGTGCAGTAAGGTGACAAGGGTCTAAGCAGGAGAGGCTTACGGAGATACCACGGTATGCTTTGTCCGGGGGGTGACTGCATTGTTAATCTATAGGATTATTTAGGTAAAATCCCTGAAGCCTGGGCTGGGGTGTCTTCCCAATCACAGAGAAGAAGATGAGCAGCCTGGGTGAGAGCAGGAACAAAATGAATGAAGTAAACAAGGCAGGCCTCGTGACGGAAAACCCACAGGGGTGGTGGGGATGTTTCAGCTGGTAAAGCGTCTGCCTTGGAAACGTGAGGGCTTGAGTCTGATCCCCAGAACCCTCAGAAAAAACAAGCCAGGCGTGGTGCACAAGCTCGAAATCCTAGGGCTGGAGAGGCAGAGATGGGAAGATCCCCAGCTTTTGCTGGCCTGGTAAGCCTGGCCTGCTTGGCGAGTTCCAGGCCAGTCAGAGACCCTGTCTCCCAAATGAGTGGATGGTGCTTGAGGAATGATAGTAGAGATTATTCTCTGGGTTCCACAAGTATACATACACACACACGCACACGCACACGCACATACACACACACACACTTACACACACACACACACACACATATGAGAGAGACAGAGACAGGGAGAGACAGAGACAGAGAGATAGACAGAGAGACAGAGACAGACAGAGACAGAGAAACAGAGAGAAAAGGAGCCAGAGACTGGGGGCAGGGAGGAGAGAGAGAAGGAACCCCACAGAACCTGGCTATGGGAGAGAGCATGATGGTGTTTAAGTGTGCAGAGAGAGGCACTGAGGACTGCTAGCATCTTGGGCTTGAGTCACCGAGACACGAAGGGAGGCTTAACTGGAACCTTCTGAAAGGAGAAGGATATTTGGAGAGTGACGAAACTTTGCCACGAAAGCTGGGGAAGTGTCAGGAGGCGCAGGCAGGAAGTCTTTTCTTCTTTTCTTTTTATTAATTAAATTTTTTCATTTATTTTACATCCTGACCACAGTTTCCCCTCCCTCCTCTCCTTCCATTCTGCCCCCAACCGTCTCCCCTCTGCCCGGCCCCACATCCATCCTCCTCTGTTTCTGTTCAGACCGGGGCAGGCCCCCCATGGGTGTCAGCAAAGCATGGCAGATCAAGTTGAGGTAGGACCAAGTTCTTCCCTTTGTATTGAGGCCGGGTGAGGCAACCCAGTATGGGGAATAGGTTCCTAAAAGCCAGCCTAAGTGTTAGGGACAAGCCCTGATCCCACTGCTGGAAGTCCCACAAAGAGACCAAACTACACAACCGTCACAAATATGTAGACGGCCTAGGTCGGTCCCATGCAGGCTCCCTAGCTGTCTGTCCAGAGTCTGTGAGCTCCTATGAACCCAGTTGTTTCTGTGGGTTCCCTCGGGATGACCTTGACCCCCCTGGCTCATACAATCCTTCTTCCCTCTCTTCAGGATTCCTGGAGCTTGGCCCAGAGTTAGGCTGTGGGTCTCTGCATTTGATCCCATTGGTTACTGGTTGAAGGCTCTCTGATGATGATTAGGGTAGTCACCAATCTGATTACAGGAGATGGCCCGTTCAGGCACCCTTTCCATTATCCAGGCAGCAAGTCTTAACAGAAGCAATGGACTTTGGTTTCCCTAACGGTGATAGGAGTCCCACAAGGTGGCTTAGGATTCACAAATAAAATCTGCTCTGTACCTGGTGCGTCATTTGTCAGGGTGTCCATCCAGCCCTAGGAGGTGGATAGAGGTCTCCAGAGAGGGAACACCCACAAGCCTCCAAGTGGGTAGGAGCTGCCTCCATGGTAACTGGGTCAGATTCTTGACTTTTTCTCTGTTTGCTTTCCCCAGAAATGTTGACCATCATATTTATTATTTCAATTATTTTTATATAATTGAATTATATTTTTCTTTTTAAGCTAATTAAAGACACGCCAACATGGACCTCACTAGAATGAGGATTCAGACACTGCCTTGTAAGAGACAATGGTTGGAAGAGGATGGACTTGAGATCGAGAGGCCAGGATTTGAATCTTTGCCATGTCATTTCCTAGCCGTGACCTTGGGCATATCCCAAAGCCCCTTTGAATCTCGATTTCTTTGTCAAGCAGTAACACCAATATGAATGCTAGAGTTTCTAGGGAGGCTCAGTCAGAGAGTGTGCAAAGCATTAGCCTATTGCCTGCTTCGAGGGTATTATCAATAAGTTTTTATTTTCTTTACACCAACCGACAAAGGCACTTAGCACCCCAGGGGAGTCCCTGTTGTGTTCTGTGTACCAGATACCGGAGTTGCCAGGTCTGTGGAAGCAGTCTATAAGATGGAATGAATTGGCAAAAATGGCCAGTGTTCCAGATGCCGTGCTCCGGGCCAGGCTCCACAGCCTTGATCCCGTGCTGACACGGGTCTCACCCTGTCTGTGGTCTACAAACTTATCACTTCCATTTTACAGACAAGAAAATCGAGGCTTCTGAATGTCGCTTGCCCCGGGTCACATAGCAAATTGCCAGCATTCTGTTGCCATGTTTCTCAGTAGGACAGGAAACTTCATGGTTTGGTTTGTGGCCTGGCTGCCCCTCTCTTCCGGGTGCTCAGGAGCAAGTGACGTTGTATTCTGAAAATGAAAGACTTGGAGTGTGTCTCTCTCCTTCCTGTTATTAACTGGGAGCCACATCCACGTCTAATAAATTCCTAAAATAAGCACAACAGCTGCTGCCCTGGGTTACCACCAGGCTTGCTGGGCAGTAGATCCTGGGTCTGGACTCTGAAGATAACGGGCAATGCCAGGCTTTGAGACATGTGTCTATAAAAAGGCAGGATGTTAGCTGGGTGTGATGGTATATACCTGTGATCCTAGTACTTGGGAGGTGAATGCAAGAAAACAAGGAGTTCAAGGCTAGCCTTGGCTACATAGTGAGTTCAAGGCCAGCCTATGTTACATGAGACCTTGTTGTAAAAAATTCCACACAAAAGGCCAAAAACAAACAAACAACAACCAACCAAACAACAAAAACCAGAAAAAACACCACACACACACACACAAAATGTCAGGATGTGACAACCTACCACTCCCCCAGCTCCTATGATCCTATCCAAAGAATTAAGTTTAAAATAAGCATCATGGGTAGTTTGAAAGAACAACCGACATCACAGGACCTCAGCTGCTGGCCGTGCTGGGTAGGTGGGGAGATGGGAGTCAGCAGGCCCTGGGCGGATGTTGTGGCTAGGAGCATGTATCATTTTTCTATTGTGGCTGAGGGGTCACATAGAGCTTTCAAGGCCCAGAGAAAACAGAACCATGAGGAGCTAGAATGGAGAAGACTTAGAGGGAATCTGATCTAGCCTCCATATTTTCACAGTGGGGTTTGTCCAAGGATATGCAGAGGGTGTCTAAAAGAGCCGGAACTGGATCCCAGGGCTGCTGGAGGCAACCAGCTCATCTGGAATCCAGCCTTGGAGGCCCACCCCAAGTGTGGGAGCCTTGGTCTTTTTTTTTTTTTTTTTTTTTTTCGAGAAGGGTTTCTCTGTGTAGCTTTGTACCTTTCCTGGATCTCACTCTGTAGACCAGGCTGGCCTCGAACTCACAAAGATCCAACTGCCTCTGGCTCCGAGGGCTGGGATTAAAGGCGTGCGCCACTACCACCCGGCTAGCCTTGGTCTTGCTAGAGGGGATCCTTGCCACTTATACAACTACAGGTACAAACAGTGCAGGGATAATCTTGTGCTTCTCTTGTTGAGGCCCAGAGTCCTTGTTGGTTCTTAAGGAACGCCTAGCCATTTAAAATGGTCCTTAGGGTTGAACAAGCCTGCCCTGAGAGCGCATGTCTGAGATGCATCTCTCCTGGGGTTTTGTCCCGATCTCAGTTTATTATAGGGCCACACGGGACTTTTCTCACGTTGACTGCTCCCTACCTGGGGAACTGGACGTAGGCTTTCCTCCTCCACCCCAGATGGTACCGCAGAGGGGAGGAAGAGGGATGCCGGTCAGGTGGGTAGAGCTCCAAATAGCCACCAAGCAGCCTGCCAGCACATGGTGGTTCTGACCAAACGGTATGTGCGAGGCCCTGCAGGGTGTGGGCTCCACTCGGAAGGACTGAGCAGGAGAGAACAGGATGACGTCATGATTATGAAGGTCCCATCGGGATAAAAGCAGAGCAGGGCACACAGGCCCTACCTTACCTTTCTCACTCTCCACCCTCCTGCATCTGCTTCTTCCTGGCAAATTGCCAGATGCAGAATGAGGGCCCCTGAGAGAAGCAAGCTATGGAGGTCAGCCCCAGGCACTGGGGGGGCTGGGGACAGGAATGACAGGCAGAAAACACACAGAATGTCTTCCAGCTGTATTCTCCAAAGGCGGATAGACCGAAGTCTGAATCCTGTGTTTGCCATTGAGGGAGTCACATAGCCTTTCTCAGACCCAGGTTCCTCGCCTGGAGAATGGGATCCATGCCTTGTGACTGGGGTAAGACTCTGGGTGGGCATTGGGGGCTGCCTGATTGTAGTTCTGATGCCCTCGAGCCACCAGCCAATGCTGGGTGCTGTGATGTGCGTCCCAGCTGAAGCAGTTGAGCTATAGAGAGAAGGGGGCTGTGTGCCTGTGCCATGGGCAGACGCTGGGAGTGTGAGGCGGCTTGTGGCTCCCAAGGCCTAGGCTTTGTCTCTTGGACACTCATCCCATAATTGCTTTCCGTCGCCGCTTTCAGTCTCTGGGAACCACTGGCTCAGATACCCACTGCGTGCTCCAAGTTGGGCTGATGAAAATGTGCCAGAGTCATTAAGTTATCAGTAGGGAAGGCAGCCGCTTCTCCCCGGCAGGAAGGATTCTGCTGTCTGCCGCAGCCGGCTTTGTTCACACAAACTGCCAACCCCCCATCCACCCCCCATCCAGCCTCAGACGACGATTGGAGCAGGACTAAGGGGGATAGGGGATGTGCCGTCCCTGTTCTGGGACAGCACTGATGGCATTCGCAACTCTAGCCTGGAGGTCCCATGTGGAGAATCCAGCTCTGGACCGGGAATGTGGGCAAAGCTATTTCTGCAGCTTGACAGATGGATCCGCCCCAGGGGGAAGGAGAGAGAGGGAGGCGAGCTGGACTTCCCTTGTCAGAGCCATTGCTCGCCACATGCGCGGTGCCAGGAACACAAAATCCAGGTGCTTGCTTGCCAAGGTGAAAAGAAGGACCTTAGGCTGTGCGCAGATGGGGCTGACTGGTCCCGGGGGGGGAGGGGGAATGGCTACAGAGGTGCATGACGCAGAGGAGTGGGCCCCAGGGAAGGAAACTGGAGCGGGAAGATGGGGGTTCAGCCCTCTCTGCATGCTTCAGCAGTCTTGGGGCTTAGTCTGATTCCCTGCGACAGCTACTTCCAGAGTGGGATTGCTGACTTGGTAAGAGGGGAGCAGATGGCGCCGGTACTTTATTTTCAGAATGTTATTTTTCTCCTCACCTTCTTCTCTACCCTCCACCATTAGCCCAGACTTCAGAGGAGAAACAGCTAGCTCCCTCCCTTTTGGGGCTGATTGTCTTTCCTGAGCCCCTTTGATGGCAGTTGATGACAGCTGATGGTGACGGAGACTTACCATGGGCAGGATCCCTTTTTAATCTTTCTCTTGCATCTTATGGCGAGGTAGGTGTGCTGTCACAGTGAGCCCCATTTCAGAGAGACTCAGCTGTTTGCCCCAGATCAGGTAGTCAGCAGTTTCAGTTGGAGTCTGAACCCAGATGTGGACTATTTGGATGTCAGTACAGCCCCTACCCCGACCCCCAGGACAAAGCTAACGAGGGCCAGAGCTGTTGATCACACTGGAATGGTGGCCAGTGAGTTGCCCTAGGTGGACTTCTGGGAATCCACTCTTGCCCCGGCTGCTTGCGGCCTAGGTTCACCCTGGTGGATTTAAAGCTTTCAGTTGGAGTAACTTATTCATTCCCACATCCTCACTCCCAGATTTCCAAAGCAAGATAAGATCCAGAGGGAACAGAGAGAGAGAGAGAGAGCTGAGTTGGTAAACTGCTCATAAGGACCTGAGTCTGATTTATGAAATCCATGTAAAATGCTAGGTGTGGTAGTGTGTGCTTGTAATCCCAGCACTGGGGATACAAGGACAGGTGTCCCTGGGGCGCACTGGCTGTCTAATCTGCCCTGTAGTGAGCTCCAGGCCATTGAGAACACACACACACACACACACACACACACACACACACACACACACACACAACACACACACACACACACACCCCCCCCCACACACCACACCACACCACATACCATACACACACACACACACACACACACACACACACACACACACACACACACACACACACACACACACACACTACCATGAAGGGTCCTTGAGGAATCTATAGGAAGTATCTCAAGATGGTGGCCATAGAACATGAAACCCAGCGGGAGGCTCTTTCGATTGCCCAGATGAATTTCCTATGAAGTTGGCCCCTAGTGTTTGGAGTGACAGCTGGAAAGGAAGCAGTATTAAATGCAGGAGGTCAGCGGGTGTCATCTCTAGGCTGTCTAAGGCAGTCAAAGCAGGATTTCTAAAGCGCTCCTTCCTATCAAAACCTTGCACTCCAATGCCATTGCGCTTCCCCCAGAATAAATCACCGAGTCTGGACTTCCTCTCACCCCGTGATGATGTCATTTGAAAGACTAAGTGTTAGCAGCTTTGTTCGGAGCTCAGTATCTTCTCCATTAACTCCAGTTCCTCCTACCTCTGCCTTTCAAGCTGCCCTCTCCTGCGGCCTCCCTTCAGCCTGTGACCTGCTCACAGATCCACTCTGATAAATCAGTGCATCCCTCTCCTCAGAGATCCTCCCCTTCTCCCACCAGCTGCCCCGTCTCCTCCTACAGGCCTGCTGGGAGGAGGGGTCTATTAGCCTTTGGCTGCTGCCTCATTTCCCGGAGCATGCCAGCCATCCCTCTGCGGCGTTGTCTCATCCTCCAGAAGGTCGTGGATTATTTTCTTGCTGTGGTGGCCTGCCGAGGGCCATGTGCAATGGCCGCCACCACCTCAGTCTCCTTCCCTTTGGGCCTTACTTAGTGGCCCTGCCTCTTGGCCTGAGTCTACTCACCTTTAAGACAGGTGTATTAGCTACTTTTCTGCTGCTGCCGTATAAATACCATGGCCAAGGAAACGGATAGAAGCAAGAGTTTATGACAGTTCCAGAGGGTTAAGAGTCCATCATGTGGGGAACTTGCATAGGACTGAACCAGGCCCTCTGAATGTGGGTGACAGTTGTGTGGCTTGGGCAGTTTGTGGGACCACTGGCAGTGGGTCCAGGATTTGTCCCTAGTGCATGAACTGGCTTTTTGGAGTCCATTCCCTATGGAGGGATATCTTGCTCAGACTCGATACAGGGGGGATGGACGGGCTGGTCCTGCCTCAACTTGATACACCAGTCTTTGTTAACTCCCCATGGGAGGCCTTACCCTCTCTGAGGAGTGGATGGGGGGGGGGTTGGGGTAGGGGGAAGGTGGGGGGTGAGCAGGAGGAGAGGAGGGAGGGGGAACTTGGTATGTAGAATAGAAAAAAAAAACTTTTAAATAAAATAATAAAATAAAAGAGTCCATCATGGCAGGGAATCATGGTAGCAGGCATGGCAGCGGGAACAGGTGAGAACTCACATCTTGAACCACAGGCAGGAAGCAGAGAGAGTGAACGTGACATGGCGTGGAGCTTTTAAACCTCAAAGCTCCCCCCCATCCCCATCCCGACATACTTCATCTATCGAGGTCACACCTCCTCAGCTCCCAAATAGCATCATCTACTGGGGACCAAAGTGCGCAAATGCTCAAGGCCATGGTGGGGGACATTTCTCGTTCAAGTCACCGCAGTGGGGAGGTGAGTCGCCATGAGCATGTTTACTTGCTGTACTCGGAGTCCCAGCGGAGGAGGAGCACTCAGGAACTGATGGCGGGAGCTGTGGCTGGGGGCCTTGACGCTGCCTCTGTCCCGAAACACCTCCTCCTATGGGGTGTCCTTCTGGCTCTCATGTGAGTCTTTCTTGACAGCTTTCAAAAGGAGTCCTGTGTTTCCCAGGCTCTGTGACTGCCTCTGCTCTTCCTCCTCACAGTTTCTCTCAGTGTGTCCCAACACCGTAACTTCCAGTGCCACTGTGTCTATAGCCCAGTCACATCTCTTTCTACGTTATACAGGCTGAACCCATCTTCTTTCTTTCTTAAATTTGGGTTTTCTCCTGTATCCTTCTAACAGCTCGTCCAAGCCAGGAGTCTTCATTACTTCCCTTAGCTGACATCCAAGTACCTGTCACAGTCAGCCCCCATGCTGGCCACTGCAGATGTCGTGTGTGTGTGTGTGTGTGTGTGTGTGTGTGTGTGTGTGTGTGTGTGAATGTACAGGGTCTGTCTCACTGGCTCCCTGTAGGAGTGATGTGGATTAGTCCCAGGAAGGTGAACACCAGGGTCCTGATGATTGGCAGGACCTCCCTGGGGAAGGGCATTAGAACGAAGAGCTAAAGGATGATTAGATGCTCATCAGGCAGACTGGGGGTGGGGTGGGGTGGGGGTGGGGGGCATGCTAGGCAGAGGGATGGGCATGCTTGAAGGCTCTGTGGTAAGGAGAAAACTGTCTAGAAAATAAGCAGGGAGGCAAAGGAGGAGGCAGGACCTGGTGCCAGGGGAGGCCAGGCTAGGCAGCGCACATCAGAGACAGCCATGTTAGGTGGCACCTTGGTGCATTCTTACACCCACTTCTACCAGAGTCTGTCTTGAACCCCTCTCCCCATAATTCATTTCCACCTATAAGGACGTATTTATTTTTCCACCCATCACTAACATGGGTTAAGATGGATTAAGATGATCTTCTGGATAAACTCCTCTCCTGGTCTCTCATTGTCAGGATGGAGTCAAACCCAGAGGCCTGTCTTGTTAGAGCCCTCAAGTCCCTCCCCCTGCTCTTTGCTGCAACTCCTAGTCCCCCTGAGGTGCTCAGTGGATGTGCTCTGGAGCCCCAGGTGAAGTCTCGCTCATCTCTTGCTCTTCTGTCGCGCGGTTCTTATTCTGGGCAGCCATCTCCCCCAGCTCAAGCCCCCTGCTGCCCCTCTCAGATGCCCTTCTCAGCCACGCCTGCTCACACAGCCAGCCACACCCTGTCTCTCCTTCCTAGGCACACATCTTTGGCTAGACTGAGAATTATCTGGAGAGGGATCTGGCTGCCTTTGTCTTCATCCTTTTTGGTGCCACCGGGATAGCGTGTATCAGCATTTCACAGCTGCACTGTTGGATTGAGGGTCTAGTGATGAAGGAAATACACGGTTCAAATGAGCCATAAAGAGCCAGGCGGCGGTGGCGCATGCCTTTAATCCCAGCACTCAGGAGGCAGAGCCAGGCGGATCTCTGTGAGTTTGAGGCCAGCCTGGGCTACAGAGTGAGTTCCAGGAAAGGCGCAAAGCTACACAGAGAAACCCTGTCTCGAAAATACAAACCACCACCACCAACAAAACAAAAACAACAACAAAAACCAACCAACCAACCAACAAACAAACAAAGAGCCATAAAGAATGAGGTTCCATCCTGAGGCACTTTGTGAAGGAGTCTTGCTTCCAGGACACCTCCCTGAACTCCCTAGATCTGGAACCAATCACATGCCTCAAGGTGGGCTCCACCCCTCCCACCCCCCCTCCCCCACCCACTAGGAGGGTAGGTAGATCACATTGGTTAGAGTCAGGCCTACATCTTCTCAAGCTTTAGTGAGTTCCAGGATAGTCCGGGTTCCATAGTTTGCTAAACGGATGGCTGGGTGCCCCCCGATAGCTTGATTCAGTGAGTGGGGCAGCACCTGAGAATTTGCCTCTGTAACAAGTTCCCAGGTGATACCAGCGGTGCTGGTCTGGGAACCACATGTTGAGAATCTGTGTTCTAGCAGAAGAATTTCTTCTCCAAAGTATCACTCTCTCCAGTGGTGGTGGTGGTGGGGGGAACAGATGGTCTGCTTGGGTTTAGCTTTGTAAGTTTTAAGAGCCATTAGTATGAGATTAGTGTGGGTAGATACAGGCTTGCCTCCATGCCTGGCTCTTGTCTCTCCCACGAGTGCTTCTATGTCCATTCGTCAGCCACTCGACAAACATGTTTTGGAGAATGTGCGCGGCGGCAGATGAGGTGGAGCGGTGGCTATCAGATAAGTCAATAGGGAACCACCCTGGAGGAAAGACTGCAGGTGTAGACAGGATCATAATTCAAGAAGTCCAGGGGAGGAGCAACCGCTTTGAAGGGCAGTAAGTTCCCATCCCCGGGGCCGCTGAGCAGGCTTCTAAAGTATTAGTGGGAATAATATTAGTGGGTGGTTAGTCTAAGTAACTCTTAATAAGAAAAAAAGCAATTGACCCTGCCATCCGTAAATGGCCCACTTGGGATCATGGGTGGATCTGCAGAGGGTCCGGGCTGCCTTGTGCAAATACCGAAAGCAGCTCTACTTTGAATAGACATGCATTCCTCAACAACAGTGTGTTTGGTGACTAAGTGGATTCATGTCCAATGACCCTGTAATTTGTTGTTTATTGACCTCAGATCATTTAAAAGGTTAAATGGAAAAGCCACAAGCAGGCAGAGTGTACCTCAGGGGCCTCTTTATGTCCTGTTTCCTAAGTCACATGGAACTGAGATGCAAGGCACCATTTTAGTTTGTTTTACAAGAGGGAGAGGGAGAGAAAGAGAGAGAGAGAGAGAGAACGAACTTGCATATATAATTATTAGGTCATCAAACACTCTTCAAGGAAGTCCAACCAATTGCCAGGTTCCACAGTGTGGTACAAGGTTTCAGAGTTTCTCTTTGGGAGTCCAAACCTTAAGATGTGATGAACAAGACTGGTGTGTCTTCTCCATTACCTACCATTTATTGAACATCTATTGTGTTAGACTGGGTGAGATTCTTTACAAATACTATTTATGATATTTCAATTAACCTCCAAAGTAAGCATTATTATCTTCATTTCCAGAGAAAAGGCACAGAGAGATTATGTGTCTTGTCCAATTTCACATAGCAAAACTTGCCCATTCGTTTTTTTTGGAAGTTGACTTAACTATAAAATTGAACCCTGATAAAGATAGTTCAAAAATTATAGCTCTATGAGTCTGAGTTCAGATGCAATATTATCAAGTTGAATCCAGCATTATATCAAATGAATAATACACTCTGACCAAATGGAGCGTGTTCTAGGAATGCAAGAATAGTTCGATAATAGGAAATATTAGGAAACCAACCTAATTCACCATATCCACAAACCAAAGAAAAGGCATGTATTAGAGATGCTTAAAGGGCAGTCAACAAAACTCTCCTATAATAAGACTTTAAGACAGGAATATTAGGAACTGCTTGGATTTAATAAAGTTAAAAAGTAGCTATAACGTCATTCAAAACAGTGAAACCCTAGATCCAACTTCATAAAAATAGGAGAGGCCCAATTCTGCCATTTAAAGCTATCATCCTGGCTATTACTCAAAATGAATTTCTCTACTTAGAAGTAGTTTGCTTAAATAAGGGAGAGGAGATGTTGCTATCTATTTTTGCTAAGCCCAGGAGAATCTGATAGGAAAAGACAAGCTGTGAGAAGTCCATTTGGCAGTACCTATCAGCTCTTCTCCAAAGAGTGAAGGTTACAGTCACTGAATTAGGACACCTGGAACTGGGATTTGAACCCAGGTCCAATGCTGAAGTCTTGCTCTTCCTTCCTATGAAACATTTATGCTCTCTGTTGCTAGTGATCTGGGAGAAGAGAGAGTCCCTCAGAATCAGCCCATCCCCCAATGCTCCAGCAGAGTCCTCTCTGGCTTGGCCTGCTGTGAGGGAGAGGAAGATGAGCATTTTAGGGGGAGAGGAGGATGAGCATTTTAGGGGGAGAGGAGGATGAACATTTGGTGGGGAGAGGAGGATGAGCATCTGGGAGGGAGAGGAGGGTGAGCATCTGGGATGGAGAGGAGGATGAGCATTTGGGAAGGAGAGGAGGATGAGCATTTGGGAGGGAGAGGAGGATGAGCATTTGAGAAGGAGAGGAGGATGAGCATTTGAGAAGGAGAGGAGGATGAGCATTTGGGAAGGAGAGGAGGATGAGCATTTGGGAAGGAGAGGAGGATGAGATTGGGAAGGAGAGGGGGGGGGAGGAGAGGAGGATGAGCATTTGGGAAGGAGAGGAGGATGAACATTTTAGGGGGAGAGGAGGATGAACATTTTAGGGGGAGAGGAGGATGGGCATTTTAGGGGGAGAGGAAATTGAACATTTTAGGGGGAGAGGAAATTGAACATTTTAGGGGGAGAGGAGGATGAGAATTTGGGAGGGAGAGGAGGATGAGCATTTGGGAGGGAGAGGAGGATGAGCATCTGGGAAGGAGAGGAGGATGAGCATCTGGGAGGGAGAGGAGGATGAACTTTTGAGGGGGAGAGGAGGATGAGCATTTGGGGGGTCACAGTTTCACTGTGAAGCCTCTGAAGCCTCTGTTCTTGGCAACCCCATCCCTCAAGCCTGAGGTCACTTTTGCTCTCTAAATCCTGAGCATCCAGTGTACCGAGTCACCCCCTCTATTCTTGCCTCCAAGATGCCACATTAGTGTTACTAGTTGCCTTTTGTCTCAAGCTGTCTCATCTGAAGCAAGTCTGGGGTGCCAGAGGCCAATTGGAGCATTGAGGTCACAAGCTACTGCAGCCACCAGGACGCCTCAGTCTCATTGTGTTTGTGGAGAGAGTAGAGCACATTCTCCCCGCATAAATCATAGGGTGATACACGGAAAACTTGCCATGTTATACGGAATGAACCGCAGGGTAGCAGATGGGGCACTGCAGAGGAATCCAGGAGACCTGGGTTCTGGTGGATCTTCCACTGATGTGTTCCATGTTCATCACAGTGCTGCCGGGCCTCATTTGCCTCATTGGTGACATAAGATGTCGGACTGGATAGGCTTCTGGTGTTATCTGAATGCAAAGTTATGATGGTCATCCTCCTTTCCATGTGCTCAGTACCAACTGAAGTGCCTTGTTAAGGCTGGGAGTATGGCTCAGGGATGGAGCACTTGCCTAGCATACCCAGTGCCGTAACAAACAAACAGTGCTTGCCTAAGTACCCTGTGCTGTGTATGGTTAGTGAGGTAGTACTGCTATCATTCCCATTTTGTCTCTAAAGCAACGGAGGCACAGGGTAGTTCACTGACTTGCCCAGGGTCTCGCAGGCAGGATGGCAGAGCTCATACAACCCTTAATCTCTGTGCTCTTATACCTCTTTTGTGTACGTGAGCTGTGTGGTTACAGTGGTGTGGGTCTGAGGGTGGGGAGGTACTTTTAAGGGGAAGCCTGGCTCTGGTGTGGCTAGCTGGGGACTGTTGCCCTGAAGTGTAAGAGCGACCACACAAGTTGCTGTCGTTGCCCATCATTTCTTCTCTTTTTCCTCTCCAGTCTGTGGCAAACGCTACAAGAATCGGCCGGGACTCAGCTACCACTATGCTCACACTCATCTGGCCAGCGAGGAGGGGGATGAAGCCCAAGACCAGGACGCCAGGTCCCCACCCAACCATAGGAATGAGAACCACAGACGTGAGTCCCTGCTTGTAAGGTCGGGGAGCGAGGGAAGAGGCAGGGAGTGTGGGGAACGATCTTTTTCTTTCCACTCTGGTGTCTTCTGGCAGTAACAACTGATGGGGTTTGGTGTTCTGCAGTAAGTTGAGCCCTAAGCCCAGCCAACCAACCTCCACACCTATGGCCGAGCTGAGCACCCAGCTAAGAATAAGCAGGTCAGAGAGGAGAGAGAGATGGCTCAGTGGTTAAGAGCACTGTCTGATGTTCTAGAAGTCCTGGGTTCAATTCCCAGGCTGTCTGGTATCCAATCATGCCAGGATAAAAAATTAAAAAAAAAAAGAATAAAAGAATAAGAATAAGCAGGTCAGAATGCATGTGATCAGCCTTGTCTCCAGACAGAGGCAGGGTATAAGTGTCCAGCAGAAGGGGAGCGTCCTCACCTGGCCACCGTCACAGGCCAGACCTGTCCATCTTTTCTCTTGGCATCAGAAGGGTCGCTCACAGCTGTGGGGAGTGACTGATGTTTGCTGGTTGACTGCTGTGGTTTCCCTGGATGGGTCACTACGTAGGGTATCCATCCTGCCATCTGGATGGATAGATCACTTGGGATGGCAGTTGGCTCCGAAGACTGAAAGTGATTCTGCAGATTTGTGTGTCTAGTCTTTCTCTCCTTCAACTTGCAGCTATGAATTAGGAATCAAAAGGGGGCTCGGCATTCACCACGCGACTGGCTCTCTCCCATCATCCCTCATGGTTTCTGGGATGACAAAAACCCCCAAACAGGATGTGGTCATGGAATCTGTTGAGCTTGCTTCAAGGTCTGGGTCATACTGAGATCACTGGGGGGAGGGGTGCTTCTGGACATATGATGCGGGTTTTTGCTTTGTTTATACAATTTGTTGGTATATATTTTTAAAAACTTTTTTCATCTGGATTCAGTTTATTATTTCATGTGTATGAACATTTTGTCTGCATGTATGTATGTTCACCACATGCATGTGCAGTGCCTGCTGAGGTCAGAAAACTGCGTCGGATCCCTGGGCCTGAAGTGACAGGTGGTTTTGAGCTGCCATATGAGCGCTGGGAATTGAACCTGGGTCCTGTGGAAGGGCAGCAAGTGCTCTCAACCACTGAGCTAACTCCCCAGCCCTGGTATATATTCTTAAAGCAAACAAAGACTCTGACTTTTTAAACGTCCCTGGATTCTAAATTTAAAGGTGACTGACTCCTGTGTGGCTGAGTATCTCAGCTTATCTGACCGATGCCAGCTGGGCACTTCCACCAAATATCTGAAATCGTGAACACACCCCCAGCCAAGACCTGTGTTTAGATTTGTGTGTGGTTCTTCCTGGCCTGAGCCCCAGGTTCACCAGTCATGCTGCCTTCTCTATTAGTGTGCTGTGGCTGACACAACAAAATACCTCGGGCCAGGAGTCTTAAAGTACAGCAATTAGTTTCTCATGGCTCTGGGGGCCTGGGAAGGCTTCCGGATACCCCTCGCTTTGGCTTGCAGATGGCTGTCCTCTGTCAGCTCTGTCCTTTTCTCTCTGGGCACACAGTCTAGGGTCTCGTTTTATGTCCACATGACCTCTTCTTATGAGGTCACCAGGCAGACTGGATCAGGACCCACCCTAATAGCTGCATTGTGTGTGTGTGTGTGTGTGTTGTGTGTGTGTGTGTGTCTGTCTGTCACACTTGCATGTATTCTCAGTTGGTTTTCACCTTACATTTGAGACCCAGTCTCTCACTGAACATGAAATTCACTGATTTGGCAAGACTGGCTGGGGAGACTTCCAGAGGTCACTTGTCTCTGCCTCCTCAGCTCTGGGATTGTAGACGTGTGTAGTTATTTCCATCTCTTTGCATGAGTTCTGGGGGCGGGGGTCTAAATGCAGGTCCTCATGTCTTCATGAAAACCACTTTACCAGTTGAGCTGTGTCCCCAGCTCCAATGACCTCCTTTAACAAACTTTGCCCTTTTCATTTCCTCCTCCTCCTCCTCCTCCTCCTTCTTCTTCTTCTTTGTCTCCTCCTTCTCCTTTTCTCCTCCTCCTCCTCCGGATTTATTTTCACTTTAAATCATGTATATAGGTGTGTCTGTGTATGTGCACATGAGTGCAGTGCCTGTAGAGGCCAGAAGAGGGCATCAGATCCTTGAAGCTGGAGTTACAGGTGGTTGTGAGCCACCCCATGTAAGGTCTGGAAACTGAGCAAGAACAGTGAGCCATCTCTTCAGCACTTTACTTCTTTATCTCTATCTTCAACAGAGCCAAACGCCAAAGCACTAGAGGTTAACTTTCAATATAGGAATCTGGAGTTGGGGGAATGCATCCTGTGACATTAATTTGTTTCCAACTTTGAGGGTTCAAGCTTTTAATGTGACAGACCCTTGTTTTCTCACCTCCTATTGCCATCTGGGCAGAATCTGGGAAGCAGGGCTAGAGGAGGAGGGTGGCTTCACTCTTTCTGCACCAGATCCTGAGTATCTGTCAGACCCAGCTCTCTGTCTGCCCTTTGGGAGAGCTCTCCTTTTATGTCAGGGAGGAAGATCTGTCTGTACTGAGGAGCTGACAGTGCCATGCCCCTCCTCTTCTCTTTCCCTTCTCTGGTCCGAGTGTCTGGGAAGTCACAAGGAGCTGTTGCTACTGACCAGGAAGAGGCTGGAGATGATCTTTGGTTTTAGGTGTTGTCTGGGAAGCACAGATTAGTGATTCCTTCTCTCTCCTAAGTGTCTGTTAGCATTCTTTCTCACTCCTCCGGTGCTAGCCTACCTCTTGCGTTTCCTCAATGCCTGGCCATTTGTTCCTGTGTATGGCATCACTATTTTACAGTGTTCTGGTGACTTTTCCTTTGTGTTGTGTTTTCCCTACCTCTCCTATAGTGTCCATAGTGAGTGGTGGTTTTGCACACATGTGTGTACATGTGCAAAGTCTTGGCAACCACGGTGGAAGGAGACAGTCTCTTCCCCAGCCATTCCTGAAGTCCCCTCCAAGTAGACTTCTGTGACTAGCACTGGCGGCATTCTTTGCTTTAGCTATGAGGACCTCAAATGTGAAATTATCAGCAGGCATGCGTCCTCCTTAGGTGTTGTCCCTGAGAGATCACATGGGCTTGCTGAGTAAAGAAGCTGTGCCTTTCCTTTTTGCTACACAGAGGCATGTCCCATGCTTGTCTCCATCATCTGTGGGCTTGTGAGTGAGCAACACGCTCCAGTGCCTCCCCTTCGTCTGTCCTTCCTTTCTCACTCTCCTGATGGGACACAGACTTCTTCACAAAGCACCATTTGCCTGACCAGAAAGGAATAGCCACTTGTGGGCTAATCTAGGTCCTCCTCATACAAAGACAGTTCCAGAAACACCCCTATTTTTTTTTTTTTTTTTGGTTTTTCGAGACAGGGTTTCTTTGTGTAGTTTCGCCTCCTGCTGCCTCGAACTCACAGAGATCCGCCTGGCTCTGCCTCCCGAGTGCTGGGATTAAAGGCGTGCGCCACCACTGGCCGGCAACACCCCTATTTTTAATTGATTCTCTTTTTGTGGTGTCCTCTCACAACTCCGTCTCTGCAAACTCCATGGGCCCAGCCCGAATTTCACCCACAGGGAAGTGGGTACAGCAGACAAGCTCTTGGCGTCTGGAGAAGCCATTTTCCCCTAGCCCCCGTTTCTCCAGACAAACCCAGTGGCAGCTGCTCGCCCTGGCTCCTGTGGGCCACACACACTACCGATTTGCTTGCTGCTCCGAATGTGCGCGCTCTACTTCCTCCCACATGCCCCTGGTGAGCAGGCCCCCGCCATTTTCCTGTGAGCACTAATTGCTGGCATCATTAATACCCAGTCATTAGCTGCTCTCACCGTTTGGGGCTTGGAGTGGGCTCCCATCCACACTGCCCCTAAATGCCACCGGGGCTCCGTGGTGAACTGAAAGCGACAGCTCAGCAGCATCCTGAGGGCTCAGTTCCGTGATCCCCCCCCCCCGCCCCCCCCCCCCGCCCCGCCAGGCTTCCAGATCCAGGGAGGGAGGGAGGGAGGGAGGGAGGCGGGAGAGCGTAATCCGGGAGGCTAATCTGTGGCTCCCCCAGGAGAAAGTCTGGATGCGGGCGAGTGGAAATGCTGACATTCCCTTTAGCAGAGCTGCGGGGTGACCCAGGCTACTGTCATAGAAAAGGAGCCCCACATCTACAGGAGTTGGCAGGGCCCAGGCAACTGGCTCACACCACCCGCAGCCACTGAAACCTTTTGAGTCTGGTGCCCCTGCTGTCCCTTGCTCCATCCATTGCCTTCAACTGGCATCCTTAGCAGAGCCCATGGCTCAGCCCCATACCTGCCACTTTTTAACCGACAGGGTGGAGTGGCCAGCTGGAGTCAGCACTGACCTTCCCGTCCGTCCCCCGGCCCTCGCTGCCCTGAGTGGCCAGCTCAGCACTCGACGGCCCCCCTGCTGTCCTCCTGTCCCTCCCAGGGGATGCATTCCTGCCTTTGTTCCTCTCCCACTCTCTCATTTTCTCCCGAGTGTTCATTTCTGTGTTTCTTCCCTATAGGTTTGCCTCCTATGCTCTGTGTTTGAGGCTCTCTACCTCAACGACAGATGAGTGGCTAGAATGCTTGGCGCTTAGACCTCCCTTCTGGGGAGAGATGACCTTACTGAGGGGGTCTTTCTCCACTGGGCTGCTGTCCTTCTCCCCTGATGAGACTGGGTCTTCTTTTTCCCTCAGATTCTCTGACCGCCTTCATCTCTGTATAGTTATGCCTGCATATAGCTGTGGGTATACATGAATACAAGGAGGGGTGGTTTGATCAGAACTCTGAGTGTGAGTGGCATTCAGTTGCTCTATGTTGTGACTCTTTTAGAGAAACTTTGGTAAGATTAACATTCAGAATCTCAACGACCCAGGCCCACAATTTCAAAAATCTTTTTAAGTTCTTTTTGCTTTCTCTGCACAACTGGAATTTATTAAAGATGTTGTTTTCAGGATTTATTTTGGGGGTAGGGATGAGATCAAAGTCTTGGATTTAAGTAGAAAAATGATGTAAATAAATTTGTGCTGTCCATTCATTCATTTATTGAATCCATCCATCAGTGCAACTAGCCATCCAACCAACTGTCCATCCATGTATCTATCCACTCACCTACCTATCCCACCCATCCATTCATCATCCATCTACCTACTCACCCACCCACCTACACTTCCATCCATCCATCCATCCATCCATCCATCCATCCATCCATCCATCCATCCATGCATGCATCTGTTCAGTCTTCCACCCACCCACACATCCATTGATCTATGCATCTGTCCAGTCTTCTACCCACCCACACATCTATGCATTCATCCATCTATGCATCTGTCTAGCCGTCCACCTACCCACACATTCATGCACCCATCCATCCATGTATCTGTCCAGTCATCTACTCACACACACACCTACCCACCCATCCATCTACCCACTCACCCACCCACCCACACATCCATGCATTCATCCATCCATGCATCTGTCCATTCGTCCACCCATCATTCATCCACCCACCCATGCATCCATGCATGCATCTACCCACAATCGATCTATCCATGTATCCATGCATCTATTCATCCATCCATCCACCTATCCATCCATCATCCATCTACCCACCCATGTATCCATCCATGCATCCATCCATCCATGCATTCTCCCATCCATTCACACATCTCTCTATCCCCAAGTTTGGTGCCTATATACTGAATGCTAAGTACTGAGGCTGAGAAGCAGGAGTGTGACTAAGATTTGGCCTCATCTTTGAGGAACTCAGTCTTGGGTAGGAGTGCATAATGGATCATGTACAAAGGATGAATTTGCCTAAGGCTCAGAGTCACTGTATGTGTTCCATGTCATGAGGCAGGAGTGCTCTTGGTGGGGCACTAGCCTTACTTGTGACTCACTGGGCATGGAGATTCTCAGACTCCACCAGCAGAGAGTCCTGGGGTAGGAACCAGCACAAAGGGTGTTTTGGTGTATGCTGAGGCTTAAGGACCACTGCATTGTAAGGTTTTGAAAGAGTTCACTAAGGAGGGGATGTTCAGGTGGGCCCTTGAAAAGCAAGAAAGAATATCCAGGAGGGAGAAGACACCAGGTGTCAGAATGGATGTAGGCAAGGAGGTCTGTCTGAGAGAGAATGGCCACGTTCATATAGTTGATAGCAGCCAGATCTCATAGTAGCATTGAAGTCAGGGCTGAATGAGACAAGAGTCCACAGGCATCTTCCATGTCAGGTTGCAGAGTCTTTATTCTTTGGGAATCATCAGAACCGTTCCTAGAAGGAAAGAAAGGATTTAAAAAGAAGCCCATTTTTATTTAATAACTCTTTTATTTAAAAGCCTAAATATATGCTTCCACACCAAACTTGGAGTTCTTAAGAGGGAAATATTTTAAAATACTGCTCTATAAAATTGATCTCAAGTTTGCTTTTCAGGCCCATGTAATTGAAGTTGGGATGTCCTAGGTCCCTGGAGGTCAGACTCCTGTGCGGTGGTCGCATGTTGGTTCAGAATTAAGCTTCCCTTTCTGTCACTCTTGAGAGGAAAATGCCCAGAGCTTGTCTGCTGTGGAGGGCAGGGTGTACTTTGTGGAACTGTAAAGGAAGAGCCAAATTGATTAAGGGTAATGTCTGCTGATTAGATAATCTGGAAATTAGTCTGATAATGTGCAAATTATCTAAGAGCAGTACATGATGTCATTGCCACACTGCTAGGAAAAGTCGAGCAGATGTTTGTCTTCTGACATGCTTGTCCTCTGTCCTAGGCCCTGGAGCAGCTAGCACAGGCTTCAGGAGACGAAGAACATCTTGGAAATGTGCTTGGAAATCTTGGGTATCTCTGAAGGGTATCTGAAAAGCTAAAATAACCCATTTAGCCTACTGCTTAGTGAGCTCAGTACTGGCATGTCAGCTCTGGTTATAGAGGAGGTGAGGCAAAGCCAGATGTGCAGCTCTTTTTGAGGGAGTCATCCTCTTCTCCCCTCCTACTTTCCCAAAGAGCAAATCTGAAAACTAGCAACAGATGGTCTTCTGCTGAGTTATGATTTACAGGGTTTGCAGGCTACAAAGCAGGAAGCCTGATGGGTTGCTTGGAGGTGTAAGTACCTGGAGATAATTTCTCAGCCCTGTGGCTGAGAGGGTGGTGATAGTGTTGGAATTGATGGGTCCAGGGTGTGATCCATGACCTTGTCAACCTGCTACCCACTGCTCTGGGAATATGGGCCAGCTACTGACACCTCCCTCCCCTTAGTTGCCTCATCTGTAACGTAGAGATAACCACCATAGTCTCATGGGCTTGCTGTGCATCTTCAATGAGATGAAGGAGTAGTGGGATTGGTACTAAACCTGTTCATTGTGAGTAGCCATATCCTTTCCCTGCCCTGTTTGGACCAGCAGAGCATGTCTGTGACTACAGATGGTTAATCTGAGTCAGAGGCTCTATCTGGGGCAACATGAGGGGACTTTTCTGATATTCCGATGCTAACTTGGCATCCATGGAAATTATCAGAGGCTGACCTGACCCCAGCATATCCTTTGCTAAATCTTAGACTCGGCTCTGATTCTTCTGTCCAAGCAAAACCCAAGAATTTATGGAGCCCTTGCTGTATGTGTGCCCAGATGTGGGGATATATATATATATCAGGCCTCCCATCTGGAACAACAAATGGTCATTGTCTTAGTTAGAGTTTCTATTGCTGTGAAGAGACACCATGACCACGACAACTCTTATAGAGGAAAACATTTAATTGGGGGCTGGCTTACAGTTTCAGAGGTTTAGCCCATTATCATTATGGCGAGAAGCATGGCAGCATACAGACACACATGGTGCTGGAGAAGGAGCTGAGAGTTCTACATCTTTACCTGCAGGCAGCAGGAGGATATACTGTGTCTCACACTAGACATAGGTGGAGCATAGGAGACCTCAAAACCTGCCCCCACAGTGACACACTTCCTCCAACAAGGCCACACCTACTCCAACAAAGCCACACCTCCTAATAATGCCACTTCCTATGGGCCAAGCATTCAAACACATGAGTCTATGGGGGCCGTTCCTATTCAAACCACCACAGTCATTGTCCTTGGAGCACTTCTAGGATAATTGAGGAAGAAAATGGATGCTTGAAACCTGGCAAGAGAAAGAGGTGACATGGAATCCCGTCAAGGGTGCCCTCCTGTATTCACCAGGCCACTTTCCTGGGGCTGACGAGTCACGTGCTGACTTTGTCTGAGTCCCTATGATTTCTCTCACATTTCTGTCATAATTATATAGGATGTTCAGGATTTGAGGAATTCTGCAGACTGAGCAGCCTTGGTGACAACAGTAACTCTCGCTAGCATATCTTGAGTGTCACAGACACAGCGCTCAGCCTGCTATGCTTGGCTCATTCACCCGTTACAATCACCCTCTAAGGTGGCTGCTCTCTTGCCCAGAAGCACATGAAGATGACATTCCTCTGGATATGGCACGAAATGTAGATTCAGGAGTTTATCTCTGTTTCCTGAGAAAGCTTGCTTATTTAGGCCTTGGATTTTTCTTCCCGTTTCATCAGAGATGAAATGATTTTGCATGTAGGAGGGGAGAGAGGGGAAAGACATGATGGGAAATCTATTAGGTACCTGGCAGTTTTCACACATCATCTCAAGTAACGCTCACAAGTCCAAGTGGCATGTGCTAGAATTCTCATTTTACGGAGGAGGAAATGGGGAGGTCAGAGAGGCTTGAGTAACTTGTTTCAATGTACCCAGCAAGTTGGAAAGCTGCGGTGAGGATGGCTTGGACACCATTCGGCTGTGTCAGGACACTGGAATCCCAAGTGAGGGGTCCCAGGCCCAGGCTCCTGGATCTTTCTTATGGACCCACTGATGATGTCCTTTTTCATCTGTCAGCTAGCTGTCAAGTACACCTCATTACACAGTGGGTTTTCAGAAGCGAGAACGGCATTAACATCTTTGTTAGGTTGTGTCTTAGTTAGGTTTCTATTGCTGTGTTAAAACACCATGCCAAAAAGAACTTGGGGATGAGGTGGTTTATCTCATCTTACATTTTTAGTTAACATTCCATTGCTGAGGGAAATCAGGGCAGGAACTCAGGCAGGGCAGGGCCTGGGAGGCAGGAACTGAAGCAGAGGCCATGGAGGGGTGGCTTGTTCCTCATGTCCTGCTCAGCCCTGCTTTTGTTCATAACACCCAGGACCACCAGCCCAGGTGTGGCACTGCCCACAGTGATCTAGGCCCTCCCATTATTGATTGATTATCAGTTAGGAAATAGACCAAAGGCTTGCCCACAGATCAATCTGGTGGAGGCATTTTCTCAATTGAGATTCCTTCTTCTAAAAGGACTCTAGCTTGGGTCAAGTTGACCTAAAAACTAGCCAGCACAGTTTGCTTTCTGTTGCTGTGGTAAAACACCGACTGAAACCAACTTGGGGAATAAAGGTTTTATTTTAGCTTGCAAACTAGAGACAATCATTGAGAATGATGCCAAGCAAGAGCTCATGCGAACACTTGAAGCAGAAACTGAAGTAGAGGCTATGGAGGGATGCTGCTTACCGGCTTGTACCCTCCGACTTGCTCAGCTACCTTTCTTAGACAATCCATGCATTCCTGCCTTGGGAAGGCACTGCCCACAGTGGGCTGGGCTCTTCTACAGCAATTAGCCATCAAGAAAATGCCTACAGATATGCCCACAGGTCAATCTCACGGAGGCAGTTCCTCAACTAAGGATCCCTCTTTTCAAGATGTGTCAAGTTGATAACCAAGATTAGCCATCAAAGACTGTTATAAACAGAATTCTAGACTGAGTGGCTGGAGCAACAGAAATTGAATTCTCACAATGCTAGACATAGAGGTCCAAGACCAAGGTGACAGCAGAGTTAGTGTCCTGTTAGGGCATTATCCTTGGCATATACCAGCCACCCTCTTGCTCTGTTCTCACACAACCTTTCCTCTATGTGTGCAGGCAGGGAGAACGAGAACTCTCTGATATCTTATCCCTACTTCCATCATGATGGCCCCATCCTCACAACTTTACAAAACCTATTTACCTTCCAAAGACTCCATCTCCAAAAAACCTCACATTGGACATAGGGCTTCCATATACGATCTGGGGGGATGTGGGGATACACTTTGATCCACATCAGACACATTTGTTTCTTAAAGCTCTGTGATGACTTTTGCTATTTGTGATGGTTTTATGGACTTTGCCCTTCACATTACAGAGTCTCAATGGGTCTGTAATCTCTAAGCAAGTTTTAGTATAGCTAAAAAAAAAAAAGCCAAACATTACATGATTTTGTGGTTTTCCTGAACCCTTTCTTTTTACTTTGTATCTCACCATTTCCTTAGCTTAAAAAAAACTTTTCATTTAAAAATAATGAAATGTGAAAAATTTAGAATGTATCTTCAGCTGTTATTTTCTTTCAATGCCCATCCCATATCAGATGTTCCTGAACAACATGTATGCATCTGTCTCATTCTCTTCTTCTGGCCACCACTGGCTCCGTCCTGTGTCACTACAATGTCAATCCTCTATTCCCCTGCCTTCGTCTGTTCTCCACAGAGCAGCCCGAGTGGTCTTTTAAAGGGACAAAGTAGATCATGGCTCTCACATGTGCGCAATCTGTGCTTCTCACACAAGGCCCTCGTGTTGGCTTCTTAGAGTGTGGTCAGCAGCACCAGCACTACCTGGGACCACGGTGGCCAGTCATCTAGACCCCCAGGAAACCCTTGTTCAGAGGCAAACCTTGAAGGTCAGCCATCTTACTGGAGAACTCATAAGAAGTTTTCAGGACCTTCCCTAGATCCACGAACTCCAACTTGAATTTTAATGGACTCTCAATGTGACTTTCATCTCATTTTATTTTTGTGCGGGGGGTGGGGGGGGGGAGGGAGGGGGCACATGTCACAGCACATGCATGGAGGTCAGAGGGTAATTTGTAGGAGTGAGTTCTCTTTTTCCACCATGTAGGTCCTAGGGCTCACATTCAGATTTCAGGTTTGGCAGATTCCTTTACTTACTGAACCTTTTGGCAACCTCCACAAATGATTTTCATAGCAAAGTTTAGGAAGCCCTACCTTTTAAAAACAGTGGTGTGTGTATGTGTATGTGCGTGTGTGTGTGTGTGTGTATACATATATATATGCATAATGTATATGCATATATATATGTATATGTATATGATATTATGATATATGTATATGCATATATATATATATATATGTATGTCTTGCTTATGTATACTGCCAGATTCTTGGACTTGAGTTTCCTGAAGGCATGGTTGTATGCTGTGGTAAGGTGTATTTGGTGGGCTACCCAAGGACACACAGCCTGGGTTCAGGGTCAAGTTCATCATTAACTTTTGCCTTGGATAAGCTGCTTTGCCTTCTTATGCCTCGAGTACCATTGACATGAAAGCACAACACCGATGATGCTATCTTCTGGCTATATGAAGATGTAGTGAGTCAAGTCATTAGAGAGTGCAGTGTCCGCAGAAAGTGTCTGTGGCATCGGCGATAAAAGCTGCCACGTGTCCCACGAGAGTCATGTGTGCTAGTTTAGATCTGAAATGTTCCTCCAAGGCTCGTGTGTTGAAGGCCTAGTCCTCGGCCCAGAGGGCTATTGAGGAATGATCAAATCTTTGGAATGGGGGTGGGAGGGGTGGGGGGGTGGACATAGCGGGAGGAAGCTAGGTCATTGTGTGTGGGGGGTGTGACTTTAAAGGGGATATTGCGGCCCTTGCTGCTTCCTGTCTCTCTCACTTGGCTTCCTGGTTGCCAGGGGTTGAATAGGTTTTCTCTGTCCCATGATGAACTGTGCTACTGCAGGCCTAACAGCTGACTAGTGAGACCTGGGATCCTCCGGCTCTGCCTCTCAGTACCAGGATTGCAGGTTCATGCTGACACACCCAGCTTTTTACCTGAGCTCTGGGGTCCCCAAGCATGTGCAGTGACCGCTTTACCCACCATGCCACCTCCCTAGCCTCCGCTTGGTGTTTTGAGAGAGGATCTCTCACTAGCCTGGAACTCTTGGATTAGGGCTAAGCTGTCTGACCAGCGTTCCCCAGAGATCTACCTGTGTTTGTCTCACCAGTGCTGAGATTGGAAGCGTGCACCTCCACACCAGGCTTTGTCCTGTGGGTTCTGGGAATCAGAAGTCAGGTCTTCATGCTTGCACAAGAGGTCCTCATGTTCATTGACTGAACTCTTTTCCTTAATACTCTTTCTGTCCCATACAGCAAACCTTTCTGGCTCCCGTCACCTGCCTCCTGCCCTCGCCTCTGGGTATGTCCTTCTGCTTGGGCCATCATGCCTGAGCTTTGCTGTTTTGTGGTCTCCTAGTCTCTTGGTCTTTTCCTAATCCTTAGGTCTGAAACACAAGGCCCAGCCATTTCTTTTTTCTTTAGACACTCTATTCTTAGTCTGCCGGGCACAGACTATGTGAGTCCTTTTGCAGACTGGGTTCAGAGGTGGTGAGGATGGGGAGATCACCCTGGCCTGGCACATTGTCCCTCCACAAAGCCAGCCTCTGTGAATATGTGTCTAGCCTCTCGTTGTTTACTATCAGCTTGGCGACACTCTCATGTGCCAGGTGCCAGGAACACAGGGAAGAAAGGGAGCGCTCCTGCCCTCAGGGAGCGCCTGGCTAATTGGGAAAGAGACGCAGACATGAAAGGATGAAAGCCGGCATCCCTTTGGGTTGGGATAAATTCCCTCTCCTGTCTTTTCTTCTGTACTATTCTAATCCTCAAGTAATAGACGGAAAAGGACATTAAATAGTCCTCTAACACATTGCCTGCTCTAGACAGGTGTCTGCAGTCGTTCCGAGGGACTCCCCCCCACACCTCCACTGTGTGCCGAGGCTTCCTCAGAGATGCCAGCCCTCCAAACCTGCCTTTAACTCCTTAGCACCTCGTGTCTGGCTTCCCTGTGGCGTGTCCTGCCTTCCGGCTCACTTTGTCTCATGTTGTCCTTGACGATACAGAGTGCGGCAATTTATCAGGCTCATCCATAAACTTGAAGACTTATTAAATCAGCCCTGGGCCTTCCCTTCTCCAGACAGACTAATCTCAGGGCTACGACTGTTCTACATTGCTGTCCCCTGTCCAGCCTTACCCGCCATTCACATTGTTCCCAGCACTTGGTGGCCAAATGGCGGGGGAAGAGGACTCTTGATGGTAAAGGTCATGTGGGGAGTGGACCTTGGTGTCCGTCTCCCCGAGGGGCTCCTGGATCCTCTATGTCTTTCTGCATCCAGGGTGAAAGGCATTGTTTGCCTTTTTCCCGGAGCCCAGAAGCAGGGGCTCATGGCTAGGAGGTGGCCACACACCAGCCTGAATGGAATCCCAACACTTTTATTCCTTGGATCTGCGGGATTTATTTTTTCATCAATTCTAGGGAAGCAGTGAAAAAGGTGTCAGGCCTTGAGGATAATTTATATGAGTAAACACGCAAGGAGTCGGGTGAGCGCAAGCATGAGAATTAAGGCCATTTATCGAGGCTTTGATGCTCTGCTTGCCCTCTGGTCCAGCCTTCCCCACAGTCTTGATCACACCACTTTTAACCCTCTCCTGGCCCTGTTCCACGTCGGGCTGCTTCCATCTCTGCCCGCTGCCTTCCCTTCCCTGTTTGCTGCCTGCTCCCCTGCCCCTCCCACAGCCCTCATTAAAGGCTGGGAGAAGGTAGTGGATGTGGCCTCCAGCTGAGGCCTGCTCACTGATTCTGAAGGGAAGGCACATTTGGTTGATGCTCTCCCTCCTCACCCTCCGGGCTCCAAAAGCAGAGCTTCCTCCAGCCTTTCCTGTCCACTGTGTTTTCTACGGGCAGCCTGGGGGCAGCCTTTCCGCACGCCCTCTTTCCCCGCTCCCCCTTTCTTTACTTTGTCTTCTAAAGATGCGCCTGCACAGCCAAGTGGTACCAGGCTAAGATGCTTTACACTTGAGAGATGAAGTAATAACAGGTGGCAAGAGCAGAGGCTGCTGGAGCCCAGGATTCCAGTTGCCATGGAAACATGTCAGACCTGTAGAGGGACACAGGAACTGTCAGCCATGGAGGGTGGTGGGGGAACAAGGGAGAGGGGTTAGGAGAGGCACATCTTTTCCTGGAGGGCTCTGCTTATGGCTCCCCATTTCTTTTCAGGTGCTATACACCCCCAACCAAGCAGGCTCTGGACAAACGGCCGCAGGACAGGGGCTGGAGCTCAAGCCAGCTAGTGGACATTGAGCATGGCCTCCTGCTTGTGCACACCAGGTCCTGGCAGGCAGCCTGAGCATCTGCTCAGAATGGGAGGCCATGCCTTTGTGCACATGCCAGGAGAGGCATCAACTTCTGGCCTGCTTCCTCTTTCCCCAGGACACCTGGGATATGGTTCTCATCTCTCCAGAGCTCAGGAGAGGGGTTACCGATGGTGGCCAGACTGTCCCACCAGTCCTTCTGTCCGTGAAAGACAGGTACATTGCAGCAGAGATGGTATTAACGCGAGGGAAAGACAGGCCTGTCATGGACTTGGGGCTTTATTTTCCATAGCTATAAGACATAATTTAGTCATTAGGTCCCTTAGTATACGCATGTCCCCTAGCCTGCCTGCTCTTACTCCTCTGAGCGTGGTAGCTAGACTCTTTGAACCAGTGAAATAGCACGTGTTGGACATGTAGGATAGACACCTGTTCCTTTTCATTTTGCTGGTTTGAGTTATCTGAATACCCCCCTCTTACTTCTGTTACTTCCCCCTGCATTTCTTCTTGAACTTTGCTCCTGACCTCTATTTGTTTTTTTCTGTTGAGGTTTTCTTGCGTCGGCTCCCCCAGGTAAATCCCCAAACTCTCAAGGCTTGCTTGCTTTCCCTGGCAGTTTATTTGCACCCCTTCTATGATCTCAGTCATGGACATCCGTCAACAGTGAAGCAAAGCCATCATTGTGGACACTGCCATCAAGACACCACTGGGGGCTTTGTCCTCGGCATTGTCTCATTCTACAAAGCGAGACTCAATTTCCCATAGACAGAAGCAGAGCCTCCATTTAAATCCCACGTACAAGGTCTGGGCCAGGCCCCTATTTCTAGTAAAATCCTTTTTATGATGATCTCATGTACCGGTGCCTGGAAATTTCTCATGGCAGGTCAGACCATAGGCCAATGTAGCCATAGTGTGAGCTATGACTTTACACCCTTTAAGAGCCTCTGGAGTTTGCCGGAGAAGTGTTTTCACAGAGTTCACCCTGGATGGATTACTGTGGCAGAGACATTAAGTTGAAGTTCAAAAGGAATCTCTGCTTTTATCAGACCAATCAAAATAATTTTTTATTGCCTCAAGCTTTATAATTAATATATTGGGTGAATCAAATAGACTCGAAAGAGATTTATGAAGTGCTTGCTATATAAGGTATGACCAGAAAGCGTTTGCTTCCAGACCTCCTAGGAGACTGAGAAGTGTGAATTTCTGGGGATGTAGACAACTGCGGATGAAGTCCATCTCTTTTTTTGCAACTGAGATCTGGAGCCAATATCGTAATCTTTTTGGATTTTGGTTGCCTCACCCTTCAAGCAACTCCTCCCTCCCACAGGTTCTGGAGGAACCAAGGCAATTATGTGTCTGGCCTCTTAGCAGAAGCCCCACCATAGCTGTGTGGTAGATACCTGATCCTCATCCTTCTCAGCCAGCCATGGAGCCACAGAGAGGCTAAGTGGGTAGACAGGACCTAGTATAACTTCTCAGGAGGTAATGAAGTATGGTTTTGTGCTTTTTGGAGTGGTTGTGTTAGCCAGACTTTGTCACTCTGATAAATGCCCCAGAGAAACAATTCAAAGGAGAAAAGATTTATTTTGGTTCCAAGTTTCAGAGGTTTCAATCCACACCTGCCCAGTTCTGGATTTTCGGGGTTACAATGAACCTCCAGCTACCTACTCTTGCATACTTGGGAGTGTGTTGTGAGTCCATCTGTTTGAACATGGACCATCTCTTTGAAAGAGTCAAGAAAAAAACCAAGAGCAAGAAAAGATTGCTCTGCCAGAGAGAAAGGCGATACCATGCTCTGGATTCTTGAAGAAGGTCCCAGGTGCATCGTGGGATACCTGTTTATATCTTTGTCACCTCTTCTAAGCCATTCATCCCACAAATTGTTGATAACCATTTCCAGTATGCAAGTCATGCTGGTGGTCCAGTGGTAAGCCTATCTGAAGGAATGTATGAGGCAGGTGTGCACATTTATCAAGAGATGTAATAGTGGTACCAACACAGTGCCCTCCCCAAGGCATAGTCATTGCTGGCTGGGAATAGGGAGGGTTCATGGAAGTATCTGTGCTCTCCAACCAATCTTGAATATCCAAAAGCGTAAGAGAACCAATGCACATGCTCTTAGCCCGTACCTTGTCATTGTACTGAGATGGAAGGAGGTTTTGATCCCGTCCCTCCAAGAAGAGAGTAGAACCTCAATCAAAGTTAAAGCATGGCTTTTACCGTCCCCTCGCTCCTTCCTCCCCACCTCATGGTGTTCTACCACTGAGCTATGCCTCTCTTCCTCATTGTCACTTTCTAAACTGGACCATTGATAAACAACAACACACCCCTCACCTCCCTTGTCACAATCGTACGTACCTGAGTCTACCTTCCTCACTCCCTTATACAGACATTTTGTCTTCCTGTATATGTAGGGACACTGCTCTGACACCCTGACATCAGAAACTTCTTTAAAACTAAGATCCCGTGCATTCCAGACAAAGCACTCTACTAATGAGCTATATAACCAGCCCTCCTCTGACTATTTTATTTTAAATTTTGAGACAGGGTTCCATGAGTTGCCCAGGTTGGCCTTTAACTCCCCTTGGCAAGCCTTGAACTTCTGATTCTCCAGCCCCAGCCTCCTAAGTAACCTGGGAATACAGGCCTGAACTATCAGGTCTGACTTGGAGTTCTTGATTATACCTATTTAGTGAATAATGTAAAGAAGAGTCTGGAAGTTATTCCATCTATTTGGTGAATAATGTAAAGGACAGTCTGGAAGTTATTATTCTCTATATTTTCCGTCTTCATCTTTATAAGATCATCAGGGGATGTAGTCAATTGAAGGCATTCAGAATTTTTGGTGGCAGAAGTATTTTGAGAATGGGGAAGGCACCTGATATTGCAGGAAGTCTGTGTGTGCACAGAAGAAAGTCAGACTGGAACTCTGAGACCTTCTTGGCATGGCGTATATGGGATTCTTTTTCTGTATGTGGGAAGTTACTCAGATGTGGTTATCACCGCACACTTTATATCTAGTTCACCCAATCATGAAACTTTGCTTCTAAATTGAATATTTTCCCACCTCTAGTTTATATTTACCACTTAACAGACTTCAGTGGATCTTTTGAATAGGAAACCTTATGTTTACTTGCTTCTTAAACATGCTTAGATTTTCTCCAGAAAGTACTGAAAATGAGGAAGAGGGCAATTGAAAAAGGCAGAAAGGGCAGAGACTGGTATTTCTCCTTGGGCAAAGCACATTTCATAGGCAGAGTAAAATTTTGACAGATGCACAGGCCTTGGGAGAGGATTTGGAAAGCCACTCTGCTTGCTCTGCGGATGTCTTTGAGATCCAATGGCTACGGAAGGAGAGCCCAACCTCAGAAGACGACAGAGGGTGGCCCGTTCCTCTGCCTCTCCCAAAGAGCCAACACTTTCCTTGCAGAGGATTGTCTGCCTGCTTGAAGATGGAAATCAGTGACTTAGAAACTGATTAAACAATTCAAATAGCAACTGATAAATGGATTAACCCTCTGTAATGTAATTCTGCTAGCTTTTGTCTTCCGCCTTCCCCAGGTAAGTTTTCTATTCCTGGAGGCAAAGTGAGGCAGGGAGGAAGCAAAGGCCAGAGGGAATCATATTAAAGGGGGTGAATCCGTTTATCACTTACTGTCTGGCTGGTATTTCTGCTCACATATCTGCTTCCTCTTCACAGATTTATACCCTATGGGACCCTGATTAGTGTTAGCCGGTGAATAATGAAAGATAGCCTCAGACATGGAGGATGCTAAGGAGGAAGATACCCTAGTGGTTAAGGCTGACTCCACAAACAGAGAGACTCTTCTTTTTAGTGGCAATCAGGGGGTGTGAATATCACTAAGAAACGTCTACAACAGGATGAGAGAAATAAGAAAATGGAAGCATTCTCCCATGCAAGTAACCTGTTCTAGGCTTTTCAACCAGCCCCTAGTAACTGGGAATGACTTTGGGCCTCAAAGGCATGGGTATTGTCACCGGGCTCTGTTTTCGAAGTCACATCTGAAGAATACGTTTGTTTTGACATTCAGCAGGGATAGGTTATGGAGCTATGGTGTTCATTACTTGTGAAGATCTTAGGTCTACACATATGCTCACTCCCCCATCATTCTGTCCATCTCTGACATGAGACTGAGCTAAGCGTCCAGTCAACCTGTGTCCACTTCTAATTCCAGACATTGGGGTTCTTCAGATGGACTTAGCCTACTTGCTTTCCATGATCATTGAGTCTAAAACCTGAGAGTTGAGGCTAAGAACAGACATTTGTGTACACTCCAAGATGTTTATCAAGAGTTCTCAAGAGCCTCTCCAGTATGCCGTCAAAAGTGACTAGCCACAGATACTGAATAAGTGTGTCTCTCTCAAAGGCTAGGCCAAAGCATTGGCTGTCCTCTTCCTCTAGGCATCACTGTTTACAATTTCCATCTGATGTTTTGTTGGAGTCTGTGCAGGATTAACAGAGGTTGAGTTGACGAATGACGCATGCTATTTCTGAGTAGTTTATTAATTTAGAGATGGAATCAGAGGGGGCAATGAGGTTTCTATAAAAAACACTGAACTGGGAAAACTTGCAAAGATGAGATTCTGAGTGATTTGCAAGATGGGTATCATTGGACCCAGAAGGATCAAAAAAAAAAAAAAAAAAAAAAAAGCAGCTATAACAAACTCTTCCATTCTAAGCTTTCTATTCTTCCTGGAAGACACTCTGCTACACTCCAGTAGAAGAAGGGGCAGCATCTAAGTCTAAAATTGGAATTCTTTCTCAATGTTTCCACAGCCCAGAAAGGACCAGATGGGACCGTCATTCCCAACAACTACTGTGACTTCTGCTTGGGGGGCTCCAACATGAACAAGAAGAGCGGGAGGCCTGAAGAGCTGGTGTCCTGTGCAGACTGTGGACGCTCTGGTGAGTGTGGCCCCTTCCTGCACTGTGTGCCGTAGACCTCCTCTATCTGGATTGCTCTGCCATCTCCCCGTGGCTAGGGTGGGAGAGGAGAGTGAAGAAGTAATGGTGGCGGCGGTGACTTTGAGGGGAAAGGGGTTTGCAGGTCATGTTCATGTCTTTCCTCTTTGGGTCTTAAAGGACCAGAACCCATTCTCTGGGTCCCAGGGGAAAGGACAAGGAGCAGGCCTGGCCTATCCATGAGGTGGACATTACTTTGTATGTATAGTTGTGGTCCAAAGTACAGTAGAGCAGAGGTACCCGGGGATCCCAGGCAACATGCTAGCCTGTGCTGGAAGATGAACATGTAACAAAAATTGTGTTTGTTCTGTGGAAATACCTGGGGCAACCCCGGAGTATGGAAACACAAGTATTAGGGAAGCAGCCACATCCTGATCTGTGGGGCTTGGAGATTCCTGGTCTCCTTTATAGCAGCATAAACCTACCAGCACCATTGGCCACTCATCCCATATTTCCATGGGAAACAGGACAGAGCTCCCTACACATGAGGGCAAGCGTCCTTGAGGCCAACCTGCACATTCTTTTCATCTTCAATGTATCCAAACACTAAAGCATTAAAAAGAGACTTTTGGTCTTGTTCCTTCATTCTTAAAATGAGTTCAATAGAGTCTTGGCTATGAATTGGTTTTCAATTGTAGATAAATCATTGTTTTTGCCTGATCATGGTTAGTTGGTGCCACCTTACCCCTTAATTTTCTATGTCATAAGTAGCCCAAAGCACAAGGTAGGAAGGAGAGATGATTTCAGATGCCATCTTCAGTTTCATCAGCGGCTCGCTACAGGCGAGACTTTGGTTGGGTGATTGGGTCTAGCATGAGAGGTCATTTCATCTTCTACCTTTTGAACCCAGCACTGTTTTCAGCCCCAGTCCCAAGAGAAGGACTGAGGTGACCTTGTCTTGGTCTTCTGCAATGATTCGGTTCTCCCTCCCGGGTCCTAAGCCTTACCTTTAGCGCTATGTGTTTGGAAGCTAAGGTTGTTTAGGGCTCTAGACAGCCTTGAGCGATAAACCAATAATTGGACACAACTTAGTATCCATTGCATAAGACCCTTTACATTTAATTCTCAAGGACCCTACCAGGGAGTTCCTTTCACGCAACTCTGTCAATTCATTCATGGTCCAAACGTGATATGTAACATTGAACTTTTTACTTAGAAGAAACGACCCTTATAGTAGATGGCGCTGGTTTTTTAGATGTTTTTAAAAAAGAAAATTAAACAAATGAACTTCAACCCAGTGCTTTTTATTTGTTTTAAGGTCAGGCACTCAGACAGCGTCTCTTCTGTCAGAAGCAAGGCCACTTGGTAGAGTGGTGTGCTAGGCGGGGTATTGTGGATTACTGCAGGCTTTGGTGGGTTAGAGCAGGCAGTGATAGAGTTTTTACTGTAACCTGCTGTCATCGCATCCTTTTCTTCCCAACACAAAGATGAGGCACTTCAACCGATCCATGGGCATCAGAAGTAGGATTTTCTTTTCCTGCATGGAGCTTCTCTTTCGCTCAGCGTTTCTTGCCTTGGTTCTGTCTGACATGTACTTCATGTGTCAAGTTACAGCACCATAGGTATTCTCACTGTAACTGCTGGGAACTAATTTGGTGGGTCCTTTATTAACACCTGACTCTAATGTTCCTGAAATAGTTAATATACAGGTGGCATTAACCCCTGAGTTGGGCTGCTAAGTCAGATGGGTGACTATCTCTGGGGCCTCACCAGGGTCCTTCCAGAGAAGAATATGAGTTGGAATAGCGGCCATTCCCTGCTCATCTACCCACTGCCTCTGTTTCCCGGAAGAAAGTGCCCTGTCCAACTCTGGCATGGAAGGGATCATCACTATGGTATTGGGTGCCAATAGAGTATGAAACAATTGAAGCCTGAGTTACAGGTCTTAGGATACTCTATTCATGGGGCTTTTTAAAGGCCTGTTTTCACCTTTGGCTCTGTCTTGAGTTGGAGTTGACAGGGTGAACGTTCTGGAGTAGCTGAGACCTTGGTATGCTTAGCGGCTGCAGTGTGTGAGATTACAAGCAGTGGTAAAGTGGGAAGCTCTTCTGGACTAACACTTAGATTCTCCACTGTTCTTTGCTTTCAGTCCAAATGAACTACACGGCATGAGGGTGGGATTGAAAGAGCTGTCAAAGAAGGGGATTAGAGGCGGGGGAAAAATAAAAATAAAATGGACGGAGGCTTAACCACCTTGAATGGGTTATCTGGCAGTAATACCTTGGTAAAGCTGACTGTCAAAGTGACGGACGAACATTGTTCAAAGAAACGTCAACTGAAACTACAAAGAAATACCAACAAGGCTTTAAAACCACCAAGCGAAAGCATTGTGTGGGGGCAGGGTCGGGTGAGCGTGTGCCTCTGTGCGAGCGGACCAAAGGAGATATCGTGTGTGTATCTCTTGCTGTCAGAAGCTGTGGACACATGTATCATGGTAGGGATGGGACCTCTTCTGGGAAGTGGAATCTTCCTGGAAATGTGTGCTTTGTCCCAAATCCCAGTTACCAGGTGATATACCTAACCTGTTAGTCCCTTTTGGTGTAACAGTGGCTTATTACCTTGCTGTTAGGAATAACACTGTAATGATGTAATAAGAATATTAATAATGCTGTCTGTTGCTTAACCCATGTGCTGATATATTCATCATACATGTCAGCTCATTTGGGAGGAGAAGGCAGGAAGGAGAAGGAGGCAGCGGCCGCAGCACGTACCACGGAGGACTTATTCGGTTCCACGTCAGAAAGTGACACCTCAACTTTCTACGGCTTTGATGAGGACGATTTGGAAGAGCCTCGCTCCTGTCGAGGACGCCGCAGTGGCCGGGGTTCACCCACAGCAGATAAAAAGGGCAGCTGCTGAGCCCATGGGACAGACTGTCTGGCCAATTAGCCACCCCCTCTGACTCTGGGCACTGTTCTAGTTCTGATATATATTTTTAAATGAAAGACGACTTGGGCTTTTCCCGTTATTCTTGCTTTTTTCTCCTACCTTCCACGGTCCCTTCCCCTCCTGGCATCCTTCTATTTTGGGTACAACAGAAGCACAAACTACTGAAAACAAATCAACAAAAGAGCAGAATAAGAGTCCTCCTGGGAGAGATGGCACTATGGTGGGCTATTTATTTTCCCTAGAAATAGGAAGTTAGGTGGATTTTCTTTCTGCTGGGGGAGGGCATCTTTTTGATGTGAGCAGAGTTGATTTCCCCAGTTTTCAAGAGAAGAGGAACATGAGGTTTGGAAACAAAGAACAAATAATATTAATAATTATTATTTATATATGCTAGCTATTATTACATTCAGAGGAGGGGAGAGAGAGAGAGAGAGAGAGAGAGAGAGAGAGAGAGAGAGAGAGAGAGAGAGAGAGAAGAGAATGGATGAATCAAGGAAATGGAAGTAATATCCTGTTTAGAGGCAAGCCATGGGGTGTGTGTGTGTGGAGAATTTCCTCAATGGGAGTTGGTGGCTCCGCAGAGCAGACCCCTCCATGACCTTTACATCTTTCTCTCTGCTTGTGAGAAAATGGCAGCCATCCCAGAGAAGCCTGGGGCCACTCACATTTGGCCTCCCTCCAGCTCTGGCCCTGAACAGCAGTGGCCGCTTCCCTTGGCTCCTCTCTTCTTTTCCTGGTTGCTGGGTTTCCCTCACCTTCGTCTTGGCAAAGAGGAGCGTCCATCTGAACACAGGAATGGAATGTCAGCAAGTCACGGGCTCGGCCCTGGCAGAGCCACTGAGGTGGCGCTCCTGGAAGGAAGAGCGATACTAAACAAAGTATCTCCCTCCCTTCACCCCTGCGTAAAAACATGTAGCCACCCACTGGAGGATGACGTCTTCCGTATTTCTTCTACTTTTTATAGTGCCCGCCAGGCACTTTGTTTTATCTTTCCAATAGCATTTCCTGAAATAAACCAAAGCGACACTTGGTCCGAGGCCTCAGGGATAAGGAAGACTGTCCACCTCATTGGCAGTCTCTGAGAACAGCTGGGAGGCCCTGCTCAAACAGGTATGTCCTGGCTGAGTTGTTTCTCATGAGTGCAAAACCATCATTGCTTTCTTATTTTTTTACCTCTCTACTTCTTTCCTTTAGTTCCTCCAAGCTTGCTCTTTTGTGTTTCTGGGTTCCCTTTGGTGGTATGGGGTTGGTGAATGGAGAGTCTGGCCTGTGTGTGCATGCTGGGCCTAGGTGCTGGGCTGATACTGGCTTGGGTGTAGGGGAGGGGCTTGGTATAATGAATGGCAAGCTTCTGGCTTCTGGCTTTGGCTTTTGGCTTCAACTGCAAGAGAAAGTGGCTGGGGAAATGCTTGGCTGACTTTTCCCTTGGTTCAATGTGGAAGTGAAGTCTGTTGGCTTGGGTAGGAATAAAGAGGCAGAGAACAGTGTACTGCATGTCTAGGGTGGAACTCTGGGCTCTGGGAACCTTGTTTTGTGGCCAAGGGACCGAGTCTAAATTAAGGATCTCTGGGCCAGCAAGATGGCTTATTGGGCAAGGGTGCTTGCAGCTACACCTGACAACCTGAGTTTGATCTGTGGGATCCACATGGTGGAAAGGAGAAAACTGACTCTTGGAAGCTGTCTTCTGACATCTCCATGTGCACCCTGGCATGTGTGAGCATACAAAGACACATTGGAGTATACATGAGCACATGCACACACACAGAACAAACCAACCAACCTAGCAAACAAACAATAACCAAATTAAAGACCTCTGATTAAGCATGACACTCAACCCGACTGTTTTGAAGATTCTGAATTCCCAGGAAATATGGCCAGGGTGTGGGGCTTCCATGAGCACACATTTCCAGGTCCTTTCGGTTGCCTAGTCAACTGACTGCTTGTGAGTATCAGAGGAGATCTGCTTCAACAGACCAGATTTGGAATATCTCCCTGAACGAGACCACTCCTAAAATAACAAGGAATTCAGCAAAAATAAAGGCATGCAGACAAAACTACTAACGGCCCCTTTGAGTTTTCCTAAGAGCCTGAGATAGAGGGACTTCTCCTCTTCTGTTTCAAATGGACATAAGCTTCTCTGAATGTTCTCAGTTTTGAGAGACCCGAAGTGATACTGCCACCCACATGGGGAATATTCTGCCTAATCTGTATCCTAGGGAATGGACCATAGACCTCCATGTGGTTGTATTCCTGCATGCTCACATGCATTGGTTCCAGTAGGTCTCTGCTCTTGCCGCCACTATCCCCCTCTGGACTTTCTTCTTTAGATTCGGATACTGGATTCATAGCCTCATGACTTTCACTGATGAAATGTGAAATTCCAAGTCAATAAAAAATATATTCAGTCTACACAATCATTTAACTCTTGTCTAGTTGGTCGTGGTCCTGAAATTATCAGGGATAGTAGACTTTGAAGTTGGGATATTTTTTTTTTTATTTATTATGCATGCAGTGTTCTTGCATGCATGTCTACACGCCAGAAGAGGGCACCAGATCTCATTACAGGTGTTGTGAGCCATGTGGTTGCTGGGAATTGAATCAGGACCTCTGGAAGAGCTACCAGTGCTCTTAACCTCTGAGCCATCTCTCCAGCCCGAAGTTGGGATATTTTAAAATGCATTTATTTAAAACAAATTATTAAAAAAAAAGCCACTTGACTTAGGAGTCTAGCCTGTGCATCTGATAAGGAACCCATAGTTTAGAATTGTCTAACAAGGCTAAGCCCCAGGACATCGTCGGAGAGTGATTTTTGCTTGTCCGGTTTACTTCACTAGTTTCTCCTGTCAGGCATGGTAGCTGCTGTCCTCTTCCACTGCTATAGCCAATGTGAGCACAACAGCGCTGCCGCACATTGCTTGAGCATCATCACCTCTCATTCTCCACATAGCACCAGCATCTACGAACAGACGCAGAATTCATATTCCTTAATGAAAACTTTAAGAGGCATTGGAAGGAACCTGGAAGATGATCAGATCCCCATCTTGCACCTTTCAGTTAAGGGAAGGTCAGCCTGGACAGATTAAATGAGCTCAGTTTGAGTGATTGGAAGAGAGTTGCTTTAGAGGGCAGTGTCCTAAAGCAGAGGGACTGTGCTTTAGAGAGAAAGCATGGGAGGTGGCAGCTGGCTGTCCTAGATCCTGGAAAACTTGATGGCGTTAATATTAGGTCCCTATCCCCCTTCTGCAGAGAACAGAGTGAACATGTGCATGCTGGGCATTATTTGAACAGTTCACTTGACTTCCATCATGATACACCAAGAAAAATTCATGTATTACCCCAGCTTACGGGTGAAGAAGCTGAGGCCGAGTAATGAGGTTAAGTGCACCTAGGCCCCACACATAGTGAGGAACCAGGTTTTGACCCCCAGCAGCCTGATTCTAGGGCCCATCTGCTGGCTCTGCCTGTGCTGTCTCTCAAATGGGCCTTAGTTAAGGAACATAGATCATACATTGTACATCTCATTCAGTTCCAGTTGAGGTAAAGAATACCTGCAATGAATGTATCTTTAAAAGTCAACCTTCTGAAAAGCTATTTCAACCACTAAGAATAAGCAATTAGATTTCATTGGAAAGAATTCTAATTCTGATCAAGGTTTGTACAGAATATTGTAGGAAACTCACCCTCTGTAATTTTTAGACAAGACTCTGGATGCCTCATAGGGACAAAAAGCCCTCTTTTTTGTGATCTCAGGTATCACAGGAGTTGTATGAGCTACTAGAAGGTTTTGGTTAAGTATCACTATGAACATTTTGCATCAAAAAGGAAATCACAATCATCTACGAAATGACATGACCAGAATGCTTCAGAAATGTCACCTAAGTTTTTCTCAGTACCAGCCCCAGCATGGGGGAAGGCAAAGGTACAGAACTTTCTGTCACATTCCGACCCTCTGGGGAACTGCTGGTGTAAAGGTAACTGCTGGTGTAACAGGTGGCCATCTGATGTTGGTTCCAACCCCCAACCTAAGGCGTCATTTTCTGTTCTGGAGACAATGAGGAGACCAGAGAGTAAGATCACTCCAGCATGGGGAATGAGGAACATGCATTTAATTTTTTTAAAGGTACTTTCAAGTCAGCAGCCCAACTGATTGCTGGTATTTTAGAGAGAGGGATTTAATAAAAAATAGGATGCTCACATCAGCAGCATCCCGTTAAGTTTTCCTGCCTGCTTAGTCTCTCTATGCACCTAATGGGCTGAAGCTTGATATTGCCTTTATACAGCACTTGAGGGAACTTGAGATCATTACTTGGGGAGAGAAACTAAAGGCTGTTTCGAGGTGCCTACTTCATGGTGGGATAAAATTAATTAATTTTATTCCAATATGCCTCCTGTTACAGCTGATGAATATGATCTCAAACATGTACTTAGAGTTTGAGCAGACTCATGAATTAGGAATTTTTCCACAGGGGATTTTGTTTAGCCTTTGGAAGTGAAGTTGCTTATGTTGTGAGTTTTCTGAGTGAGGCATGTTTGATCTAGTGAGTAGAAACCTGGTGAGCAGACACGAAAGAGTTCCAATTTCTGGACTCCACTCCCTGGGTGCATCTGTTGCTGTGAGCACCGCCTTAGTTTTCTCTGTGTCCAAAATGTGGACATGTCTTTCTTTTTACCATATTCCGTGGCCAACATTATTGATTATAATCCTGAAAACAACCTTGTGGCGTGGCATAGATGTCTTCGATCTCCATTTGTCTTGTGAAGAAATTGAGGTTCGGTCAGCTGAGGTGATTGGTTTAAAATTCCAAGGTCAGTAAGTTCTGGGTGTCTGGGTCTACTCATTTTTTCACATTTAAGTCTCAGTCCATGCTGACTTCCTCACAGGTCTCATTTTTGAAGGTATCTTGACTAGAATTATTAAAGGACTTTATATCTTCTTTGGGTTGAGAAGAGTATTCAATGGAAAACAGACATAAAACAACAAAGCCAAGCCGTTAGACAGCGGAACAGTGCGGAGAAGCCGCCATGTCCCAAGTTCCCACGAACTTTCTGAAAGAACTAAGCCTGGACTTCCTGTGTGGTCAGGATTTGGGTGGTGTGGTGGAGTGGTGAGGTGTCAGGGAGGAAACACTTGGAACTCCATTTTGATCATGTGTCCAAGAGCCTGGAACATTAGAACACTGAATCAGATGACAGTGGCGTGCTCAATAAGAATGATTTCTGACCATGTATTCAAAATAACAATCAAGGAAAAGCCATTCTCCTTGATTGATTTCCAGAATGACTAAACTGAGAGAAGATCCTCTTTATAGGAGATCTATTAGCTGGGGCTTGGGGGACAGAGGACCAAAGAACCCACCCCAAACCAAACCCACCCAAACAACCAAACCAAGCCAAACCAAACCAAACCTACACAAAACACACTAGACATAATTGTAATCCCAGTACTAGGGTAGTAGTAGGAGGAGCAAAGATAGGCAGATCCTTCAGGCTGGCTGACTATCAAGGCCAGTGTACTAGGTAAGCTGTAGGCTAGTCCCAAATAAAAGCATGGTCACTCCCTTAGGAATGACTCCTGAGACTGTCCTATGACTCCCACAGACATGCAAATGCACATACACACACACACACAACACACACACACACACACACACGTGCCCTCCAACTCCCACATCCACACGGAAGAAGTCATTAGCTAAAAATAAAACAAAACAAAAAACCCTCCAGTAGGTTCAAAACCTCAGTAAGTTAAAAAAAATAATAAATTCAGTGCTCGCTTTCAACCAATGAAGAAAATTAAAAACAACAAACCTCAATAATTTCACACTTAAAATTTCAAAAACTTCCAAGATACCAATTAGAAAAAAATCTCATATACCCTTTACCCAGATTTTCCAAATAACCACAGTATACCAATCACAATCAAAAATTCATTTTGGGGCTGGGTGGTGGCACACACCTTTAATCCCAGCACTTGGGAGGCAGAGCCAGGCAGATCTCTGTGAGTTCGAGGCCAGCCTGGGCTACAGAGTGAGTTCCAGGAAAGGTGCCAAAGCTACACAGAGAAACCCTGTCTCGAATATATACATATATTTGGCACAACACTACAAGCTTCAGACCTAATTCAAATTCTGCCTGTTGTCTTGGTAACGCCATTTTTCTGATCCAGGATCACACATCCAATCCAGTTGGCCTGTCCTTCCAAAGTTCTTTAACCTGGATTAATGAGTTCCAGTGTCTGCCTTGGGTTTTCAATTTCTTGATGCTTTTGTAAGTGTTGGCTAATTGTTTCATAGCTGTCCCCTTTGGGTTCCTGTGATGTTTTCTGAAGATGTAAACAAGTCTGTGCATTCTCAGCAAGGATGTTATAAAAGGAGGGTGCATCCTTCCTAGTGCTTTGTTTTCAAGGAGGCACATGATTGGCTTAGCTCTTGGCTGGGGAGAAAGACATTTGACCTATCAGCTGAGGTTTCCAGCTAGTAAGTTCCTAGATCTTGGCTGATAAAGCCTTTCCTCAGCTCTGCCCTTCTTCTTTTGGAGTCTAGGAACTGAGGAGCATGTAATGTAGCACACATTTGACTACTCAAAATGAAGTTAAGCACAGGACTAGTGGATTTGTTGGCCAATGGAATTACTTGCAATCTAGTTGGGGAGATTAAGAGCAGATATTCACAAATACTCAATATGTAAGGGCTGTCATCCGGGCCGGGGGTGGTGGTGGTATGTGATGTCTTTTGCTGTGGCTCACAGTAGTCAGGGAGATTTTCTGAGAGGGAGCCTTCCAAATGAACATGCTCCAGATGGACTGCTGTTCTTAGCAGGTTTGCTGTCAGAGAGAATGGAGGTAGAGCTGAATCAAAAGCAAAGCTGGAAATCACTTGATTCCATGAAAAATGGCCAAAATAATGTGAAAGAACTTTTAAGTGTTGTGCTATAAGATGCTCTTCTTACCAGTAGTTTTTCCCTTCCAAAGATGTGTTCCTGAGGACAAGGGTGACAACATTCATGCCTGTTGGATAATAGCCAATACCACCACAACATAATTACTTACAAAATTAAGTGAGAACTCAACAATGCTTCTGAGCTAATTAGTGGAAATATTCTAGAATCTTGTTCTATACACATTGACTGCTTAGCTAATATTTCTGACGCAACAGTGGAGAAGCTGTCATTGGAAGCAACACCCATTGGTCAAGACAGAGAGGGAAGATGAGAGTCGAGGGGTAGTGAAGCAGTAAAGAGGGATATGGGAGAGAAAATGAGGATGTGAAAGATGAAGGTGGTGGAGAGCTGTCCACGTGGGGGATGACGGAAAGCTAAGCTTCTTTAGAGGGGTTAAGAGTAGGGGACCAAGAATAGTGAAGCGTTTTCTGTGGCCTGTAGCTGACTCAGCCAGAATAAATGGGAGAAAAATGTACATCAAGATTGTAAACTCAAAAACTAACTAGCTTTTTTCTAGGTGGGTTAAATGGAACAAAAGAAGTGTGTGTGTGTGTGTGTGTGTGTGTGTGTGTGTGTGTGTGTGTTGTTGTTGTTGTTGTTGGATAGATGAAAGGTAGAAACTCAGAGGGCCTGATTACAGTTATAAACTCTGACAGAGTGACAGGAGCCTCTGACCACAGGAGTCAGCATTGTGGGAGGGACAAAAATACTCTTTCAGAGGATACAATCATGACCAATATTCGGCGAGCAGGCAATCTGAGGAAAGTCAAAAGAAAGGTCACCATGGCTTCTATTTCCAGTGAAAGAGCTGGAGTCAGGTGAGAAACAGGAAAGAAGAGAGGAGCTAGTGAGGGGACACCAAATCAGCAGCTCAGAGGTGTGTGGCCGTGGAGTAGAATCATGTAGATGGAGAGGAACAGGAGCAGATGTAGATGGAACGTTTGGTGGACCTGGCAATGTGGAGTTCCTCAGGCTTCCTTGAAAACAAAAGTAGATGGATGGAGTTAGTTTTGGAAATGTGTTTCCTCATGGCCTGGGTACTTGGCCAGGGGATGATGTCTTGGGTTGACCAGAAGGAGCAGCATGGCAGGAAGAGGAGTTTGAGCTTAGAGGAGGTGGAGATGTTTGTTTGGATTTAAACTTTCTGCTTTGGTCTTTGTACAATGAAGTCCCTTATTCCTTCCACACAGAGCTCAGAGCTGCATGGGCTGTCTCTAGTAGGGTTCTATCTCTGTTCTCACGGACATTTCTAAGGGGAAATGCGAGCACACTTGCCTGTCGTTGCCTGCTCCTCACATAGACTGCCTCATGCTAAAGACCAAAAATAACTTTGTGGGTTTCATTTCCGCCAGAAGCAAAACCTATACCTGGTTAGCATCTTTCCCCCCTGTTTAGAAGTACCACCAATATCCAAAGCTGACACCTGGCAACACTAGACCAGTAGAGGACTGGAGTGCATCCTGTGGCTTGGTTTCTCTTTGAATAATTCTGACACCCTTTATCATTTAGTCAGGGTTAGAGGTGAAGAAGTGTGTGTGTGTGTGTGTGTATGAAGTCATGTTCTTTTGGTCATGGGCCAGATGGGACAGTGGCTGGGGTTTTCAGTGGCTGTTTTTATACCTCAGAATGACTCATTTCCACATAGGTGATCGGAAGGTATGATTTCATAAGGGTCTTTTTCGGAATGTTTTAAGTTTGAAAATATTTGGTTTGTTTGGTTTCAGGTAGAGGTCTTTGTTTTTTTCTTGGTGCACACCCGGTTTTATCTTCTGTATTCTGTCTCCTGGGCCATTCCGTGGTTACCCTGCCCTGAAGCCGGTTGATTTCACATTGCTGATGTTTGAGGCACCAGAGAGCCAAGCCTGGTTTTCATTGCCCAAAGCTGTGGCTTCCTTAGCTCCATCATTAATTAGTGGTTTTCTTTCTTTTTTTACTTTTCAATTCATTCCACACACCCCATCCTCATCCTTGATTTTCATCTTTCTTTCTTGGGTAGCTGTCCCATGCTGTTGTTTTTTTATCTCTCATTGCCTTTTCCTCTGCAGTCCACTCTGTGACCCAGGAACTGTGCATCCCTCAAGCAAGCCATTCCTGAAGAAGGTGAAGAGAATCCAGACGATGAGTCTCTCCTCTGCCTCTCCATCTCTCGTCCAGTCCTTCCTGAGCATGAATTTCAGCTAATGCCAGAACCTGCAGGGATTGGATGGAAAAGCTTCCAGCATCTCCCAGCTCAGCTCAGCCAAGTTTCTGAAATGGCTCAAGTTTGTGCAATAAGAAGATTTTATTTTTTTTTCCTTTTAATATTCTTCATTGCCTTTGCTCGAAATGTCTGTGAGAAAATACCCAGCTCAGAGTGGAATTTGCTCGCAATAGAAACAACAACATAAACTGACAAAGACAAAAAAAAAAAGTGAACTATTTTATTTATTTCAATATTTAAAAGAAAAAAAGGTGCTGACATTGCACAGTATTTTTGTTGAAAGTACCTTCTACTCCAAAAGTTTAGAAAAAAGCAATTTTGTGAAGACCTGAAATCAAAAGAGTGCTTACTGTAAAATAAAGGCATCGTATTGACTCTAAGGAAAAATATCCCACATTTTTAATAAGGAAATAAAGATCAACTCTGCTCTCTCAGGCTTTTAAGAAAGCCACGTGTATGTGCTTTAGGTTTTTTCTGTTGTTGTTAATTTCTGCTAGTTGGATGTGGTAAGTGAGGAGTGGTCAGTTTGTCCAGAGTCCACTGGAAAGTATTGTTGATCTTAAGAAATTAGGTATTAGACTTTGACTAAAATAAATTAGCCCCAAGCCAGCAGGTGTCTACTCTCTACCCTCCCTCACCTCAGATGAGCCCCACTGATCTGAATGTGAAGCTACAGCCTGTCCATCTCGTCTCATGAGGCCTGCTCTAGGAAGGGGTTCTACCCGCTGATTGAATGCATTGCTGCAAAGTTTAGCAGATCCAAACCGAAATGATTTTGTTCAGAACAGTTCAATGGAGAGAAACAGAAGAGCCAAAAGTAAGCAGAGGATGAGGTGACATTAGTTCCGTCCCCTGACAACTCCTCAAAGGAGTTGGCCAGGGAAGCCCTACTGAGTGGACTCAAGGGGCCTGAGAGCCTAGAGTGCCTCTGAAGACAAGGGAGTTGGCTGGAGGATAGGAACCTGAAACTCGGTCATTTGTGGGGAGAAGTAGGAAGGAGAGTGTTCTGTGTGTGTCCTTTATGGCTGTTAATGGCCAATGAAATAGAATTCGGCATTGTATGTTTGACCTAGCCCAGGAAGTCAGCTGACTGACTGCGCCACTGGGTTCTACCTCTTGGCTTCCACTTAGCTTGTCTTTTACATGTCCAGAGCAAAGTCATGGATGACACATACGCAATTTAAGGCTGGACATTCTTGTCAGCAAACGTGCTTGAGCCACAGTATTACTGAAATGTCCCAGCCTGAGAACAAATTTCACCTGCCTTTGAAAGGGAAGGATAGGCAGGCAGACTTTCCCTTAGATACCTCAGGTTTCCCACTCAAGAGAAGGGAGATGTCATCAAGAGTGTGTTTCTATCATTTTCTGATAGAAAATGTCCCTTGTCAAAAATGTTAATTATAGTAATGATCTGTTCTCCAGTCCACACTCACAAATTATGATACATGTAGAATTATGACAAAGTTTTGCATAATGTAGGGTTTCTGTGAAGTCTGTGTAAGTTTCTGTCAAATAAAAGACTGTTTCCAATGGTTTTATAACATCTGTAAGATTTGCTTATCAACCTCAACCTGCAGGAGTGAGTCTTACACCGTGGTGTGAGGACTCCTGCAAAGACTCAGCTCTCTTGCATGCCCAAGATTTGTTTTATTTAGAAGCGCATTGTGGGACAAACAGCAGTTGCCACTGGCTTGAAAGTCACCTAGGGGCATCACACATGAGCAATACCTGGTATTGATGCTACCATCTATTCTTGGCTCAGAGCTATTGTCACCCACCACCACCACCACCACCACCACCACCACCACCACCACCACCACCACCACCACCCATTCTCCTTTCCATGGTTAAAACAGACTTACTGAAATTCTGATCATGTGTAAAAGTATAGCCGACCTGTTCAATGTTGCTATCATACCACTGCTAAAAAGTTTTGCACAGATATGAGAGACTGAGCATAAGCTTGGAAAAAAGATGGGAGGTTATCATTTTTTTTAATCGCCTGAAAGGTATTATTGGGGTTGGTTCCCCAAGATGGCAGCTGTGTAGGCTGTAAGTGGATCCCCTGGGGTAGAGGCTTCCTAAAGGTGAAGATGGAGGCTATCTGAAGGGTCATCTAGGTGTTTCCCTCTGAGCGTTGGTCCTGTCCCACTGGGGCCAGGTGGAGTGCAGTGTGACATTGCGGTGCTGTGGTCATTAATTTTACCTTCTTTTAGAATGAAGGTCACGTGCAATTCCATTTTGGACTTCTTAAGTTTTCTAAGTACTTTTTAAAAAGGAGATTGTTCCCCACCACCTCTAATATATTACCCACCTTAACATTCCCATCTCCCTTTTAAAATTTTTTATTTTATTTTTGTACATGTGTGTACATGTATGCATACATGTGTGCATGTGTGTGTGTGTGTGTAGAAGTTGATGTTGATGTATATTTTCCTCTGTCATTTTTACCTTATTTTTTGAGACATGATCACTTACTGAATCCAGACCTTGACAATTGTGAGCTCCAGGGATCCAGGTGTTTCTGTCCCCCTCTCCACCATCACTGGAATTACAGATGTGTTGCTGTCACTCCTGACTTCCATGTATGTGCTGGGTCCTTATGCTTGCATGGCCAAACACTACCCGACTGAGCCATCTTCCTGGCCCCTTGCCCCGACCCCTTTACACTGTGGTAAAACTATACAAAGATAAAGCTCGCTACCTTAGCCACTAAATGTATAGTTTATGCCAAAAGTGCATTCGTGTCATTGAGGAACTAGTTCTACCCCATCTCTAGAACTATTTCATCTCCAACTGAAACATTCCCCTTAAACACCAACTGTCTCCGCGTCCCAGGCCCTGGCAGCCATTATTCTGTTCCGTGATCCCGTAAATCTGACTACTTCACATACTTGGATGAATGGACTCATGCAATATTTGCCCTTTGGCCATTGACTTATTTCATTTTGCATAATATCTTCAAGGATACTCTATGCTAGGGCATGGATGATATTTCCCTCTTTTGGGGGGTTGAACGTATGTATAAAGTACATGATGTTTATCCACTCATCTGTCCATCAACACTTGGAGTATAAAGCAGGTATCACACATTTATTATATACCCCCACTATCTAGAAGATTTGGGACATTAGAACCAAGTCCTAGGTCACCTGAGGGGTTAAATGTCTGTTCTAGAGAGAAGTGGTTGCGACTGAAATCTCCCTTCTAGTTCACATTCTAAAGGGTACCTTGATTCGGAAGGGTAGAGGCATTCTCTTTCTAATGGGTGTCTGTCTTTATGACTAAGGCTTGTGTGTGTGTGTGTGTGTGTGTGTGTGTGTGTGTGTGTGTGTGTGTGTGTGAATGCTTATTGTGATGAGAGGTTGCCATAGAGTTGTAGTATCAGTGTAAATGACTAGGGATGGAACATACTCAGGATATTCAGGTGTCCTCAATGGCAGGTTGTGAAGGCAGTGAGTGTCATTTCAAGCATCTGATGATGAGTTGTTGGCCAAGAATGCAGGTGCTTTGTGTCCATAGATGTTCACTGACAAGAGTGGGGAGGAGGATGTATATGCAAGCCTGAGAAGGAGAAGAGGAAATCACTTTCCTCTTCCACTTGAAACTATATCAGTCACTATGAAGGATTAGCACTTGGGTTGAAGTCCCAGCACATTGCTTACTATAAGGCTTGGAATGGGAGTTGATCGTTCAGATGCCTGCAGAGCCGGTATCTTCAGTAAGCCAAGCAGATGTGGCGTGAGGAGGAATAACAGTGCTGGGGAGGAGGGGAACAGCTCTCAGTGCTCAGCCTCAGGGACAAGGAGAGGGTGTGGTGCTGCAGAGCAGCTCTGTCAGCATGCGCCAGCTGCTGCAAAGCCCAAGGGCGCTGGGTGAAGGAATAGTCAGGATTCCCAGGTTTTCTGAGAGAGAAGCACAGAGGTCAATCTTTGGTATCTTCCTCAATAGCTTCTTCACCTTGTGTCTTGTGACAAGGTCCCTCACTGAACTTGGAGCTCACTGGCTGCCCAGAAAGCCTCAGGGATCCCCCTGTCTCTACAGCTTCAGCACTGAGATTGCAGGTGTACACCTGTCTCCATGTCCAGCTTAGACACACAGCAAGCACTTTACCAACCGAGTCTTTCCTCAGCTGTCTTCTGGCTTTTCAAGAGAAGTAAAACAAACATTTTGGTGAGATCTTTCCATTTAAAAAGTTTGGTGGCAAATGAAAAACAAACACTGACGGTCAACTTGGTGGGGGCTAAAGCACCCGTGACTACACGGGACGTATGTTGAATGTATTGTGATGGTTTGGGACCTAGAGGTCTGGATAAGGTTGAAGCTGAGGTTGGAATGCTCTGTCCAAAATCCTTGAGAACAGCAGATCCTCTCGTTAACTCAGGGATGCAGATAGTGCATCCTGGCTGAGAGTTGTCACGTGATAGGAAAGGCACTTGGTGGTCTCTGAGCAGGGCTATGTCATCCATCATCCAGCATGTCAGGATTCGGGATATGTGTCCAGCAGAAAATACTGCACCACCTGGCCCCTTTCCTCTGCATGTCCACGACAGCTCCTCTCTGTCAAACTCCAGGTAAGGTTGTGCAGTTTATAGAGGTTCTCGTGTTACGTCATTCTTGCTGGCCAACGAGTCACCCATCTTGACACACTCCTTCTTTGATTCCTTCTTTTTTAAGAACTCTGTGTCACATTCTGTGTGACCAGAGCTGAATCTGAGTTTTAGCCCCAAACGAGCAAATTTAAATCCAGAACTTTGAGTAAAATCTCTCTCTCTCTCCCTTTCCCTCCCCCCTCTCTGTATCTATAGATACAGATTCTTTCAGAATCTTTGTTATTTAAATTCTTTATTTCCTAACTCTTTAGATCTTATGTGCATCTCATTATAGAAGATGCTAGTGAGGGAGTTGGATCTACTCTTGAATTTGCAAACACTACTTACTTGGATCATTGATGTCTATTTTGTCTGGGGAAGAGGTGATTTTGAGCAAGACCTTCATTTCCCTGTTTATGATGGACACTCACAAGTTTGTCCTGTAAAGGCCTAGATAATAAATAGCTTAGGCTTTGCTCTGTTGGAGCTGCCCCACAAACTGGGGTTGTACACAAGATGTACATGAATGGGTGTAGCTGTATTTCAAAATAGCCTTTGCAAAAATGGGCTGGTCCATGGGGCGTAGTTTTGATGATCCTTGATTCAGAGAACATTGTACATTTAATTGGGGGTAGTGATGCTAACATTTGGGTCTTCTTTTAAGTGTTAGGACTAAGAGGAAAGTTCAGGTAATCAGGGGAAGGGGTAGAGGGGCATGCCCCCAATAGTAATAAAGACTTTTAAGGCTTTACTACCCAAAGTTATCAGAGGCAAAAGGTCCCATTATAAGTTCTTCTAAAGCTCTCAGTGATGAGTCTAAACCACAACAGAGCAGTGTTTACCAAAGTGTCTAGGAATAGAATAACCAAATCCTGCCTGACAATGAGTCCCTGAGGACATGGTGACGATACCTTTCATCCTTAGCAGCTGATGTTTTTAAGAATGAAAAATGGCGAGCAGCTCCCGCATCAATGTGAGTGTAGATACTTGAGTTTTGTCTGTAGGAGATAAATGATAAAGGACATTCAGTGGGAAAGGTATAGAGCTGCTGGAGGTAAAGAGATGGCCTCTTGCTGGTGTGGTTTGATGACTACTTGGTTACAGTTACATCTGAAATGTTGAGATTCCTAAGATGTATTTCTTCCCAAGATCTCAGATTCCTGTGGTTTTATTCAGGATCATAACGCATCCCACAACATTTTATTTTGTCTCCCAAGGCAATTCATAAGAAAAGATCTCCCCATATTTGTTAGTGGAGAAGCTTATTAAGCTGAGACTTACTACTGAATGGAAATTGTCTTACTAGTTGAACATAGGATGCTCCTGAAGAAGAAGACTGTGAGGCCAGGGATGCTGCGAGGCAGCTGTCAGGCCAAAGATTATTGAAGAGATTTTTTTAAGGGGGGATATGGCTAGAAGCTGCTCAATTAAATGTCTTAAGAGGACCAGATAGCCTTTCAGATCCCAGGGAACATTTTAGTGAGGTTTATTGCTAGGTTTCCTGAAAGGGAGAAGTGGTTGGAACTGGTGTGTTTTCATGTCTGCCCTTGTTTCCAGCTTCACTCTGTGCCCGAATCACTCGGAAGTCAGTTTTCGGGGTACGCTCTGAGGGAGGAGGTCATTTAAAGTCAGTAAATTGCGTGGTTTCTATTTTGCACAGACATGGTGTGAGGAGCCGATGTCTCCTGGTTACAGTGTACTCTTCCCTACACTAGAATAGGAAATACTTTCTGAGAGTGATTGACAGTGGCTGTCTGTGGCTTAGCACTGACCCAGTCTATTCAATTATGTTAACCATGTTGCTGTTACTATTATTTTATCTCACGTTTTAGGGCTGGGGATAAGAGACAGGTCTCACTGTAGAGTCCAGACTGGCTTCAGTGTATCGATCCTCCAGAATCTGCCTTCTATGTGCTGGGATGTTACTTTTCTCTTTTTGTAATGTTGGAGATGAAACTTGAAGTCTCAGGGCAAGTGTACACACCTCACTGGATAGGTGTTACACATCCTCTCTCAAGTACTAGCAGTATAAGAGTGCACCACCATGCCTGGCTTGACTGTATTATTATTATTATTAGCCATCATCTGGCAAGGCTAGTTATACTTGGGATAGATCAAGATGGTTCTAGTAGCCCCCTAGCCAAGGGATACTGTGTTATCTTTGAGTGCATGGTAGCAGGTTATGTTGGCAATAATATATAAGGCTGAGATAGAATTATTAGCTATATTTGTACTGGTATTAGTAGTGATAATACCACATTCAATGAAATGATAAAAGACTAAAAAATCTAAAATTTCAGGAAATATTATTAACAGTATGCCATAAGAATAAATAAGCCCTTTAAGGAAGAGTTTAGCATTGGATGTTGTCTAACTTGGAAATGAGCATTGGTGGTCTCACTATGTGTATCATTGAGTGTATTGTTGAGAGAAAGACACTGACCAAAGCTTGTAGTTTCCTGTGAAGACAGAAGAAGAGCCTCGGGGCACACTGAGAACAAATGGGCAAACTCTTGAACACCAAGAACTAACTTTAGTCTCTGGAAGTTAAGGGGCACTCACCAGGAGCCAAGATCTTTCCCTATGTAGAGTTAGGGGCATGGGAGAGATGAGCTACTGAGATCTAACCCCACAATGCATTGCGACAGCTGGGAGAGCTAACGTTAAATCAGTGTCTAACTCATCACCAGCAAATGGAGAAACACGGGCAAGATTGGTTCCAAGAATGTAGATTACAGTCAAGGAAATTCTACTTCTGAGCATGCTCTGTTTGCACCGTCTATATTGGATGGTGCAAGGCACCAGCTGGAATGTGAATACTGTGGGAAGAGACAATTTCCTGCAGAGAAATGCCAGGGTTGTGAAAAAGAAGAGCAAGTCAGGCCAAGAGGCCACCAGGTGGATGGTGCTGCAGAGAGCCCCATCTTGAATGGGGTACCAGTTCTCAGCTCCTTGGACTTCCCAACCTCCAACATCATCCTTGTGAATGAATCATGTGGTCGTGATAGAACGTCACTTCCATTCAGCTCGGATAGAGTGATCTCACTGACATTCACAGTGGCCTCCTAACTTCTCCCCAACCTGGTCAGGCAGAAAGGCCCCAGTAGAAAACAATGTTTTATAAACAAAACTCTGCTTGGGGATAAAAGTGGTCAGCACTCCCACTAGAGACCTAAGTCGTTTGGAAAAAATCCTGCGTACATTTTTTTCTCTGTTTGTTTCAAAGAAGTGACGGCTGTGTTCTTTGTGTGAAGCGAGCTTTCTGGGAACTGTGACTCTAACAAGGCTGGGTCTGCTGAGAGCTGGTATGAGAGAGCAAGGGAGGAACCACTGTGGTGTTCGTGTTTGTGGTGTCTGCTTGGCTGAGGTATGGATTTGGAGACACAGGCAGTTTGTAATCTTGAACACGTCTTTGGGTAAAATAGACTGCTTTACCTTCATAAATATCAACCTCATGTCCACAATGGAAAAATAAATCAATACGTTCAGACCATTGTTACTTTCTGTAATAATCCTCATGTTATCGGTTATGGTACAAATCAATTAATCAGTAAATGACTGGATGCCTTCTGTGTTGCAATACTGTATGGGGTTCTGAAGGACATTAAGAGAGGCAAAGGGGGGTGCTTTCTGTGTGCTCATGTGAGTGGCTGTGCTTAGGATTTTGATAACTGGTTGCTAGTTAAAGTCATATAATAGCTTGGGGTTTAGGTTACTAATTCCATTCTATAGAGATAGAATCTGAGACTCAAGGGGTGATAGCTGGTGACACCTGAGTTTTCTAATCAAGGTTCTCTCTCTCTCTCTCTCTCTCTCTCTCTCTCTCTCTCTCTCTCTCTCTCTCTTTTAGAATACGTGCTGCTAAAGCAAGCACAGGACCTTTTTTTTTGTCTTTTATGGCTTTAAAATGTTCTCCAGTGTGTCAGACATCTTTTGTTTTTGTGGAGGAGAGACAGGTGGTTAACATATTATTCAAGACAAGACCATGCATAATTAAGCGCCATGTTGCTGCAAACTGCAGATGTTAGGCAGGCTCATCAAGGAGAGCTAACGGGGCTGGCTGATGTGGGGGCAAGACTTCAGAGAGGGATGGATGGAGTTGGTGTGGACAAAGAGAAGGCAGGCCACTGAAAACATCTGCAGGAAGTAGCTAGGCAGAAGCTCAGAGGTCTGAACGGGCATGGGGTGGCTGGGCAGACGCTCAGACGTGTGAATGGGCACAGGGGTTTTGGAGCCAGAGCAGAGAGGGACCTGACTGGGAGAGAAAGCAGGATGTGGGCTTGCTACCAGCGTTGACGTCAAGGGGCGGTTTGATCTACAATAAAAGAGTTAGGAAGAGCTGGAAATAGGGTACCCCCATGAGCTCGTAAGCAGGATATATGTGATGCTTAGCATGGCTGTGTGTGTGCAGCTGAGCCGTGTCAGGAAATTTGGGTGCATCTAGTCAGCCTCTGTCTTCTCATGAAATATGGCAGGTTCCTGATCCTCAGAGACAAAAAAGTGATCATATTCCTTCTAGATAACACAAAACAGAATCTCAGTGTCTCTATCTTCTGTGTGATGTCTAAGCGGTGAAATATGCATCTTTCCGAGTGGTAAATCAGAGGTGGATGATTCCATGGACATTTCCTACCACGGATTGTTCTTTCACCCCATGCTGGTTTGAAATGCACGTGGGAGGAGCGCGGTTTATCCTGAGTGGTCCCTTGGCCATTTGGTCTCAGAGAGCCTATTTCAACTTGAGATCTAAATCTACGATTGTTCTGGTCAAATTGGAACCAAATGTACTTGATCCTTTAGGTTGAAAGGTCACTGAGGGTGAAGAGAAGGAGCCAGGCTGGGATGCTGGCTGTGCCCATTGTTGGGTGCTGAAGCAGCTTGAGGCTTCATTATTTAGATACCCCAGCTGATTTGCCTCTTAGAGGAAATGAGAAGTTGGACTTGTAGCCCCTAAGTCTTCCTTTTCAGATTCATTTCATTTTATTTATGTGTATCTGTGTATGTGCACCTGAGGCCAGAAGAGCCTGTGAGACCCCACGGAGCTGGACTTACAGGTGGTTGTGAGACGCCCCACAGGGGTGCTGGGAACAAACCCAGGAACTTTTGCAAGAGTAGCATGAACTCTTAACTGCCCCAACGATGAGTCTTTCAGTTCGAACACCTCATCCCTTCTCTCCTTACTTCACTCCGCTGATGGCTTTCCCTACTAGACCTTGAAGCTGAAAGAAGTGCAGCCATGTGGGTTGTGAGGGCAAAGAATGTGGGCTGCTTCTCCACAGTGGCCAAAAGGGGCTGTCACTTTCTGCCATGCTGAATCATCACCACTTTACCCTCAATGTGCTCTTCCTAGAAGCCACGTCCCGCTTACCAGCTGAGTAAATAGATGGGCACTTAGGAAGGCTAAGGAACCTGGCCAAAGCCTTGCCCATGTGTTGGGCTGGTCCAGACCCCAAGTGCCTTCTCTGTTGTTTGCATTAGTGCACACACCTTGACATGTTACTTGTCTAGAGTGACAATTGTCTTGGCTTATGTATGGATAAAAAGAGCAGCGTGCCAGACTGAAAGAACATGGCATAAAACTACAGGATAATAACAGCCACCTTCCCCCCCTCCCCAAGGAAAGGAAGAATAGCTGGATACCAGCCTCCAGATTGGACCCTCTTTTGTCTTGCTTTTCTGCCCTTGCAAAGGACCTGAGTTTGGTTCCCAGCACCCATGTGGGGTATCTCACAACCACGTATAACTCCAGCTCCGTGAGAGCTAACAGGCTCATTTTTGTAGCACGTGGACTTAGTATAGACCTCAGTAAACCCTTGATCTCCTCTTTCCTTCATCTGCCTTTAGATTGTGATGTTCATGTTGATGTGTTACAGCCTGCATTCCAGGGACCACTGCTAATTGTGCACTCATCATGGTGGGCAATGTTTTGCGTCTGTTCCATGCACTCAGCTGCATTACCCACTCACTGCCTTGAAATGTCAGTGCACACTGCCAAAACCACATCAGCTCCTGCCTACTTCTGATGGCCGCACTGCGTATATTGCAAGAAGCCTAAGGAGTGACTGCACTCTGCTGAGGTTCAGAGGTTGACTTTAAAGATGAAAGTCTCTGCTTATTGATTGACAGAGGGAACAAGAGCCCTTCCCCTTTCCTCTTGAATTCCAGGAGATGCTGCAGACTGCTGCTTTCCCTGTCCCCTGTCCCTTCTGCTCTATCTGCTGTGATAATCATAGCTTTTTTCCACTGCATGCCTAATTTAGGGGAAGAACAACCCAAGGCTCACCAAACAGGAAGAGGAACGTTAAAGAGGGGTGGCCAATGAGTGAGTCTACCACTACCTATGAGCTCCAGGACAGCTATTCTCTCTGTGTCTCTTGAAAGCCTTTTTAGACTGTACTTCACCCACTGGGAAATGCCTTTCCCCTAGGCTTGTCTCTGGTGGTGTCTGCCCTGTCATCTAAAGTAGAGAAAGAAGCCAGGCTCACTGTGTGCCAACCACACACGTCACCCCAATCTCTACACTCACTGCCTTCTTTAAAGGTCCTCTGAGGTAAGAGGTGGTCCAAGTTTACTTGGGAAGCAAGGGAACTGAGACTGGGAAAAGTAACTTGCCCAAGATTAGGAAAGTGTTCAAATATTGTGTTTCTTCTGGTCTTTTTGCTACTGTTCAGAGACTGCTATCTTCATGGATCTTCTCATCCTGAGTCCAGGCCTCTGAGCATCTGTTGATTCTCTAGTTTTTTTTTTCTCCCTTCTTTCTTCAGGACTATTATTCTTCCTGTAGTAACAGGACTCCTGCTGGCCTCTGGGAGACTCATCCATCCTGTTGACCATTGGCTGTGGTGATATGTTGTGTACCCTAATAAAATGTGCCTGAAGAACAGAGGACAGAAGAAGCCACTAGATTTAGTATAGAGGTCAGACAGTGGTGGCACACAAGAGGCAGAGATCCCGGCAGAGATCTGTCTGGATCTTTGTGAGTTCAAAGCACCCTGGACTACATGAGATTGACTCAGTCTAGGAGAAAAACAGAGCCAGGCAGTGGTGGCACACACCTTTAATCCCAGTACTTGGGAAGCACGCACGTCTTTAATTCCAGGAAGTGATGGCTGGGTGGAGAAAGGTATATAAGGTGGGAGGAGACAGGACTTCTTTCAGGCTGAGGAGTCGGTGAGGTAAGAGGTGGTGGCTGTGGCTTGTTCTGCGTCTTTGATCTTTCAGCTTTCACCCCAATATCAGGCTCCAGGTTTTTTATTAGAAGACCTTTAGAAATTCAAACAACAATTGGCTGGTGAGCCCCGGGGCTTAAGCCAGTATTTAAGTGAACCTTGGTTACTTAGCAAAGATCAAATTGCTTAGTTGCAAAGAGCCAGCTGCCCTGACCGGGCTTCCCGAGCTGGGCAGTTCTGCAGGCCCGTAAGCCTCTCACTCCCAGGCAGGATGCTTTGTCTATCCCCAATTTTGTTGTCTCTCATTACCTCATTCTGGGTCACAGCCAGCATTTGGCTAGCTACTTCAATGCAGTTCGTCCTTCGTCCTTCTAATTAATGGATCCAACATGGCATTAGTCAGCTGATTTCAAGAGGTGCCATTTTGGTAAGAAAGTGACATTAAAAAATTATGATCTTTAATACTCTCATCTTCCTACCACACTTCTGGTGCCCAAAAGAAGAGTAAAGTACTTTTGGTCTATTCCTTCTGGAGAGCTCTTCCTCTTAGGAGGCAGAGAGGGAAACAGAAATGGCTGCAGAGCCCACAGTACCCAGGACCGAGTTGGCCCTGGCTCTTCTCTGTGTATTCATCCTTCTGGAAGGCAGAGCCAGGGAGGAGACAGTCATTTGGCTAAGATCCCAAGGGCTCTGATTTGTTGTGGTAGCAGGCAGAAGGGGCAGCCCTTGAAGCAGGCTGCCAAAATTCCAGATCCCTGCTCACCCCGCCCTCAGCCACCCTCTCTTGGGCCCAGGATCACATTGTATAGCCTTAGAGATCTGGTGAAAGCCCCAACCTTGCTTTCGCCATGCCATGTGACCATGGGCGAGCTGCTTAACCTCGGGGGGGGGGGCGGGGGCCGCTTTCCTCTTGTCTAAAGAAGGGATTGGACTCAGTGATCTTCAGAGTTCTCCTTTGCTCTTGGCAGTGTGTGTTGGTTAGACAGGCGTTGTGATTGGGTGCTCCTGTGGCAAATCTTGTTCGAATTTTAAGTAGAGGAAGTTTTTTTTTTTTTTTTTTTTTTTTTTTTTTTTTTTTTTTTTTTTTTTTTAGCTCCTGTTGTGTCAAATCTGTTTCGATTTTAAGTAGAGGAAGTTTTATTTTTAAGATCCTGAGAGGATCTTCACTGCTGGACGTCTCTGGCACTGGTAGGGGTCTTGGAGAGATGATGACATTTTATATCCCTCTCCTGCCAACACTACTCATGTCTTCCAGGCAGGAGGCTCCTCTGTCCTCCCTTCTAACATTTCTAACTCCCTCTGACCTGATCACTCTCAGCTCTATCTCTGTCTTGCCCAGAAGAGGTAGGTGGTAAGCCAGGGTAGCTAGAATCAAGGTCTCTGTGTGCAGAGGGGAGAAATGGGGGGTGGGAGGGGGTGGGGCACACACCTGCAGGAACATACCGGTCTTGCCTACCACAGGCTTTAACAAAGTCAAGCCTCATCATCTGCAGACTGGACCCATTCCAGACGAGGCTTCATTGGCGGCAAAGGCTGCCCTGTCCTTGACTCCTGAGTGCAGACAAAAGGTCCTAGTGCTGAACTGACCCAGGAGAAAATGGGGACACAGGAGAGCCACTGTCAGATCTCAGAATCTCCTGGGAGCTTCCTGGGGGCTGGGCAGGCCCATGTTTCTGGATGCAGTTGCTCACCTTTAATTCCATGTGGGTGGAACTTGGCCATATCCTTGACCTGGTTCTGCCTGGGTAAGTATGGGAGGGCCTTTAATCTGTGAGCTAGATTTGCTGTGATACAAGACAGGAGCAGTTCTCCCTCGTCTTCCACTGTATTCTGTAGCCTCACATTTCTCTCAAGGACAGCCTGGAGCATGGACAGGGACAGTGGAGTGTGGTGGGGAACCAGGATTTCAGTATCCCTCTGGCTCAGGAGGCTACAGAATGGTCAGAAGCTCATGTCCTCTGAGAGCGGCTGATCATCTCTTGTCAGAGGAGGGGGCCATTGCAATTGCCTCTTGCTGAGGGCTGTGATGACTCTTCAGATGGATGCTGAGGGCTCTGAAGACTCCCCACATGGATGCTGAGGGCTCTGATGAATCCCCACATGGATGCTGAGGGCTCTGAAGACTCCCCACATGGATGTTGGAATAAGACGTCTTTCACTAGCCTCCACCAGACCCTACTTAGGTCATCTTAATTTTTTTTTTTTTTTAACTGCACTGGCCTTCAGTTTCTTCATCAATAAGCCTTAGTCACAGATTGTTTAAAGATGAAATGAGGATGTGTGTTGAAAGTGCTTAGCACATAGGGAGCCTCTCATTAAATTAGCATTAATAATGCTAATTCCCCTCCAGGGATGTGTTAGAGAATTGAGTTTCCGTATCTTTTAAAGAATTTGATTAACAAGACCCAGTCTTAACAAACTAAATAATACTGATAATGAAAAGAAGCAGGGTTGGCGGTGTAGCTCAGTTGGCAGGTCATTTGCCTGACATGCATGAAGCCCCGAGTTTAATCTCTAGAATTGCAAAAACTAGATGTGGTGTGTACACTTGTAATCCCAACACTCAGGAGGATTGGAAGTTCAAAATCATCCTCAGCTACATATAGTGAGCCCAGCCTGGGCTACATGAGACTCTGTCTCAAAAGGAAAAAAAAAAAAATCAGAAGAAAATGCTAAGAGTTCTGTGTTTGCTGAATATGAATGTACCAACATCTCTTTTCCTTTCCAGCTCTACCTTGTCTCCTTGCTCTTCCCACGTTTCCTCTCTACTTTTGTTATTCTAGAACAGTGGTTCTCACCCTTCCTAACGCTGTGTGATGCTGCAATGCAGTTCCTCACGTTGTGCTGACCCCAACCATAACATTATTTTCATTGCTACTTCACAACTGTAATTTTGCTACTGTTATGCATCGTAATGTAAATATCTGACGTGCAGGTTTTCTGATATGTGACCTCTGTGGAAGGGTCGTTTAAGTCCCAAAGGGGTCACAACCTACAGGTTGAGAACCGCTATTCTATGTACGTTGGTAGGAGAGAGAGATGACAGAGGGAATCACAGTTGGAAGAAAGTTCTAGGGTGAGAAGTTGGGATCCACTGCTGGTGGGGGCTTTGGGTAGCGTTCCTGACCATGGGAGGGAGGCAATAGAAGAGCACAGGTGTAGGGAGCTGGGTAGGTGTGGCACAGAAACGAGCAGGTGGCCTATATAGTTTCCAAGTGAATGGGCATGAGAAAATGGAGAGACACAAGAGAGTCATTCGATCAGGGAAACAAGGGGCGTAGCTGAGATGCAGTCACTATGTGAGTGGAGACTGGGCAGCCGCAGCTTGCTGAACTGCTTGGTACAAGTGCAGAGTAGGTGGGATGCTGGCTTTAGCTGTGGTAAGGGTGAGAGAGGACGGTAAGCAGATATATGCAAGGGTGTGCTTTTGGGGATGGACATGGAATGTAAGATGGCCGTGTAACCGCAGCGAGGCAAGGGATAGTATGTGGTGAGAGCCAATAGAACAGTGGAGTACAGGCCCTGGCGAGACTGAAGGTTAATTATACCCATCTCACTGCCCTCAGTAAGTCAGGACCACATTGACTATCATGCTGCGCCCCCCTTTGCTTTTACAGTTTTCATTTTTTTTTTTTTTTTTTTTTTCGAGACAGGTTTCTCTGTGTAGCTTTGCGTCTTTCCTGGATCTCGCTCTGTAGACCAGGCTGGCCTCGAACTCACAGAGATCCGCCTGGCTCTGCCTCCCGAGTGCTGGGATTAAAGGCGTGCGCCACCACCGCCCGGCACAGTTTTCATTTTATATTATGGTTGTTTTGCCTACATCCATCTGTGCACTTGGTGTCTGAAGGTCAGAAGAGGGCATCAGATCCATTGAAACTTGAGTTAGAGGTGGTTATGAGACACAATGTGGCTGTTAGGAGTCAAACCCAGGTCCTCTGGAAAAGCAGCCAGTGCTTTTAACCGCTGAGCCATCTCCCCACTTGGTCTCTTTTGATTTTGGCTCAGGTGTATTCCTCCTAAAATAGTTGAGTAAAAACTAAAATAGAAAATGGTGGAGCCGGAGAGATGGCTCTGCGGTTAAGAGCACTGGCTGCTCTTCCAGAGGACCCAGGGTCAATTCCCAGCACCCACATGGCAACTCACACCTGTCTGAAACTCCAGTTCTAGGAGATCTGACTCCCTCACACAGACATACATGCAGGCAAATACCAATGTACATAAAATAAAAACATGAAACAAAAAAAGAAAATGGCAAGAAGCAATGCTTATTCTGGGTCTCTTTAAATCCAGTCATCGTTTTCTTAGGTTGCAAGGCCAGCCCACGCTCTTTAATGACACACAGGGAACCGCATATTAAACCAGTTGTTCACCTTTCCTGCTCCAGTCTTATTGGCTCCACAAATGCTAGGTTGGGCATTTGAGTTGGTTTCTGCTGATTCTGAGTGTTTTGTCATCTAAAAGGCCTTATCTTGGGGACAGGGTGTGGATGGATGGTGCTAGTCTGAAGCTGCTACTAGGAAACCCAGATTTCCTGTTTGTGTGCAAGACATGGGTCTCTGGCTTTCAGGAAGACAGCCTGTGCCTGGCCAGTGGCCAGTGTGGGTTGGTGCCCCTTGCATCAATCACAGGCCTGCCTGAAATACTTAGGAGTATGTCAAGAGTGGGCTGTGAGGTGGAGAGAAATATAGACTTTCTGGGAATGGGATCAGAAGTTTGGTGGTGCCAAAACAGAGCAGAGGAGAAAAAAACCTTGTCTGTTTTGGTTTTAAGTATTTTCCAGTTTAACAAAGCAGTGGCATGCACCTATCGCCTCGTTCCTCACAACGAGAGGGACAGGTGAGCAGGAAAGGCATGGGACCCTTTCTTAGACCAAGGAGGACTCAGGATTAGAGTGGTGGCCATCATAGCACAGTGTGCTGATCAGATAGATGAAGGGTTCCAAGTGTGACTGGAAGGCCATCTACCTGAGTTTCTGCAGGACACTGACTGATAAGCAGATCCCACCCATTCTGGAGCTGGTAGACTTGAAGCATGAGACCAGGGTATCTGATGGTTTAAACTACCTCTGTTGGTGACTGTTGTGCACTCTGCCATCTGGGAAGCACTGGAGGGCCAGGAAATCTCTCTATGGATTGTGGAAATGGGAAGACAAATGTCTGACATTTCCACTCTGAGATCCTTGTTCTCCAAACGAAAAATCCCCAGGACAAAGAGAGGGGAAGAGAAGTATTGGTGACATGTGTGTAAAGGCAGAGATCAGAGAGGGATCTTAAGCAGATTGTGAGATGCGGGTGAGGTGTGGACACCCTGGTTCAGAGCCTAAACAAGAAATCCACTTTGCAGTCAGCTCACTTGGGGCCTCATCATCAAAGCAACGATAGTCTTTTCTTCTAGATTTCAGGTGGGAGTTCCTGCCTTTGACAGTGGCCAGGGACTCCTGTAGAAGTCACAAGTCTCCTGATGGCATTCTTTTAAGGCAGCATGCTTCAGGTGTTTAGCGCTCTCGTGAGATTTAGAGGCAGCCTGCTCTGTGAGCATCACTCCAGCCGCCCTGCACACAGCTTTCCTTGTCTGCACTGGAGAGCAGAGAAGGCTTCCAGAAGTAGAGTCACTGACACTGGGCTTGAAGGATGAACAGAAATCCCTGAGCTTCAAAGACAGTGGAAGTCACAGTTCGTTTATTCTGTTATTCATATGTGTATTGATAGATTCACTCATTTGATGCAAAATTTTCGGTGGCTAGTGAGGAGTCAGGTGAGAAGGCATGAAGACTGAATGGGTAACCCAGAAGGGAGTGAGAGAGTATGGACCCATTTCAATATACACTCTGCATTTGGAGCTCTTGCTAGCCTGTTGCCCTGCAGGCCTGATCCAGTAGCCCTGGTGGGCATTTTGAACAAGTTCCTAGGTGATACGCATGCTAATGACATGTGGACCATACTTTGTGTAGCTCAGACAGGCGACTGGTTAACAACTTGGACTGTGAGTATGGATTCGGAGAGGATGGTATCTTTGTGTGTGGAAGGGAAAGAGCAAGGGGAGTGGGGTTTGTGGTTTTTTTGTTTGTTTGTTTTTTTGAGGCGGACAGGTAATGGATATTTTTCTGTGTGACTGTTGGCTAGGGCGCGGTGGCAATTGGGGTCAGTAGTGGGAAAGACATGGATCTATAAAGGGCAGTGGTAGCCCCTAGCAAAGAGGCTTGCAGAGCATGCTTCAGGCAATGGGAGACAGAGGATTTACTTAAGGGGGATTGATAGAAACCTCTTAGCTGATGGTGCAGTGAAAAATAACCAATATTTGAAAAGTCTCCCTTTTGAAAAGGTGTTGCAGATTTCCTGTGGATACAAAACTATGTGATTATAGGAATATTGCCAGTGAGGCTAACTATAAAACAAAGCCATTTGGTTTGTGGTCCTACCTCTTTGGTTGGGGACACTGACTCACAGACAGGAAAGCAGGAGTTATGTACTTGACCTATGACCTGCTTAAGGTTTAGCTCTTCAATTCTTGTACCAGGCTTTTAACCTATTAAGCCCAATAGCCTTTAGCTCACAGGTAGCAAGTAGGGTTTTTTTTTTTCTTTGTGTATAAATTCACAGGGGAATAGATGCTTGAAATATTGTTTTAAGAAGGATCCTAAGGTCTTATCCATGTGAATTGGAAGAGCATGCTGAATTGATTAGTGATGTCTGTCATGAATATTGGATAGAATGGTGGCACAGCACTAGCTATTTAGCTCTCCCTGAAGGCAAGTCAGATGATGTATTCCATATCCTCTCACAGCTCTTCCTCAGGTGGACCAGAGCCATTGCAGAGAGGGTTGCTGCTTTCATTTCTCTGATTATGGGATGGAATTGATCACTTCTCGTCCAGAAGGGCTTTGTGTATCTTGCAACAGTTGTGAGGCTCTTGTCTACATTTCCAGAAGACCAGGGAAGGCATTCCTCACGCATTGCTATAATATCGATGGGTGTTTCTGCACTGAGCAGCCTGAGTAGACAGCGTGTCTGAGGGCATCATTTCTATTAAATCCGAAGACAGATGCTGGTAACTGGAAATAGCCATTGATTTGCTTTCTCCCATGCTATCCTAACTCTCTAATTTCTCCAGAGGGGAAGAGAATAAAGCCATGTAAGAGTCAACTCCTCCTTCAGCTTCCAAAGTAAACAGCAAGATCAATTCTCATTCATGAATTTGTTGGATAAATATTTGTTAGACTGTCAGGGAAATTCACATCCATCGCAGGTGAAATTTGATTGGTAGAAAGGGATCTGTCCGTTGGACAGAGTGACCGAAGATGGTGAATGAGGACCGGGGCTTTGGTAAGCTGAGGGCTGGATGCTAGCACTGGACTAGTGTAAGGCTGGATGGTACTGGGTTTGGTGCTGGCATTGATGTAACCCTGAGGATGTTTCTCCTTTAAGCAGTGTTCCTTTGGTGTGATTTTGTTTTTCTTCGTGTTGAGGATGTTAAAAGACATCAGAGACCCCAGAGTCTCAAGAAGCCTTGGTGACAGATTCCAGGGGAGACTGGTTGTCACCTTTCCCATTCTTCTGTCATTGCAGTTGGGAAAGTGAATTCACGATCTGGAGAAATTGGGAGGAGAAAGAGAAGAGGGAAAGGTGTCAGAGGGGACACTGAGCCTTTGGACCCTTGTCAGGGCCGTGGAGTGGGGGTGGGTAGAGGGTGAGGTGGTAGATGCCTTGACCGAGGTGCAGTCTGATGCCTGCAAAGGCGTGTGTGTGTGTGTGTGTGTGTGTGTGTGTGTGTGTGTGTGTGTGATTTTTCCTGTCTTCTCTTTTGTTCTTTCCTAAGGTGAGTGAGGAACATTCTTGTCCTTTCTCAGCTGACAGTGCAGTGGAGGTGTCTGACGTGAAATCAGCCTGGGATGCCAGACGTCCCTTTGTGCTTCTCTCAGTGGCTTCACAGCCGAGCTGGTGATGGACAGTCACTCGGGGGGATCTTAGGGAGGGCCCGGACAACCGGCTCTACGTGGAAATAACTAGCCCAGCAAGATTTGGTGGGGCTGTGAGACAGAAGGAAGGCATGATCCCTGCCACTGCCATGGCTGTCTGAGGGGTTGTGATCAGTGAGGATAACGTACCTCACTTCTCAGGAGCTGAAGCCCAGTAATGCCACCACAGGCTGCTGACCTATTTCCTGCAGCCCCCAGGGCCTCTGTGTGGGCTGGACTGGCTCATTCCTGGGCAACTGTTCCCTAGGGCTCTCCAAGATTAGTCACTGCCAGGTGGTGAGGACTTGAAACCCTTCTTCCTGGGGACTTCATCAGAGGCAGGGAGCATTAAGGCCCAAAGGAGCCTTTGGGGACAGTACACTCCAGTGCAGTATAAATAGAAGAATTGAGGCAGATATGTTTACCAGACTTATTGTACTGGTAAAAAAAAAAAGGAGAATATTACTATTTTTAATAGCTTCAAATAAGGAGCTGAAGGAAGTGGGACCACTCTATTTAGATTGGCCATTCTGAAACAAGCCGCCATGTATGACCAGAGATTAACATGTGAAGAGCTGGATTATTTCTGTTTCTCTGTTTGCTGGCTGCCTCTGGCACTCTGAGCCTCGATTTCTTCTTTTGTAAATCAGGACCTCTGTCTCGCTTACCTTCCAGAATGACTGTGGGAAATGAGAGGAATCCAATGAGTAACGTTGGAAATGTTGGGAGTAAAGATCATTAAGATACCCACCCAAACCAGGTGTGGTAGTGTACACTTTTAATCCCAGCAGCTCAGGATGCAGAGGCAGGCAGAGTTCTGTGAATTCAAGGCCAGCCTGGTCTATGCAGCAAGACCTCATCTTCAAACCAAAGAAGATGTCCACATACCCATGCATAGGTTCTTGAAATCCCATAGGCAGCGGACACTCGCTGTGTCCATATCAGCTTCACCAGACTTCCAGGAAGCCCTTGTTTCAGGAAACTGAAACACATTTCAAGAAATGTGTTGGCAATGAGAAGCTCAGACAGGTGGAAGGAGTGTAGCAGGATTGAGGGTGAGACCAACGTCAAGGCTAACACCAGAGGCCAATGATGGTGGTGGAATGCACGTCTGTGGAGTCATGTGTGGTTAACTGAGTCCAGGAACCCAAAGGACGATCCAGTCAGGTTGTTGGAGATTGTGTATGGGGGGTCTTATCTACCCACCCCTCTTACTCATCTTTGTACGGTCACTTAAATCAGCTCGGTTCCCACTGTTGGCTCTTTTTTTTTTTTTTTTTTTTTTTTTTAAAGATTTTATTTTATGTGTATGAGTGTTTTGCCTGCACGTATCTATGTGTATCATGTATGCGCCTGGTGTCCACTGAGGTCAGGTCATTAAATCCCCTGGAACTGGAGTTACAGGTGATTGTGGGCCACCATGTATGCAGGGAACTGAATCCAGGTCCTTCACAAGAAGAGCAAATGCTCTTCGCCACTGAGTACCTCTTCAGGCCGCCACCATTGGCTTTTAGAAGATGCTCTATTTAAAAAGAAAAAAGCTCCTCATAGAGGGGAGAAAATAATATAAACTCCCAACTCTTGCTTCTTCCCTTTGTGTCCAGCCCAGTGCTAGGTTTCACTGTGACCAAGAAAAGGGGCACATTGCCTATATGGAAGTTGTATCAAATGCCTGATTTTCTTTTCTTAAATGTTTATTTATTTTTAAATCTCTCTCTCTCTCTCTCTCTCTCTCTCTCTCTCTCTCTCTCTCTCTCTCTGTATATGGATGTGTATGTGTGTTCATGTGGATACAAGTGCCCATGGGGACTAGAGGTATTGGATCTCCTGGGGCTGGAGTCGGTTGCTGGGACCTGAACCTGTGCTCTCTTCAAGAACAGTACACACTCTTAGCCACTGAGGCATCTCTCCAGCCTCCAAATGTCTCGTTTTCTATCCTTCCAACTAGACCTTTTGTTGTATTAGTTTGCACTGTATGAGTTAACTATTGCTGCAAAACAAAGTGCCCCAGACCTAGCAACTCCAAACCTCATTTATCTCATTGTTCCAGGAGCGGGGTGTAGGGATGGCTTAACGTGTGGGCGGTCTATCACAGGGTATCTCATGGACTACAGCCATTGCAGCTCTGTTGGGACTTAAGGAGCCACGTTTAAGCTGACCATAGTGTGTTGATTGCCCACAGTTCCTCTTGGGCTGCTGGACTGATCCTGGTGATCCCAGGATCTTTATTTTTTTTTTATTTTTCTTTTTAAAGATTTATTTATTCATTATGTATACAGGGATCTGCCTGCATGTGTGTCTGCAGGCCAGAAGAAGGCACCAGATCTCATTACAGATGGTTGTGAGCCACCATGTGGTTGCTGGGAATTGAACTCAGGACCTCTGGAAGAACAGCCAGTGCTCTTAACCTCTGAGCCATCTCTCCAGCCCGATCCCGGGATCTTTATTGCTGTGGTGCAGAAACTTCCCTCAGGAAGTATGGTAGCTGGCTTCCTCAAGGACCAGTGGTGAGTGAGAGAAGAGAGAGAGAGAGAGAGAGAGAGAGAGAGAGAGAGAGAATGAGAAGAGAGAGAGAGAGAGAAGAGAGAGAGAGAGAGAAGAAGAGAAGAAGAGAGAGAGAGAGAGAGAGAGAGAGAGAGAGAGAGAGAGAGAGAGCTTAGTCTCTAGGATTGTATATGACTTCCTCATTTCTATATCTGTTAAAAGCTACCCTCTAAGTCCAGTCTACATTTAAGGAGAGGACCCATAACCACCTCTTGACAATGAATGGAGGCAGATGAAAGATTCACTGCTGCTTGACCATCATCCATCCTCACCTCCTGTCTTTGATCCTCCTAGAGAACTTGCGTGGCTTTCATTAGGGAGACTCTGGAGCTGGGAGAGAAGCTATTACCAGGGTGAGCTTCAGCTTTGTTAGCAAAGGTCAGACACCCAGCACTGAAGGACCTCATCCAAGATCAGAAGGGAAGGAAGGTATCCACTGGGCCTTGACATCCTCTGGGAAGAACAGAAACTGAGGCTGACAGGGGGCCACAGCCTTGGCTCTGGGACTGACATCCAAAGATGACCTTGTTACTCAAAGGTTGAGTTGGATGATATATATATATATATAGAGAGAGACAGGGTTTCTCTGTGTAGCTTTGCACCTTTCCTGGAACTCGATCTGTAGACCAGGCTGGCCTCGAACTCACAGAGATCCGCCTGCCTCTGCCTCCCGAGTGCTGGGATTAAAGGCGTGCGCCACCACTGCCCAGCCGAGTTGGATGATATTTTTAAAGACTCCTTCACATGATACAAGCATAAGCATGATGGACCAAGCCTCTAACAGACATGGGAGATCGTGTGTGTGTGTGTGTGTGTGTGTGTGTGTGTGTGTGTGTGTGTGTGTGTGTGTGTGTGTGTGTGAATTCTTCCCCTGGCAGTGTTAAAATCATCTAGCCATCCCAAAAGGCACGAGAGCATGCCACTACAGGACACTTGTCTAGGCTACACGTCCTCTTCAGGTCTTGCCTTACCCCATTGCCCACTTGATTGTGGCGCTCAAGCTTCCCTTCTTTGGATGCCATCATGTATCTTCCTTTAGGCTCTCTCTTCTCACCTCACTGGATCCTTTTTTCTCAGTGGTTTCTGTTCTTGGCACTTTTTAATGCCTTAACCTCCAACTGTTTCCCACTCCAGACTTGGATTAGCTCTTTCAAATTCTTCCCCTGCGGTCACCTCCTGACCGTCTTACCATGTTCAAAGCCGCCTCTTGTCACCCAAGATTTCAGGATTTCTAAATGTACATGCCCAGTCTGGTCTTAAATGCAGAACCACATTCACTCACTGAGTCTAAGACATCTCCACCGAACGCCCCATGAATGCAATGTGAAGAAATGAAGCCTGTTATTACGCACCCATGTGTCACCTAACAACAGATGGGGCTGTTCTGAGAAGTGCATCATTGGGTGTTTTCATGGTTATAAAAATGTGGTAGTACTAAACTAAAATGACTGTAATGTCACTGGGCCATATAATCTAGCGAGACCAGCATGGATCCATCATCCACAGAAATGCCATGGTGTAGTGCACCACTACATTTTGCATGCCCCCCGTCTCTAGCTCAGCTGATAGGCCTGTTTTCTACTCTGTGGCCCAACTTAGAAACCTTAGTGACATTTTTTGACTTCTCCATTTTTTTTCTTATTGATGTATCCAGGGAGGCATCATGTTCTGTTGACCAATTCTACCTTTCAAATTCTTTCAACTTTACCTTTCTCCCAGTATTAATAAGCCTTCCTTTCTCTTAGGACCCTGCTAGAATAGTGTCTCATAAAAAGATCAGATTTTTGCCTGTTATTGTGCCCAGAACATTATGTGTGCTCAACATCCATTGACTATTTGGGGACCGCCAGCAGCCACCTTTCCTCAGTCACCTCCACGGCATCTGTTCTCTGCCTTGTCACTGAGTCACCGGTGAATCAATCCATTGCTCACGGAGTCATGCTGTGGTCCTTATGACCAAGGAGAAGCCTTCCTTCACCTTTGCACGGCTTTCTGTCTACCTTCTGTAGCCATTTTCCCTCCTTGTTTCTGTCCTTGGCTACTCAGCTTTGGTGGAATGGACCTTGTTCCTAACACTCCTGTTCGTCTCCCTTGTATAGTTCGTTCCTCTTTTTAAAATGTATTTATTTATTTTTTATTTCACTTAGGCAGCTCCTACTTATCCTTCAAGACCCAGCTCAATTGCTCTTCCTGGCTTTCCCCAAGTCTCCACAACATGATTTACAGCTTCCCCACCTCAGGAGTTTGATTCCTTTCTTTATTATAATACTTAACCATCTTATACTGTAGTCATCTTAAACAGTGTCTCTCTCCCTAGAACAGTTGTTACCTGTGCTACATAACAAGTTATTCTAAAACAGAACAGCCTAAAGTAACAAAGTCTTATGATCTCATAGTTCTGTGGTCAGGAACCTAGGTATGGTTCGGCTGGGTATCTTGGGTCCGAGTTCCATCCTGAGGTCACAGTCAAGTTGTCAGGTAGGGCTGTGATCGCATCCAAAGGCTCCGTTGGGAGAGGATTTAGTCTAAACTCACCACACAGCTTTGGCTTTCAGACCCTTCAGGTCCTCTCCAGATGTTGTTGTACAGAACCTATATGCCTTCCTTCATTGCCATGGACCTCACCACAGGGCTCCTCTCCACAGAGACGTTTTCTGCGTTAGAGTAAGAAAGCACAGGCAAACCTGGTCTTGTGCCATTCTCTCTCCTTCTGTATGGACCTAACTTGATAACACACCTCTATCAAGTAGACTATGACACTGGCAGTCGTTCTTACTTCTAACATCGGGTGATAAAAGACAGGTTTCCCTGTCAGCCTGGTCTACAGAGTGAGATCCAGGATAGGCATGAAAACAACACAGAGAAACCCTGTCTCAAAAAAAAAAAAAAAAAAAAAAAAAAAAAAAAAAAAAAAAAAAAAGCCGGGTGGTGGTGGTGCATGCCTTTAATCCCAGCCCTTGGGAGGCAGAGGCAGGTGGATCTCTGTGAGTTCGAGGCCAGCCTGGTCTACAGAACAAGATCCAGGAAAGGTGCAAAGCTACACAGAGAAACCCTGTCTTGAAAAACAAAAACAAAAAAAAAAAAAAAAAAAAAAAAAAAAAAAAAAAAAAAAAAAACAAAACAAAACAAAAGACTGTGAGACCAGGCATGAGACTGCCTGATAGAATACTCAAGGCTACCTTCCACACCTGCTAAACTGAGCTCTCCATAATAGGATTCATGTCTCATTAAAAACTTAAGCCCCAAGTACAGTTCCTGTCTCAGAGAATGTGCTCATTGGATTTGGTCAAATGAAATGGAGTCTCCCCAACCCCCGACTCTGATAACAATGAAATAGATTACAAAGTCAGAACCATAAAATTAGGTCACAATTACTTAAAAATGTAAAACAAAGTGTTGAAACTAATACTAACCATCCTCTATTCCCAGGCCCTTCTGTGATTGTCTCTCAGTCTTTGCCATCACAAAATAGAGAGCAAGAGAGCATCCATTTCCCATTTGACCTGGCACAACTCTGAAATATCTTTGATAGAAAAATGGAAGTACTACCCAGAGTTCTCAGATGGCTCAGGAACTTAAACCGCTCATGAATTCATCTTCTACTTCCTGGACAGTCCTGATTAGAGGATCCCAGGCAATCAAGAGTTGACTAATCACTCTTTCCCATCAGTGACCCATTAATTACAGATATCAGCCCTCCTGGGTCTACTCAGGGCAGCAGGAAGCGTAGCAATTAATTTCTTCTTTGGGCTCACATTTCTAGAAAATCCCAGAGTCTTTAGCCAGGGCCCATGGCTGGATGCTGCTCCTGATATCTAGAGGGGCCTGAAATGCATAACCAGTATTAAAGATTTGCATTTGAGGTTGACAGTAGGCTTGGATAATGATTCAGCGTGGCCTCCACACACTATTGGGGGCACACATCACTCTGGCAGATGGTAGTCCAAAACTCGCAATTCTGGTGAAGACCTGGAAAGACTCAGCTGAGTCACTTCTCTTGATGTCCCATTCTCTCAGTCCCCGGCTAGCAGTGTCTTCCTGCTGTCACACACAACTACCTTAACCCCAGATCTAAAACTCCCCATAGAGTGAACCTTGTTCGAGACTTTAGTCCTGCCTGTAGATCCTAGAGAGCTCATATTTTCAGGCCCAATCTACCTCATGGGAAGAGTGGAGGGGTTGACAGGAAATGCTTTAGATTTCTAGTGTGTAGTCGGACTTTCCTTTCGGCCACCAGCTCACAGATAATGACTTATTACTAATTATGAGGGTTTGGTCTTAGGCTTGCTTTTAACTTGCTCTTATAACTTAACCCATTTCTATTCATCTACGTTCTGTCACACACCGCCCATCCCGCTTTTTCCATATCTCCTGGCGTCTCTCTCGTGCCTAGATTCATCTTGTACTTCATTACCTCTCTCTGCCCGGAAGTCCCGCCAGTACCCCTGCCTAGCTATTGGCAGTTTGGGTTTTTATTACACCAGTCACAGCAGTACACATTCACACAGTGTGCAGATATCCCACCACATTCTAGGGATTTTTGTCATGGCTGTGTTTTGTGTTGGTGTTGGGCTAAGACTGGGTTTGTCAACATGAATTCCAGTAGCTCTTATTGGGTGTTTTGATTTCTTCTTTTCACTTTGGGTTTTATCTAGCAAGTTCTAGAAGGCTTGTCCCCCCCCCCCTTCTCCAAAAAGATAGGTAATTTAGGATCCATATTTATTGCTAAATTTATCTTGTATAAGTAGCATAGAGTGAGCCATGGATTCATGGTCCACATATTATAATCCTATGAGTTAATATATCAGAAATATAATGCCCAGAGAGGCAAAGTGACTTGTCTAAAAGGCTTGGCTGCTGCCACATATCTGAAATCGCCACAGTTGTTTCATGAGCTGGGAGCTTGTTTTACCTCACTGTTATGTCCCCAGTTCCCAAGAGAGTGCTGTCAATAAATATATGTAGTTATCCAACAAAAGCTATCAAAAGAATAAACAAACAGGTGTCTTTGACCCTCAGCTATTATATATGACTAATTAGGAGCAGTGGAGTCCTTACTGCAACGGGTACTTTTCAAGTGCTATGCCTTGGCCCCAAATTGGACCAACGAAGTAAGTCACATAAATTAGGGTCAAGGCTTCCCCATCCCATCATTTCACTCTGAGGGGACCAACCACAGAGCCCTTGGGTATACAGCCATTTCTAGGAGACTACATCTTGTACCATATGTGACCGTGAAAACGGGGAGTTTCTCAGGCCATTTGAGAATGGCTCCATAAGCTATCAGCTGCTGAGCCCATCAGAGGTGCCCGATGCTGTTGCATGAACGTGCTAGGTGTGGTATTTATAGGAACAATTGGTGTAACAAACCTTCGGGCTTCTGTGTCACGTGATGCCCGGGTGCTGTACGGCTTGCCAGCTTGAGGGCGAGGATTAGCTGACCTCTAAGATGAGATGAAGTTGCCGTACAGTGAGGTGTTTTGCCTGAGCAAAAGGCAGCCACAGCGCACACCATCATTTATTTTTAATGCATTTTTGTTTGTTTGGTCTTTGTCCTCTCCACACTCTTTCTCTTCTTTGTCTTCTTTGAGGCACATGAAAAATGGCAAGGAAAAAGGGAAGCCGTTCAGGTGCCTCGAGAGTGCCGTTTCATTGCGGTCATCAATTTGCAGGTGTCTCAAGCAGTGGAAGTAACATCTGGGGCACACAGAGGTGAGCCTGTGTCCCACTACAAAAGATTAACAGAGCAGGCCTCGAGAAATAATCCATAAGAAGCAAGTATCTGTGAAAACACCGGCGGTAATATATGTGGAAAGAGGTTGGGCTCTTTAAAATTAAAAAAAAATATTTATTCTTTGACAATTTCCTACAATGCATTTTGAGCATATCTGCACCCAACTCTCTTCTCCCAGTCTGTCCAGCCCCCAACATGTGCCTCTCCCATCTTCATGTTTTCATTTTCTTTTTAAAAAATAATCCCACATGTGCTAACTGTCTACATGTGTATGCTCAACCTACCAGTGGCCAAACCCTGAAGAAAAATGACCCTCCCCCCATCCCCCAGCACCACATACCTATGGACTGTTAATGTGTGTGTGGTGTTACGCAAGTACCTTTATCTCTGATCTATGCCCCAGCTCTCCAAGAGTTTGGAGTCTTGGCTGCATAGAAGTGGTTCACTCCTTTACAGATTGAAAGTAAAGACTCAGAGCCTCCTTCCCTCCATCTGGTAGGCTGGGTGTCAAAGTGGAGAAACAAGGGGGGGTTGAGAGGGACTGAGGCAGAAAGAGAATGAGAATGAATGGGCCTGACTGAATGAGTTCTGTTCCCAAGGATATCAAATTACATTTTTTTCTTGAATGACTTAGTATTTTTTATTTAGATTTGATTATTCTTTATATAAAACTCTTTCATATATATGTAGATGTAAGCAACCATCTTATTAAATAAGAAACACAGAACCAATGTAAAAGAGAAAGCCCAGAGCTCAGAGCTAAAATCTTACCCTTCCTCCTGCGTGCTCCTAGCTTCCCGAAAGAGAGCTATTTCCTGTGTGTAAGTCTTTTCATAGTCTTTTGTTCTGCTTCTCATTGGTTGTAAACCCAAACACGTGACTGCCTCATCACTGTCTGTATGTACAGCCCCCTAGGTCTTAAAGGCGTATGTCTCCAATGCTGGCTGTATCCCTGAACACACAGAGATCTACCCTAGCTCTTCTACCAAGTGCTGGGATTAAAGGCGTGTGCCACCACCGCCACACTCTTGCTATGGCTCTAATAGCTCTGACCCCCAGGCAACTTTATTTATTAACATACAATCAAAATCACATTTCAGTACAATTAGAATACTGCCATATATATATACATATATATGTATATATATATATGTATATATATACATATATATATGTATAGAGGGTGCAGGTGAGCTGGCCCTGAGGTGAAGGAGCTGGAGAGATGACCCCACCCCCCTTGTCTCTGCCATGTGGTGGCAAGGGTGAGGGAAAGATGCCCCCTCCCCTTCCCTTCTCCCACCCCTTGCCATCTGTGGCAGGTGGGAGAGTTGGCTTCAGGGGCACAAGACCAGGAAAGTGGTCCCTGCACCTCACCAACTGCAGTACTCAGGAGAGGGGTCCCTGCACCTCACCAACTGCAGTCAGTACTCAGGAGAGGGGTCCCTGCACCTCACCAAGTGCAGTACTCAGGAGAGGGGTCCCTGCACCTCACCAAGTGCAGTACTCAGGAGAGGGGTCCCTGCACCTCACCAAGTGCAGTACTCAGGAGAGAGGTCCCTGCACCTCACCAACTGCAGTACTCAGGAGAGCAGGCCCTGCACCTCACCAACTGCAGTACTCAGGAGAGGGGTCCCTGCACCTCACCAACTGCAGTACTCAGGAGAGAGGTCCCTGCACCTCACCAACTGCAGTACTCAGGAGAGCAGGCCCTGCACCTCACCAACTGCAGTACTCAGGAGAGAGGTCCCTGCACCTCACCAAGTGCAGTACTCAGGAGAGGGGTCCCTGCACCTCACCAACTGCAGTACTCAGGAGAGCAGGCCCTGCACCTCACCAACTGCAGTACTCAGGAGAGGGGTCCTGCACCTCACAACTTCAGTACTCAGGAGAGGGGTCCCTGCACCTCACCAACTGCAGAACTCAGGAGAGGGGTCCCTGCACCTCACCAACTGCAGAACTCAGGAGAGGGGTCCCTGCACCTCACCAACTGCAGTACTCAGGAGAGGGGTCCCTGCACCTCACCAACTGCAGTACTCAGGAGAGGGGTCCCTGCACCTCACCAACTGCAGTACTCAGGAGAGCGGGCCCTGCACCTCCTTGGGGAAAACAGTAGAGCTGGCCCTGGAGGTATGAGTGCGGGTGAGCTGCCCTGAGGGTGTGAGAGCAGGAGAACTGGCCCTGCCCCTTGCTGCCTGCTGCACTGGGTGAGCTAGCTGGGGCCGTGCTGGAGAACTTGCCCTGGGGGTAATGAGGGAGAGCTGGCAGCCCGACCAACCCAGCTACCACCCAGGCCAAGAACCAGGGCTATGAGTTGGCCCACCCCAACATTCACCTCATTTATGAACTGCTGGAGCATGTGAAAGGGCCTGTCCTGCAGATCCAAAACAGCACGATCTCCATGCACAGAACAACAACAGGATATCCAAGAGGAGTCCCATGAGGGCCCAGCATCGATAGTGTAGCAGAAACCAGAGGCCTCGAACCAGACCAATGACTCATGGAAATGAACACTTACAAGTAAAGATGGACGGACTAAAGGGTGTGCTGTGTGACTCACTGGGCCACACTACAGCTTCCACACTGAGACTTTGGTTTGTTTGTTTGTTTTTTTGTTTTTGTTTTTTCAAGACAGGGTTTCTCTGTGTAGTTTTGGTACCTTTCCTGGATCTCACTCTGTAGACCAGGTTAGCCTCTCGAACTCACAGAGATCCACCTGCCTCTGCCTCCCAAGTGCTGGGATTAAAGGCTTGCGCCGCCACCACCCAGCGATTTGTTCATTTTGGTTTTTCTTTTAAATTTTATTTTATTTTTGGGGGGAGGTTGCAAGGGCAGAGGGTGGATATGAAAGGACTGGGAAATGAATGGGATCGTTATGCATGATGTGAAAGACACAAAGAATCAATAAAAAGTTTAAAGCAAAACGAAAAACTAAATGCATTTTCAATATGTAAATATTATAATTTTTTGTGTATATGAACATGGATAACTATTTACAATTTGAGCTGAATTATTTTTATTATTATTATTAGTGTGTGTGTGTGTGTGTGTGTGTGTGTGTGTGTGTGTGTTCAGGTATGTCTGAGTGCATGTGCATAGCATCTGGAGGCCATATGCCAACACTGGATGTCTTCTTGGATCAGTTTCCCCCAATTTGGCTAGACTGACCAGCGAGCCCCAGAGGTTATTCGGTTAGCTTTTCCTTGGCCCTGGGATTACAGCCCTGCACCGCCTTGCCGGGATTTGTATTTACTCTAGAGGGGTGCCGGGGATTGAACTCAGGTCCTCGTACTTGCTCACCAAGCACTTTACCCACCAAGCCTTCTCTCCAGCCTCCTGATTATTTTCTCACGAGCGCACATGGAGACTTGTTTTTGGTACTGCTTCAAGTTAAAAGTGATGCCATGTATGCATTTCATGTAATGTCCATAGGCGAAACAGCAAAAACCAAGGAACACATTTTGAGTTTTACATGTGCTTTTATGAGAACCTTGGATATCCAGGTTCCCCTTTCCTGAGAAATTAGTTTTTTGAAGCTCAACATTGATAAATAAGGTAATAAAATGTAATTAGATGTTTATAAATTCATAATGAATAAATAATAGAGCCTGCTGGCTTTACACTTCTCTGTATCTTCTTATTTATGTTTTCAGCACAAACCTTGAAAGATAATCTACCCCTAGACCTTTAATTTAATTGGTGATGTGGCTTAACCAAGCCCAAATTTAATATTGGCAACAATGAAATAAAAAGTCTTTTAATGGGAATCAAAACACAAGAAAAACATCATAGCAGTCTGTGTATTTATTTTTGCCCAGGGTAGGTTGAAAATGAACTGAATTTCACTGCATGGGATGTCTGCTGCACGAAACAGTATACTTAAAGACATATGTTAGCTTCTGAGCCATAATCAGAACGTGGGCTTAATCAGTGAGGTGTATTTAGATGCCATTTTCCCTAAAAGGTTAAAGTGTCCAGGTGTGGGGACAGTTGTGTAGGAGAACCAGGGTGTGTGGTTATGAAATGAACACTGGCTTTTGCCTTGCGTTTTACATATGTGACTTCTGACTCAACCCCCATCGAAGCCCGTTGCTATACATTGAATATGTCCATCACCCAGGCACATGCGCTCTGTGAGAACAGGAGATATGTCTGTCCTTTGAGGGGCAAGGCAGTGGTCACTGCTTTCAGAGGCCCACCTTCGCATTTCTACTGTGGTATCCTGAACACCCCGTGCCTTTATCTCCACAGTCTGTCTTCCCTCGTCTGAGAAATTTCCTATTTTGTGTTGGCTTCCTTTCCCTTCCCATCTGCTGAAATAGCCCCATGAAGCCAAACCCTATCATCTGAAAGCCTAGTTCAGGGGCCAGGCCTCTTGAATAGGTGGCTGTGGATGACATTTCCTGTTGGAGCTTATAGGGAGGGTTGAGATCTGTTTGGGAGCAGATTGGTATCAACAAGGAATGCATCTTTACACCAAGTTCACTTTTGGATCTCAACTTTCAGCAAGGACTTGATTTTTAATGATCCTGTTGGGATAAATCATACATACTGCAGCTTGTACCCTCCCCCCACCCCCTGCTGACATTTTCTGTTCTGGAGACAATGAAAACCCTTGTATTTATTAGGCATGCATCCTACCATTGAGCTAAATACCCAACCAACACTTTCTAAATCTTTAGGCAATTGGAATCTTACAAATGTCCTATTGACCAATTGCACCAAGGGGACTAGGAGTAAACTGCCTAACTTTCTTTTTTCTTCCCTTCTTTTTCTTTTTTTTGAGACAGAGTTTCTCTGTGAAACAGTTCTGGCTGTCCTAGAACTCACTCTGTAGACCAGGCTGGCCTCGAACTCACAGAGATCTGACTGGCTCTGCCTCCTGAGTGCTGGGATTAAAGGCGTGCACCACCACTGCTTGGCTGTCTAACTTTCAAGATGTTGAGCTAAATAGCAGTGTAGGTATTCTTTGCTTTAAGAAAGATGGAGGGCTGGAGAGATGTCTCAGTGGTTAAGATAACTTACTGCTCTTGCACAGGACCTGGCTTCAGTTTCCAGAACTCACTGGGTGGCTCACAACCATCTGTAACTTCAGTTTCAGGGTTCTGATGCCCTCTTCTGACCTCCAAGGGCATTGTATACACACGGTGCATATACATATGTGCAGCAAAAACACTTATACGCATAAAATAAAAGGAATTTTTTTTTTTAAAAAAATAGAAAGCCGGAGATATGGGGAAAAGCCCTACATTTCCAAGCACGTACATTTAAAGATGGTGGTTAACTTTCCAAGAGCAACCAAGTGGTAATTGGGCCTCAGCAAGCTGCTTCACAGCAACACGCCTCTCTTCTCTTCACCCCTTGGATTGGAAAGACTGTGCCTGCTCCTCTCCTACGTACATGAACTTTGAGCACTAATTCTTGACAAAACTGGCCCCAGCAGTGAGGCTTTAGAAACAAGCTCCCACTGCTTTCCTTGGAAACGTTCTCTTTTGCCCAACAGTGTGCACTTTTACGTCCTTTTACATTCCTTAGATATCTAAGACGTCATATTTTTGGAGTTTTGCATTCTACGAGTTTTTTTTTTTTTCTAGGTTTTGGAGAATGGCCAACTTGGTACAGTGGCAAATAACTTGACTCTGGACTTGGTTTTAGGACCTGTCTGTATAGCTACCAAACTTTTTGCACCTCTTTCTCCCTAGTATAGAAGCAGGAGAAACATTCCTGTGCCCCCGTTTTCCTCTCTTGTTTGAATAGTGCCTTGAGTTCTGAGCTGGGGCTGAGGCTAGTTCTAGCCTGGAGGCTGGAAGCATGGTGGCTGATGTCTCTTCCTCCATATCAGAAGATCTTTGGAAAGCCAATGACCTTCTCAAAATAAGAACACAGAGAAAGCCTGTGTGATATCCTGCCCTCTCCCCCGCCCTCAGATTTCTAATAGGAGCTTCTAACATCCACTCACTACCATTCACTTGTCTAACTAAAGCTACCACCCCAAAATGTCCCTAGAACTCAGCACAGGGTTTGTGGAGAGGTTGTAGATGTGTCCAACTTGTGGCCCACAGGACACCTGTGCCCTAGGATAGCTATGAATGTGGCCCAACACAAAATTGTAAAACATTGTGAAATTATCAAGATTTTATTTATTTATTTATTTTTGTAACTCAATCGTGCCATTCTCAAGAGTGAACTTCGTAGACAACAATATCGTGTTGCAATGTCAAAGACTGGGCATGCCTGCTGTAGGAGAACTCAGACACGGAATCCACTGATGACTAGCATTTGCTGTGTTGGAGATATGGGAACCACACAGTCCACCCTAGCCCCACCCAGGCAGAGGCTCCAATGCAGCTGCCAGCTGAGTTCCAGGCCATGGAATGTGCTGACCTTCCTTCCTCGGGAAGATGGCACCATGAGGAATGTTATTATTAGCAGGACAGCATTTGTGCTGATCTGTCAACACTCCCTCATTCAGACCAGATTGGGCACATTCAGGATGGTATGGCCATAGACAATACCCCCTCTTTCAGGGTCTTTATGGAACAAAGACAAACCTGCAGTATCACACAGCTGACCCATTTTCGAAATCTCTTCTTTTGGCTATGGTCCCTCCATACTGGCCCACTTTGCTTCTTGGCTCTCTGGCCATTCTGTTTTCTTTACTTTTTTTTCTTTCCTCCATTGTTTTTATTTTGAAGCCAGGGTCTCACTATGTAGTCCAGGGTGGTCTTGAACTCACCATCCTCTTGCTCTAGGCTCCGTGGTGCTGGGATTTATAGGCACGTATTCCATCCTCAGCTCTTCTGTCTTTAAATAGATGATTCCTCAAAGCTTAGTCCTAGATTTTTTTTTTAAAAAATCCCTTCCCCTTTATTTCTTCTCATTTTTCTTTTTCCTACTTTTATTGATTCTCATATTTCCAATTACCACCTAGTTAGCAAAATCAATCTCAAGTTTTTTGTTTTTGTTTTTGTTTTTTGTTTTTTCTTTTTAGGCAATGTCTCTGGTAGCCCAGGTTGGCCTGGAACTCAGAGAGATCCTCCTGCCACTGGCTCTCATGTGCTGGGATCAAAGCTGTGCTACCACGCCTGGCATTATTTCTACTTCGAGTCCATACTTGTCTTGTGAACTTTCAACCCTGTGTTCCCCTCCCTGATCCAGCCTGCCCTGCTCAGAACAGAGTGGATTCCCTTCTCCAGGGCTACCATACATTCTTCCTATGGTGTCCCTCATCTCAGTGGTTCCAAGGCACTGTGTCTGATTTCTTCATTCAGATGCCCCCTTTCCCACCTTCAAGGCACTTCCTGTCACTTCCTCAGGTGTTGTTCTCTCAGGTTTCCACCTGAGCCTAATCCTCCTGTCTCTCTTCTGCTGGCTGCATCAGCCTCAGAACCAATCCTGGCAAAAATTCTTGCATCCTCCTCAACCTTGCAGCAAATCCTTTCCAGGCCTTCTCTTCCTCCAACCCTCTTTCTTCCTGCTGATGTACATTTTCACTTGTCTATTCTTATTTTAAGAGGTCTTTTCTTCTGTTTGGAAGTAACTGTAGGTTTGTATGAAATGGCAGTGATCCCCTGTGCCTTCCCCCCAGTGATGAGCATCTTAGATACCCACGCACAATAGCAAAGCTATTGTGATCCTAGACCCTTTTCGGGTTTTGTTGTGTCACAGGCTCGTGTGCACCTACATGATTGTGAATGTTTGATGTGTGCCTCTGCGTAGTTCTATGTCACCTGACCCATATGTAACCCCCAAGATCCAAAACTGCATCTTCAGCCTCAAGATCCTCTATGCCTAAGAATGCTTCTTAAAAAAAACGCAATCATCCGGCCTCTGCTCTGCTTGAAAGCCTTCAATGACTTCACAGGCCCAAATGCTTAAATAAGGGCCGTAAGTGCCTATTTAGTCTGGCTTCATTGTCTCCCGGGTGCCCTCTTGCCCCCTCATTTTACAAAGAAGCTACACTCATGTTCATTGGCCTTTCCCTTTCTTCTAGTTTACAAAGCTCCTGGCTGCTCGGAGCCTGCACACGCAGCTCCCTTTACCTGGCATCCTCTCTCCTTCCCACCCAGTTAACTTTGATCTGCCCGGTAATGACTTATGCCTCTTCCCCTGGAGGGTTTCCTTGACCTCTCTGGCTAGGAGCTCCCATTGGTTTTCATCGCCGACTCTGCTTTTCTTTACGGTGTTAGTCACACCATAGTGATTAAACAGTTGCGCACAGGGGTTTTGTAATGTGAGGTCTCTTTGGAGGGCTTAGGGTGTCTTGCTCACACCGTATCTTTTCTGTCTAGTGTAACAGCCAGCTTAGCAGCTGCTCACGAAACAGTTGTTGAGTTAATGCGCACTTCTTAGCATAAGCTGGGTCTTTACAGCTGGGGTATGACCCAAGGCCAGAGAACTGCACAAAACCACCTTGCCTAGGTGGGTGTATGTCCCACGATCTCAGCTCCATCCTTTCCAACAATGTCCTGTCAGAGAACCTGGGCACCTGTAGCCCATACCGCTGAGTCCACCGCTGACAATGTCCCTGCTATTCCCATTCTGTTTTCACTCTGAGAGGTCAGTGGAGGAAACAGCTTGGCTAGTATTCTCCTTAGATCCTACTTTGAGACGTTTTCCAGAATATCAGCGGGATATCCTGCAGGCTTTTAATTTCAGGTTTCTTTTTGGCCTCGTCTCTTTCTCCTGTCTTCCCACCACTGGTTATTTACTCCTACGCTAACACTCCCAGAAACCTCAGTGTGGTTTATATCTGGGGAGGCCAAAATCTGGTAGGTCCGTATGCTGACGTACTAGCGTAAGTATTGGTATTTCACCCAAACGAGCATGGTCCGTTGGGCTCTCTGAGGATTCCGAAGGGAAGCATGGGCTTCCTGCTGGGATGTGGCTCTGCTGGGGGCTAGGGACAGCACCCTTGGTAAGTGACACTAACTCTAATCGGTGCCCACCCCTGTTTATAGTATCCTTTAAGAAACGAAATCCCTCACGTGGAAGGGGCAAATGCTCTGTGCAGTGGGAGCTCTGGAGAAGGATGGGGCCCTGGGCTGGGCCAAGCTGCTGATTCTTTACAGCAGAATCAGCAGTGGCCTTTGCCTGTCCAGGTCACAGCAGTAGGAAACCTGGGGACATCATCTAAGTTTCTCTTCCCTGACATCTAGAAGGCCAAGGTCTGCACCTTTTGTAGCTCCCAGCTGTCTATTCATTGATGGCATTGCTCTTTAGACTCAGTGGGGGCTGATGGAGTCCTGCTCGGCAGGTCAAGCCTCAGGCCTTCCTTCAGGGCTGTGTGATCTGTGGTCCCAGCTTACAGTCCCTCTCCTGACGGGGCTGTAGGCTTAGCTAACACGGCAGACCTGGGAGGACAGACCTGGTCATTGGCTGGGATAGTCACTCCCATGCCTTCCCTGCCAGACTCCTCTCTTCTTGCCTTTCTGTGACTGCTCAGAGTTTGGGCTTTTGTTCATCTCTTGGCTGTGGGCCTGGAGATTCAAGGAACCACAAAATGCCACCTATTACCCCTAAGCACTGTCCCTGAAAACCTTATGTGATCCCTGACGCCCTCAGGCAGTGCGAATAGGAGATCTGTGGGAGCCTGTTCTCGGGTTCCTCGCGGCTTTACCCAGCAGGTCCGCATAGAGGATGATCAGGACCACGGGCCTGAGTGCAGGTGTCTGAGATGGTCTGCACTTGGCTGTGCTGGGGGAGCAGGTCTTTTGCTCCACCCCTTGGTGTCTCTATAAAAACCCTGGGTCAGAGATAGTCGGGGCCTGTTGGAATAGGTTCCAGGCCCTCTTGAGGCTATCCTTTATTTTCTATCTGTTTATCTCTGCAAGATTCTCCGCTATAAATCCTTCTATCTAATATTTCCTGCTGATTGCACTCAAGAAAACTCTGGGGAACTGTGGGGGTGGTGGGTAAATGCCCCACAGAGGTCCCAGCTCCAAGTAGCTTTGATAAGTTGTCCTGCTCCAGCTGCATCTAGAGCTTGGGAGGTGACGCTGATGCCTCCCACCAGGTTGCCTTGGACTGTGCGCTCCACATCACCCCTTATAGTGCTCTCTGATCACAGCTTTCTATTCTACTTGTCACACCTATGGGACACACGGCTCTCGGGGGAAGAGGAACTGGATGGGACTTAGTAAGAAGGTGCATGCCCATCTCTCCATTTGGCCTCTTATCTGGCGTGACTGGAGGTGGCAAGCACTGTGAATAGAGCCCCATTCAGACTCCCAGTCTGTTTCCCAGCCAGTGCCACACCGGCCTTCCTCCATATTCCTGCCAAGATGTGTCTGGACTTGGTGGTGTTAGGGGTACAGGTCACACTCTTGTCCTAATACCGTTGCTTCTGGCTTCTTTCAGGTCACCCAACTTGTCTGCAGTTCACTCTGAATATGACCGAGGCGGTCAAGACCTACAAGTGGCAGTGTATAGAATGCAAGTCCTGCATCCTGTGTGGGACCTCGGAGAACGACGTGAGTTTGGGTTATCCCTGTGTCAAGAAGAGGCAGAGGGGCTGGGAGCCCTCTGAGAGGTGGAAAGGAGACAGAGCTCCGGGCCCCGGGTTCTGGGGAAAATGACCATCTTTTTTAAGCCTCTACAGCCCTTGAAACCCTTGTACTTTTTGCCTTGGGGTCCTTGTGCCTTTAGGGAAAGATGCCAGAGGTGGCCAGCAGAGGATGTCTTTTTGGCCATTACCCTCAGCAGCCTGGCCACTCGCTCTCCAGAGTTTAGTGACTGGTGACCAGTGCTTCGGGTGGGATGCACTTGGCTGTTTTTCACCACATTCTAGTGCTTGATCTCACCTGGATGACAAAGTAAATGCAAGAAATGCAGGATACTTAACTTTTTTTGTTGTTGTTACGGACAATTTCAAACACATTCAAAGGTTGAGAGAATAAGGAAGTTGATGTACTCCCTCCCAGCTTCAACAATGGCCACTGTGTCCAGTCTTTTTTCATAAGTACTAATATCTTATCCTTTATGCGTGTGCTGTGTGTACCTGTTTATGTAGGTGTGTATACACATGCTTGTACATGTGGAGCCCAGAGTTCTATATCAACTGTCTTCCTCCATCACTCCCCATCTTGATTTTTGAGACTGATAGCTCACTGATCCAAAGACTCATCAGTTTGGCTAGCCTAGATGGCCAACGAGTTCCAGGGATCCTTTTTATCTCCATACACTGCTTCCTCTACCCAAAGCTGTGGTGTCAAGTGTGCGCCTAGATTTTACGCAGGTGTCGGAGTCCTGGAATCAGGTCCTCACGAGTGTGCAGCAGGCATTTTACCAACTCCCATCTCCCTGGCCCCTACTTTTCAATCCTAGTCACCATATAACTTCACGGGTAAATATTTCATCTGCACCTATAAAAAGACAAATAGCTACTTTTTTAACGGAAAATAACCAAAATTTTACTATAGCTTCAAATCAATACTATTTAATATAATTAAATGTCCAATAAATATTTCAACTCGGTCAGTTGTCTCTTAAATGTATTTGCTGCAATTGAGATCCAAATGAGGCCTGAGCATTACAGCCGGCTGATGTATCTTGAAGTTTCTTTCAATGTCTGCATTCTACAAATAATACATAGATGTCCCCTCCACCTTACAAATCAGTTGTTCAATGGAGTTCCCAGGATTTCCTTTTTCTGAACACATTCTTGTGGGGTCATCAGTACACACTTTTGACCGAGTCTGTTTGTAAGATGAATCTTAAAAGGTCTTATTAATAAAAACCTGGAGTCAGAAATTGGAATGAAAAGCGGAGGAAGCAGAAAGAAGCCAGCCACGTTCTTACCCACTGGAGATCCTCCGTCAAAGAGACCTACTTCCTGTATACCTACATCTATATGCCTTTCTGTTACGCCATCTCATTTCCTCTCCACCCAGCTACATCACTTCCTCTTCCTGCTCAGTTCTGTCACTTTCTGCCTGTCTGTACAGACCTCCAGACCTTTATGGTTAGCACTAGGATTTAAGGCGTGTGCCCTCCCACACCTGACTCTGTTCCCAGTGTGGCCTTGAACTCACAGAGATCCAGACAGATCCCTGCCTCCCGAGTGACAGGGTTAAAGGTGTGTGCTACCATTGCCTGACTTCTATGTTTAATACCGTGGATGGCTTTTTCCTTTGATCCTCAGATAAACTTTATTGGGGGACACAGATAAAATATCACCACAACTGTTGTCCTTGGTGTCTCTCTTTTTGTGATGGTACCTCTACGTGGCATTCAGTGAGACCATTTCATTAGAGGCTGCAAACTAGTCACTTTCTTACTTGATAGGTTCTTCTTTTATTATCTGGAGTACTTCCATAGTAAGAAACTTACCCATGCTACCCTTTGGTACCATATATAAAAGGCAGCATATGTGGTTGCTTTTTTCCTTTATCATTTTTTAAAATAATGTGATCATTAGGCTGTCTATTCATGGGACTTGAGAGATTGGCTCCATGGTTAAAAGCATGTACTGCTATTGCAGAAGACTTGAGTTCAGTTCCCAGCACCCACATCAGGTGGCTTACAACTGCCTACAAGTCCAGCTCCATGGTAATGCTCTCTTCTGGCCTATGGGGCACCTCCATTGAGAAATACATACCTGGTCCCAGACGCACATACATATGTATAATTAAAATAAAATGAATCTTAACAAAAACATCATCTATTCATGAAAATAAAAAAAACACTCAAGAAAACATGAACTACAAGATTGCTTCTAAACACAAGAAAATATATTTTCTGATTGAGCCCATATCATGTTTAATGAGAAAATACTTGATATATTTCTATCAACATTACAAACTTGGCGTGAGAAGGATGCTCTCAATGCTGCCAGCATCCGATAGTTTTGTAGAGATATTAGTTAGCACCACTTGACAAGAGACATAGATTAGAGGCACAAGGACAGATGACAATACCAGTTGAGCATTGCTGATCCACAGGGAGCTCAGAAGCCAGGGCTTTATGATTACCAAGATGATGCCACAGGTGGAAAATTCTGTTGCTCGAAACTTTATTTCAAGCATAAAATCATTTAAAATATTGCATAAGATCACCTTTAAGATATGTGTGTAAAGCATATATGAAACACACGGATTTTTTTTTTCTTTCTTCTTGGATTTCAACTCAAATATGCCTCCTATACACACAAATTGGAAGCACTTCTGGGTTCAATCACTTCAAATACAGAACATTTAGCCTCGCCTATATTAAGACACTATTTTCATGTGAGGTGGCAGTATGTCTGGGAAACTATAGGGCTAACTTGAATATATAAAGTGAAAGCTAGGAACAGGAGAAACGGCTCAGTGGTTAAGAGTATAAACTGCTCTTGCAGAGGACCTGAGTTCTGGTTTGAGCATCTCTACCATGTGGCTCACCACTGCCTGTGACTTCAGCTCCAAAGGATCAGACGCCTCTGGCCTCTGCCAATAGCTGCACTCATTGTGTACATACCCACACGTAGACAGACAGACAGACACACAATTAAAAATGAATCTTGCAAAAGTAAAAACTAATGAATTAGTAAACATTGCTATATTTACAGTGCAACAAGAAGCCATATTTAGGAATGTGCAGAGTCTCTATGAACAAAAAATTTAATGTGTTTGAAAACATAAAGGTCTGGTGGAACAGTGTCCTATGACATTGGATAAAAAGACTCAGCTCTACAGAGACACCAGTTTTGCCCATGTTGATTTGCAAATGGACACCAGGAGCAGCACCAACAAGCTTCCTTTGTGGAGTTAGACAGGCCGATACTTATGTCCCTGCGGAAGAAGAAGTGGGTTTGGATAGCAGAGGAAGGGCTGAGGTTGTATCTCTATTGTAGAGTGTTTTCTAGCTTGCCTGAAGTCCTGGGTTCAATCCTCAGCACAGTAGGAACTAGGCAGAGTAGAGCATGCCTGTGATCCTAACATTTAGGGACGGGGGTAGAAGCAGTAAGATCAGAAGTTCAAGATCATTCTTGCCTATGTAGTGAGTTTTGGGCCAGCCTGGGCTACATAAAACCTGGGCTCAGAAAAGAAAATGGGCAAGGAAATTCTGATAAACTATGCTGGAAACAGACATTAAATCTTTTGGGGAGCCCCCAGAGTGGAATGGTATGGTAGTGATATGTAAGTGGACAAATAAACCAGTTGGAAGAGAAAAGAAAGCCTATGAATAGACCCACCTACATAGGGGAATATATTATAGGATAAAGGTTGCATCTAAAATTACTGTGTCAAATATAGACTTTTTAATGAATGATGCCAGGACAATAGGGGAGCCGTTTGGGAGAAGACAAAATTAGCTTCATACCTCACACCCAGACATAAGAACAATCTCCAAATAGACTGGGAATTTAAATGTGAAAACTAAGACCGGACCAGCACCAGATTCATCTTTCATTTCAAACACTAGGAAAGGTTTTCCAGTTGCCTCAAAATAGAGAAACAATAAAGTGAAATATTGGAAAATTAGACTCTGAAAATTTGCATAGTCAAAAGCCACGATCCAGTGAAAGGATGTCTGTAGCCGGTGCAGGGGAAGGGCCAATGGCCCCAGGATATAAAGAGCTCTGATGAATGAGAGACAGAGAACCAGGAACTTGATAAACAAGAAGAAACATGCAAGAAAGGTGATTCATAAACAATATAAAAATGATCCTTAAACATTGAAATAAACACTCAAACACCCTCACAATTAAAGAAACTCAAAGCTAAACCAAGACCCCATTTCTCATCTATCTGATGGGCAAAATTTTTTCAAGTATAACAACGTATGTAACTATAAGGAAACTGGTTCCTACATCTAGTGTTAAAGAGAGTGCAAAGTGACATGATCCTTCTGGGGTGGGGGATTTGGTGATCTCTAACAAAACTACTGCACACTTCACTTTTGACTGAGCCATCCCATCTGTGGGAGTCTACCCTGAAGGATACACCCCACTACAGAAATAGATGTCTGGTAGGTGGTTTATTAATTAAAAATAATATCAGAAATAACCTCAATGTACATGCACAGAAAAATGATAGAATAGATATTGGTGAAGCTGTGCCATGAAGCTATATAAAGAATGAGGAGGGCCGGGCGGTGGTGGCGCACACCTTTAATCCCAGCACTTGGGAAGCAGAGGCAGGCGAATCTTTGTGAGTTCAAGGCCAGCCTGGTCTACAGAGAGAGATCCAGGAAAAGCGCAAAGCTCCACAGAGAAACCCTGTCTCGAAAAACCAAAAAAAAAAAAAGAGGAGGATGTCTGTGCATGGATGTGTAATGATTTCCACGATGAGTGGATGAAACAGAGTTCAATGTAATGTCTTATTGATGGTAGACTGCGTTCATTGGAAGGAAAAGGCTACATAAGGAAATGCATGTACATCTGTGCACTTGTGTAAAAGAATAAACAAGGAGGTAATGGGAGTGATTATCTTCAGGAGTGGATGGAAATGGGGAGGAGAAATACAGTGATGTGGGAATGAGTGGGGATAAGGGAGGACCAACATGGCCTTGGGAATACTCATTTTGGATAGCTTGGGTCAAGAGTAAGTTTCATAGACAGCTACATATTTAATGCTAATCAGGAGGCTAGACAAGCTAAATGGAGCAGACAGAAAGCCATGACTCTATCTATACAACAAGCAGATAGCATAACCAGACTGAGGAGCCGAGAGAAGAACTAGCCTAAGGAGTTTGGAAAATGGTGTTTTGACTGTGTGCTGCAAGACTAAAGACAGACACAGCTGCATCGCGAATGCTGTACCCCAGCTAAGAAGTTTATTTTCATGGGCATACGGATTAGTAAATCTGAAAGTGACTTTATATGTCTAAATGAATAGCTGAATATTGTGACAGATAGTCATGGTTCTAAGTGCCAGAGTAAGAATAACCATAAAAGAGGAGGAGAGGAGCCTGAATCCTTTGGCTTTAGATTGGTGTGTGTGTGTGTGTGTGTGTGTGTGTGTGTGTGTGTGTGTGTGTGTGTGTGAACTCACAGTCAGTATAAGCATATATGAATGATATAGATACACACATTTATTTCCTAAATATGTTGGCAAAGAGGGCTGTGTCAGTCAGTTTCTCATTACTACAGCAATGTGCCAATTAGTGTATAAAGAGGAAGGAATTACCTAACTCATGATTTTGGAGGTTATGAAAGTTTCAGTCCAAGATCAAGTGGCCCAGTTGCTTTGGGATTTTGGTGAGGATACTTAACAGGGAAAGCATGTAACAATAAAGTGCTCATATAACAAAAACAGATGGGGAGAGAGAGAGAGAGAGAGAGAGAGAGAGAGAGAGAGAGAGAGAGAGAGAGAGAGAGAGAGAGAGAAAGTGTATCTTCAGTGATTTAAAGCCCTGCTACTAGACCCCACCTCTAGAGGTCTCCAGCACTTTCCCAGTACCATTGCCCTGGGTACCAAGCTTATGTAGACCTTAGGGAGGAGCATGACTCATCTTCAAACCTAGCAAGGACCTAGAAGCAACAAGGATACCCAACACTCAGAGATTGATTCTAAATAGAATTCCCTAGTGAAAAGAGCCAGAGATCCTTAGAGAAGTGACTGGTGCCAGGATGGGGTACCAATTACATAGGACATGCCTGGAATATCCTGTGATGTCAGAAAGTGGGGCTGTGTTAGAAAAAAGTGACAGTGTGTGTCTAAAGAACACAAGAACCAACAACCTGAAAGAACACTTAATGGCCTAAGCTAGGAACAACTGAGAAAGAAAATAATGATACTGTTGGCTTAAAACATAAAGAATAACACAAATATCCCTTCTTATATTATGAGATTGAAAGGATGGAGGAAGGGAGGAAGGGAAGAAGAGAGGGAGGGAGGGAAGGAGAGAGGGAGAGGGAGGAATATGAAGACAGTACATACTTCCTTAGAGTGGAATTCCAATGAATAAATACAGAAGGAGAAATCATAAGCAAGCCCACAGTTAGGCAAGCATCAAGTTATTTTTTAAAATATAGTGAGTAAAAGTGTGTAAAACAGGATATTGGCATAAACTCAAAATATGTCCCTAATTACATATTACCAAAGGAAAATTAGTAACTTCACACTGACAGTCACCACCCTAGCTATATGATGATATTGCAAGTAACCAGACATACCACCTCTAGTGACACCCTGATAGGATGCAATGAGAAGGATAGAATGTAACTTTAGTGATGGTCCTGCCAAAAATGCTTGCACACCTCAGTCTTCATATGGGAAGAGATTCGTCCAAGACATCCAATGAAGTTTATAAAATCCCCAACCCGTATTCTTCAAAGGTGTCAAATTTCTGAGAGCATAAACAGCCTCTCTAACATTTGTGTGTGCCTACAAAGGCTTTTCTTCAGCTGTAATCAGGGAAGTCTCTGCTTATAGTGGACAGAGGTGAATGCAGACACATGGTGGTATAAGATGCTGAGAAAAAAAGGACAGTGGAGGACTCAGCCCTAGATGAAAACATTTACACCACCCTCCTCAGGCTCAGGGAACATTGCGGAAGAAGGGTTAGAAAGAATGTAAGCACCAAAGATAGGGAGAAGGGCCCTGACATGCCATCTTCTGAGCAGGACACGGCCATGGAAGCCATGGACTCACAGCAGCTGTGCACTGGCCCTGGGTCTACACAAGTCAGGCCTTCCCAGCAGTCAGCTATGGATGGGAAGGGACCCACAGGACTCTACTACCACTGCACTATTAGCGACTAACAGATCCTGGCATGAGGTGGGCATTGTACCCAGTCATGTGCTGACTGGTGAGCCCACCAGACTCTAATGGATAGTTCAAACCTAGGATCACACAGATATCCCAGTTAAACTCTGTGGGGGCACAAAATAAAACAAGAAGTTGAATAAGTGAATGAATGAATCAATGAATATGGGAGAAGGAGATTTGTAAGGTAGAATGGGTTTGACAGGGGTGGGAGAGAAATGAGAGAGGCTGGGAGGAGCCTCACCAGAATACATTATAAATATGTATGACATCATCAATGAATGCAGTTTATTAATTAAAAAGTGTCAAGGCAATGGGAGATAAACTGGGGGACTGTCACAGACTGAGGGACACAAAGAAAACCCAAGTAAACTTGGGGCCATAGCTCTACTTGGTAGAGTTCTTACCTAGCACACGTGGAACCTTGAGTTCGGTCTCCAGTATTGTGTAATCTGGTATGGGAGCTCCCACCTGTAATTCTAGTACTTGGAGGCAGAGGAGGAGGACCAGGAGTTCAAGGTTGTCCTTGGCTACATGGTGACTTTGAGACCAGCCTGGGCGACATGAAACCCTGCCCCCCCCAAATACAAACAGAGAAGGCCTGTGATATGGCTCAGGGGGTAAAGGCACTTGCCTCCAAGTCCAAGAACTGGAGTTTGATCCATGGGACCCACACGGTGGAAAGAGAAAACTGACTCCAATGAATAAGTAAAAGAAAAACAAACAAACAAACAATTAAAGACCATGACAAACTGACAAAAAAGTAAATGTTATGTAGGATCCTGGGAAAGGGGAAACAAGTGGGGAAATGGAGGAAATTAAAGCCCTTTCATAGGCCAGTTAATAACATTATACCAACTGTAATCTCCACTCTGTAATTTTACCCTGCAGTTTAAGATGTTACTATTTGGGAGAGCTAGGTAGAGAATAGAGAAACTACCATTTCTGCAACTTTTCTCTAAGTCTAAAGTGGTATCAAAATAAATAAAAGTATCAATTTCCTTAACATCTTCCAAAGGGACTAAGTTTTAAAAATATTGTCTGTATGAACTGAAGAATTTAAATGTGTTTTGCTTCCATCCACTGCAGTTAAAATTCTCTTTAGCCCATGGAAACACTCAGGCTGGAGACCAAGCCTTTTCAACACTATCTTGAGAGCTTTCCATAGCTTCCTCGCTTTTGGACAAAGGAAGATATCTGTACACTTCATGGGCCAGTCTGAAAGCATCCATCTCCTCAAGACTGCTGGTCTGGAGGGGCTAAGGTTTACTGCATTTATCATTGCTTCAGAACCTTTTCTTTTCTTTTTTGGTTTTTTGAGACAAGGTTTCTCTGTATAACCCTGACAGGCCTGGAATGCTCTATGAAGACCAGGCTGGCCATGAACTCACAGAGGTCTGATGCCTGCCTCTGCCTCCCAAGGGCTGGGATTAAAAGCATGCGCCACTACCACCTGGCTTCAGAACATTTTCAATGCCAGATCTAGAACATATTTTTGTTATTTAAAAGACAAAATACACTATCTATTTATTCAAATTCTTCTAGATTGCAGCTAGAATTAATCATATGGTTTTTCTATTAATTCATTGATCTCATGTCTATTCCTTCAGCATGTAAAATATTTTGCTTTTCAGTGATACCATCACAATCACACATTTGACACACATGCAACTAGCTATAGGTAGTTAACCAGTTCTAATACTGTCATCAATAATATGCTTGCTGAAAATATACACACATGTTTACATTTAGCGTGGTTGTTAAGATCATGGGTTAGCTGGATACTCTGGAGGTAGAGGCAGATGGTTCACAAGGTTGAAGCCAGAATGGGCTACACAGCAAGACCCTGAATCAAAAAAAAAACCCAAATAAAAAAATAAATAAAGAAGATATGTCATCACCCCAAATACTTTCTGTTTGGAGTTGTGTAGCTAGATATACAAGTATATTCGCTTATGAAGAATTTTCTTTTAAGGATAGTAAGATTTTAATTTTGGTTTATGACTATACAAAACAGTTCCACAAAGAAATCTAGAAAGAATGACCTAGTCAAGAAAACCTAGTTTCCATGTTCTGGTTCCAAACTTAATTTCCTTCTTTGCTTACAGATGACCTCTTAAAAATTACAAAGTTTGTTTTTACATTATGTTTAAATGTAAGCATGTGTACTGTATACTGAACCCATAACTAAATGGTAAGAATATAGGTATGCTTTCTCCATTTCTGATTTTTTCCACTGAATATCCTAGAAGTCATTCCACAGCCATCTATAGCCACAATCCCCATCCTTAGGGTTTCATGGTTCTTTGTTGGTTTTATGTAGCTGGTCTCTTATTGGCTGGCGTTTGGGTTGCTTCTAGACTTTGGTCTTACTGAAATTGTTAATACAGAGCCTTAATAGGGGTCCACAAGTGAGTAGGGTGGTTGCTGGGACACTGGGGATCTTCTCACAAGGTCTCCTGCAGATCCCAGAATGAAATCGCCATCCCACTAGCACTGTAGCTATCAGTGGATCCAGCCTCTTAGATATAGGGGTTAGATCTCCTTTAAGATGATCTTTATCATGGGCATGAACATGAGCAAACACTGCCCTGAAAAGTAAATGGGAAAGAAGTGGAAGGATCCTAGATAACTACACATACCAAATGTGCTTGGACCCTCATATACTTGAATTGTGGGGAAGGGGAGTCCAGTCTATGGTATCCCTCCTTTTCTGGAGCCTTGTGTCAGTGCTGTGGTAGGGATTATTGATGTCTTTAATACATCGCTAATACTACTTCTCTTCATATCACAACAATTATATATCCAAATTGTGTAGTCCTACAGCTTCTTTGGTCTTGGATGCCATGGTGTACCTCCTGGGAGTCAAGCTGGTGTGCTGGCTTTCGCCCTCTCCCCTGACTGGGCTTCTTTTGGTCCCTTTGGTCTCTCCTGTCCCTTAATGGTGAAAGTGTGTGTTCTTGGCTTTCCTTGGGGGAAGACTTCAGAGACTTCCGTGAAAGCCATGTATTTACCCTATTTTCAGAAATACACATTTTTTGCAAAATACCCATATCTACCTGTATACAAAACTGTGTGTATCATTTCAGGGACAGCCCTCCGTGAATACCATTTCAGAGGTGTCTGCTGTCATACACTCTGAACTTTCTCTCCTGGGACCTCCACTTTGCCAACTTATTACCAGTGACTTTCAAACCCATATCTTGGGCCCAGACCTCTGTCCTGATCTCCAACCTCCAGGACATCCCTCCCTGGTGACCTTGGATCTCTAGTTGAGGCTGTCCTCTCTCTCCTACGCCCGTGACCACTTTCCTGGCCTTGTCTCAGTGGCTAACTATGCCCCAGCCCAGGCAACTATACCAGTCAGTGACTGCTTCCTCATTGCCCTGCCTTACTTCAGGCTCTTAGCATCCTTCACCTGGCTTCTCCTTCTAGAACCAACCAATCTCTTGCTTCCCACTGGGCTCCAACCCCCAGATGAGGAAGAGGCTTTTCTTAACATCTACATTGAAATCCTGAAGGAGCTCTGAGACGCAATGGATGTTACCACCCAGTTCAGCTGTTGCCCAGTACACAGATGGGAAGAGCGGAAATTCAATCCATGTATTATTAGGTCATTGCCTTGGGGTTGGGGGTCAGAGAAATCCACAACATCACTGGCCATGGGAGTCCAGGACAAGGAATTTCTGTGAGCCTAAGTGTAAGGCAGCCATCAGGGAAGACTTCTAAGACAATGAGTTGAGAAGAGCCCTAAGGTGGCGAAGGATTTGTATAATTGGGGAGTCAGAGGGCAATTTTCAGATGTTGATAAAGTATAAGCCATGTTTAAGGGATAGTGAGGAACCCAAATGGAGCCTGGAAAGTTGATTTATGGAAATAAGAGCAGAGGAATAAGTTGGGGGCAGACACTGTAATGACATCTCTCTTCTCCCCAATTTACCCCTTTTGTATCTGCCAGGACCAGCTACTCTTCTGCGATGACTGTGACCGTGGTTATCACATGTACTGTTTAAATCCCCCAGTGGCCGAGCCCCCAGAAGGTAATGATGATGAACTCAACAATAACAACAACAGTAACAGCAACCACACCTACCCCTTACTGATCCTTTACTATGGTGCGGGCCTTGTGCTAAGGGATTTTCATGGTTTGTCTCATTTCATCATCATAGTCCTATGAGGTTAGGTGTAACTTCACAAATGACAGATGGGGAAATTGAGGCATAGGAGAGTTTTCTCAGATGTGTGGTTGCAACAGTGGAGAGGTGTGAGTTTCCAAGGGAACTAGTACAGGTGTACCAAGGATGGCTAAGAGGTGTGACAGAGGGGTGGGGCTCTTGATATAGTTCTGAGCATTTATATCTCTGAGCATTCACTTTGCACTGAGCAATGGACGTCACACGCCTTCAGGACTGAGACTTGGTCTCTGAATATTATGGAAATCAAAGGCAAATAGGCGTTATCAGACGTTAAAGTTGTTAGGCTGGGGCCCAACAGTTAGGAGAAGGGCTTCTGCTAATGCTCTATTGTCTCTTATAGGAAGCTGGAGCTGCCATTTATGCTGGGAGCTGCTCAAAGAGAAAGCCTCAGCCTTTGGCTGCCAGGCCTAGGGCCTCAGGTCACAGAATGTGACATGCCACCAGAGAGGCTGAACTGGAGTCCTGTTTGATCCAGATGGAGCTCTCCTCCAGCATATTCACACAGACCAACTGTAAGGAAAATGAATAGTTACAGAAGGGCATGGACCTGTGGAACCGAGAGGGCAAGGTCTCTACTCACCTACTGCCTGGCCCATGACTTCCAGCTTCACCCGTGGGACTTCAGATAGCACCTTCCTCATTTCTACCAGAGGGAGCTTGCACTTTGGAAGAACAATCCAGCCCAGCCCTGTGGAATCTTCTTCACATTCACCCTCACAGTGCATCCCTCTCAACGCTTCCCATTTTAGCGGAAGCCATTTTGTGACTGCTCACCAATCACTCGTGTGTTGATGGTGTGTGTGTGTGTGTGTGTGTGTGTGTGTGTGTGTGTGTTTTAAACCTATTGTGTTTCAAGATCCCTTCACACAACCTCTTCACCCTTAGCTTAGGCTCTTCATCCTAAACTCTCACAGAGGAACAAAATGCTGTGGAGAAGTTGTTACTTATTACAAGCTTCCCTGGAAAAGTCTACGTTTGGAGGCCATCTTGAAGATGGAGCTTGGTTAAGAAGAGTTGCAGTTTTCAAACCTCAGCTGGGATGGTCTTGATCTACTGCACCACCATTTGATGAGGGGTGGAGAGGGCCCGAGAGATGGGAGGAAAAATTGGGACCCCAGCCTAACCAGTTAGTATTTGCTGTTCATCAAGAGAGACTTGTCAAGGGACCCAGTTGTCCTTTGACCTTCAGGACTGCGGTGTCCTTGAGGTGGGACAAACCATAGTCTGCAAAGACAGAAAAGTGCTGAAGATTCCCGGTGCCTCCCAACTGAATTGAGTGTCAAGGCCTGGCTCAGTTTCTGCTGGTGGGAGACAAGCATCAGAGAGGTGGGCAAAGGCTGCCCATTCAATGGTCTGATGTTGGAGGAAAGAGAGTGTAGCTTTGAGAAACCCTTCAGTGTTAATGCTACACTATGAATTCCTTCCCCGGGCAATTTCCTCCACTTCGGTGGAGTTATGTGTTTGCCAGTGACTACTGTGATGTGACTGGAAATTTCAGAATGGAGGAGAGAGGACCATTACTTAACTAGACCATTGAGTGTGGTGATTACTTGTGACGAGGTGGCCATGATTCAGAACCCTCGCCTGCCCTTGTACCTTGAGCTCCCCCGCTATGAGCTGGACTCGCGTCTGAAATAAGAAAGTTTCTAGAGAAAGGGGTAGGGAGGCCTAGATTCCGAGAACTCTGTGTGTCGGATGACAGACAGCCTTGTGGGCTGGCGTGGGTTGGGTTGTCTTTGAATCGCAGCAACAGCGTGATGACTGACATATTTCTAGAAAAAAAAAATCATTTGCCCAAAGGGCAGGTCTCAGTGAGCAGGACCCTCGCGCATGCTCTGCTTCCCTGAAATCAGCTCCGTCGCCGTGGTCCAGCAGCTTGCAACAAAGGCCGGAGTTATTTTTAGTCTTCAGCTCCCGAAGAAGCCCCTGGAGACCTGGGCTAGTTGGGCCACTCTGCCCAGATGCAGGCTGGCCTCCGCCGCTCGCGCTCGCTCCGCAGGAGTCGTCCTCCCCCTGGCTAATTGCTCTTGGCACCTGGACCCAGGGCAGCCTGGCATGGAGCCAAGCGGTGTGCCCTCCCCCCAACTCCTTTGTAGAGTGACCTGTGGCAAGAGAGTGGGGGGTCACTCTCCTGCAGGCCCTGTGGCCTCAGAGCTGGTCACATGCATACATAATGATCTCATTTAAAGGGCCCCCGTCCAGACAGCATTTCTGCCTTCCTCACAAGCTCTCTTCTTCCTCCTGCTGGTTGCTGAGCCTGTGCGGATTCTAAAGGCCCAGGGAAGGGCTGCAGGGATAGCCCATCTCTACAGAGTGGCACATCTCCTCCCCAGACTCTGCTGGCTCACTCTCTCCTCCCACAAAACCTAAAGCAGGATCTCCTCAATGGCTAATTATTTGGTTGGGCATTCGTTTTAAATTAATTTTAGGGGGGGAAAAAAGGGTCCAAATGTTCTGGAATGCTACACTGGCTTAAAAGTGGGAAACAAACAAACAAACAAACAAACAAGTCTAAAACCCCAAACTGTGGCTCTGAGACCGGACAGGTCCCCATATGGAGTGTGCATGAGTCCGTTCTCTATAGACATGCAGATGGGGGGGGGGTTTCTCCCTCTTCTATATCCAGCCATGCTTACTCTGCCCACCCAAGCTGAGGGGGAACAGGCCTCTCTAGCCAAGTCAAGACACCAGTTGGAGCTTGCCCGCAGTGCTGGGGTTAGCTGAACTCTGGGTGACATAAGGAAGGCTCCTGGGGTTCCCTTCTGTTTCACTGAGTCCTGCAAAATGGGCTCAGCCTTTGTGCTTTGGAGGCTTCAGTTTGGTTCCCCGTGCAGAAAGTGGGGAGAGCAGATCAGCTTGTGAGATGCCCTGTCAGGGTGCGACAGAGCCACCTCCTGTGTGGGGAAAAAGAAAGTGTTCGTAAAGTAAAATTGGTATCCACTTTCTCTGAGCGCGGGAATCACTGGTCCAGGGTTCTAATGTCCCCTCTACCCGAGTAGTGTATGATCTTGGACAAATCACTTAGCATCCTCAAATCTCAATTTGCCCATCTGTAAAACGGAAATGCTGACACTTGCCCTTTCTACTCCACAGTGACATTGGGAGGGGCCCAAAGTATGATGTTATATAAACAACCATCACCAGAGCCCAGCTTGTCTGTAGGAACTCCAAATGCTTTCTGAAGCCACCTTCTTGTGGATTCTAGCCAAAGCTAGAGGCCTTCTTGGAAACGTTGAGGGCCAGGTTATCTGTGGTCAGGGCTCCCAAGCCAGGGCTGTGGCCATGGAGACCATGATTGGGCATGCGTGGTAATGCGGAGGTGCTCGGAGGCTGGGGACTTGAGGATGAAGATACTATAAATGCATGTGCATGCGGACAGACCGAAATACACACACACACACACACACACACACACACACACACATCAGCATGATTAACCACTGGGAGTGGGAGCCAACTTCTGCGGAGGGCCCTATGTTCTTGTTCAAATGTTGCGTCACTTTCTAGCTGGCTTCACCTCTCTGAGCCTCACTGCGCATGTGTATGAGGTAGAGAAACATGGCCGGTTTAGAAATCTAGCGGGGATAGCAGAGTAACGCTGGTAAGTATCTTGGTGTAGGCCTTGCTAAAAAGAGGGCCTCCCGCCTGTGGTAGCCACTGTCATTCTGTGCAGAGGTCACTAAGGGGAAAGAATGATGCTGTTGAGTCCCCCTCAAATCCCCGGCAGGGTTATAGCGTTCCACAGTCGCCTTCTATCCTTATATGGGAACCCTGAAGGGTTCCTGCCGGAAAACAAACTCTTATTTCCGTCTAGACGCTTTTGAGACCCTGAATTCGGGGCCTGTAGCAGATCCAGGACAGGCAACCTGGTGAAGGAACAGGAATGGTGCTCCTGATGAGAACGGACATTCCTGTCATCTTTCTCATCCCCTCCGGAGGCAGAAGCTGGTCCCTAGACTCGGAGGTGTGTGTTTGCCTCTGGGCCAGCTAGGAAGCCCAGGCTAGGTGGAGGGAGCAGCTGCTTCCCTGGGCTCAGCCTGAGAGGCCCTCCTGTGGATAACTGAGAGAGAGAGAGAGAAGAGAGGATCACTTCTGCAGGGAAGGTTGGGGGAGGCTTTGCAGGGTCTGGGGGAGGAGTCTGGGTACCACTCCTGGTAGACATTAGTCTTCAAGAACAATTCCTTCCAGCCCTCCTATTTAAAAAGCCCAGGTATTTTAAGGAAGAAAACGATCATTGTTACTTTTCAAGTTCAGGAAACCTATGCTCTGCTGTGGGTGGAAGAAAAGATCATCGGCAGCCAGGCTGCCCCAAGTATGGAAGAGGACCGTGGTTTCCTCTCCCAGCCCGCAAGTGCGAGGCAGCCTTGCTCCGCCGGTGGTGGCCCAGGCAGGGTCCTGAGAACCTCCTGGCCTGCCCTCCGCCACTGGGTTTGGGAGTGCTCCTGTTCACTAATGTCCATCCTTAGGGAATCCCAAAATCCCACAGGGTGAAGTTGGCTCCTAGGCCACAGTCATGCCCACATTCCCACTGGAAGTGTTTGAGTCCCAGGCCTGGCTCCAGGCAGGAGCAGTACACACCCGTGTCCCTTTTCGTAGGCCAGCGTTCCTGAGTTGGGGTTGGGAAGGGGAGTCAGGGGTTAGTGAGGAAGCCAGGCAGAACCTAATAAAGAGAAGAGAGGGGAAGGAGCCTTGAGTGGGGGTGAGGTACACTGGAGGGGCTGATGGGGCTGTAAGCAAAGGGCCGGGGAGGGGGGCAGGGGAGTGGACAGTTATCACCACACGCTTTCCCCTCAGTCCTTTGGTCCTGGAAAGCAAAAGGGTTTGAAAAAAGAAACAAAAGCCAGCCCTTGGCCCGGTTGCGGACAAAAGCCAGCTCTCCTTTCTCTGGGCCTCCTGGACTCTGGATCCATGTTGGTTAAGGGGGCCGTCGAAGGGCAAGGGGGGGTGGGACTGGTGCCCCTCACCCGGTGGAACTAGGAAGGACCCCCAGGCTCTGGCCTGGGTCCGCATGGATTTTCCCGCCCCCCACAGATGAGTGTCCTTGTAACATTCGGACGTCAGCTGCTGAGGCCCCTCTGCTCTAGACTGGCTGGGGTCAAGTGACAGATGGTGGCAGAGCCAGTGTGGTGCTAGCCTCCAGCCTTGGGCATGGCCGCCGTTTCAGGCTTTGCTGCTGCAGGGCTTGGGCCCACAGGCCCCGACTCTAGCACTTGGAAAGGGAAGCAGGAGGGCCGGGCCAGCCTTTCCCCTACCACCTGGCAGGACAGACAGCCTTTCCTCTACCTCCCTGTCCCCCACTGTCTGCTGCCCCTTTGGACCTTAGCTCAGCTTTACCCGCATCACAGCTGAGGAATGGGGAGGACTTCATATTTTTTATTTGTCCCGAATCCACAAGTTTCCCCCACTGCAGCCCCAACTGCCGTTGAGATCATCTGTGAGTTGGGTTCCTTTCCCATTCCCCAGCATTCTCAGGGCTTGGGGTCTGTAGGATCCTCTTTCGGAGGCCATGGTTGCCTGCCTTGAGTGTTGAAGCAGCAGGATGGATGGATTGAGAGCTTGGAAATGTCTTTCTAATGAGCCTGGAGACCCTCTGGTGTTTGGAGGGACAGGGGGTAGAGGACTGGGAAATCTGCAGTAGGTCAGAGGGAAGAGAGAGAGAGGAGGCAGGAAGATGAACAGAATGGGCCCTTTGAGCATCATAACGGTTGCTGCTGGGAAGGCTCAACTGTCAGGCTGTTCAAACTGGGCTGTAGGAGAGAGAACCACTGGAAGTAACTTCAGGAAGCCCTGAAGTAGGGGAGGGAGGGAGGCTCCTGCTTTGTCATTTCGACATCAAATTCGTCTCTCGGAAGAGATAGAAACTGCTCCCTGTGAGGAGAAAAACTGGAAGCCCGGAGCAGGGTGTCTTAGATTCCTCTGGGTTCTGAGTGGGCTCTGGCTATGCCCCCGTGACTGATCAAAAGTGGTCCTCAGCATTTGTGAAGCTGTGAGGGGTGTCATAGGGCCAGGGGGTACAGGGATGATGCCCTGTTGGAGTCTATGGCAGCCTCAGGTGGAGGAGCCAGCGACCTTAAACAAGGAACCCTCCATAGTTTCCCCAATCTTGGGCCTCACCATGAACAGGAGCATTTGTGCTGATGGTGACATTTCCCAGGGCATGGTAGAGGAAGGCGGTATTGGGCTGGCAGGCAGCCAGAAGCCTCTTCCATAGAGATACAATTACTAATAATGACCTCTAGCCTGGAAGCAAATAAGATGCCCATTCAGGTTGGCACCCGCTGGGTCTGGCAAATCTACAGAGCTGGAGCTGGGAAGGGACATTGTAGGAAACAGAGAGAGCCCGTGAGGCCCTGGGGCCTTTGTATCCCTCCGCAGACAGCTTCGAGAAATCCCAGCCTCCGTTTCCACTCACCCTATCTTGTTAGCTTGCCTTTCTTCATCTCTATCGTTGTATTGCTATTATTAATATTGATAACGAGAGCAGGGTGTGTGTGTGTGTGTGTGTGTGTGTGTGTGTGTGTGTGTGTGTGTGTGTGTGTTGACCCCAAGAAAGCCATTGGTGTTGATCCAAGAGCAGTGGGAGAGCCAGGAGCAACCAGGTAAGATGTATCTTAACTGTCCCAGAGGTTTTCCACAGTCAGAGACTCCAGTGCCCAGTCTAAACAAGCACTAGATTCCCACAGAGAGATGCTCTTGGACCTTCCCATCTTGCCCCTCCCCCACCTCTGCCTATTTGGGAGAAACAGTGAGGATTTGAGAAAAAGAAAAAGCCTCAATTATGTAATGAACATGGTGCAAAGACGGTATGGCTGGAATTAGGCCTGGGTCGTTCTTGACTTTGCTTGCCCTTTCCTGTTTATTCCCCACAGTGACCTCCGTTCTCCTCCTCTCCTGCCTCCTCCCTTCTCTGCCCTTGCCCTGTGTTCCCTCTAGCCATGCAAATGCTAAAGAGTGCAGTGGTGGCTGGAAGAAACAGTAGCATGAGAGAAAAATATACCCCTGTGCATTTTCAACATGTAGTTGAAGAAGTCTAAATTAAGGACTGGGAGAAATAAAGCAAAAGAAACATGGCCGGATAATATAGGAGTGAAAACAGAATCCCGGGGCAGAGATGATGTGGAGCAGGTGGGTTGGGTCAGCAGGGAGCCCTAGCTTGCCAGTGTGTCAGGTCCACGTGGCATTTGGGGGAAACAGGCAAATCATGCTTTTGCAATGAATGGTCAAGTGCTTAGGAGCATTTGTGTTCCTCTGTCAGGCAAGGAAGGCAAAGGATGTCCAGCCTAGCTGCCGCTGTGTCCTCCATACTTGTCCACCCTGGTTACTTTTTTCCCTGGAGGCAGATGAACACATCTCTTGCCTGCCAAGAGCGAGCGCTGGGCAAGCTGGTACCGGCTGAGGCACTTGGCAGGGGGCTGGATATGCGCAGAGCAATGGACTGGGTCTGCAGAGGCTGGAGAAACAACCTCACCCTGGCCCAGCCTTTGGATTACATTATCGGCTGTAAACATAAAAATATTCCTAGAACTCCTGTTAAATATCCTACCACCAGGAAAGGGTTGGTTATATGTGTGTATGTTAGTTTCTGTTTTGGACATATGTCCATATGATGAGAAGGTAGAAACATCTGGTTATTTCCACCTTCTGGAAGTTGCGGAGAACACAACTGGTCCCAGCCTCCTTGTTTTGATTTGTTAACCCGAATACTAGCTGCCAGAGAAGATACATATCCTTAGCTCAGAGATGCCATGGAAAGTGTTCATCTGTAGCATCAGAGTCAGGGAGATGAGGAATGGGGGTACCTTGCTGAAGTGTGTCAGACAGTCAGGGAATCTGAGGTTATATCTCCAAATGCTGTCTTTGGATTTCTGGAGTGGAGGTCAGGGAGATGTAATTGGCAGGGTATGATCGGTAGTGAGAATTAACTGGCTCATGCCTGCATTGAGTGGACACTCACTGAAACCCTGCTGGCTTGGGCTCAGCCTCTAGGGACCAGCTTCTGTTATGGTCTAGCTGGCCTATGTGGATACGGGCCAGCATCAGGCATTTTCAGTACACACGGCCAGCAGCTCTTCACATCCGAGCTCAGGCTTCATTGACTCCAACTTGTCGATATTGACAGCGCTGGGGACCAAGAGTTCCTCCCCCCGCCCCCCTGCACATGTCACAACCAGGTTTTAGCTTTTAGATATTCCCCCAAGGAGTCACACCAGGCTTGTTTGCCAGCTAAATGCTCACCTTGGGGGAGGCCTGTTCACAAGCAACTGTAGCGCCAGAGAACAAGAAACACATACTGGAGTTTGAGCCATTTGAAAGCTGTCGGGCAAGGTTCTTTTGGTCCAAATCTCCTTTGAATCGTTAGCTCCTCACTGTCCTTAGTGACAGCAGAGTATGGAAGCATGAGGAAAGGCCACCCACCTGGATCCTGTCCAAGCCAGACTGGTGGCACAGGCCTCAGGCAGCTGGTAGCAGACTATGAGCTTCCTGCCCCCGAATTCACAATGGACTTGGGATCCCCCAGAGCTAGTGGACCAAGCTCTGAGGGGAGCCCCTCTTCCCATCTCCACTCTAGTGTTCTCAGACCCCTTCCTATCCTGAGGCTGGCCTGCTGGACAGTTAGCAAATGCAGATCTGAGGAGTGACTGGCCTGTGCACGTCACAGTCCATTTGAGTAGGGGCCAGAACTACATCCTACCCAGTGTCTCCTCCCTGCCCTACATGTGTTTAGGCTGAGGACAACCTTAAGGCCCAGTTTTAAATAACTATCCTTGATAGCTAAGATGTGGAAGATCTCCACGGGAAGATACACAAAACTGATTTTCTTCTTCTGGTTGGCTAATCCCTGCTGTGTCTCCCATCAGGGAAAGGCTGGCTCGGTGGCTTTGGTAAGGGCTACAACTGCTGCTTGTGGGGTTTTCCTGAGTGAGCTTGGGCAGGAGGTCCATAGGGTGGGAAGGGTTTGAGAGAAAGCTGTCTTGTGAGGCATCTCATAGCTACATGGGCTTCCAGAGGGCCACGGAGGTCCTGAGTTAAGTCAGGAACGTGAGGCATTTGGGAAAGAGCTGGTTTAAGTCTTCATGTCTCTGTTAGTATCTGAGCTGACCCTGGACGTCTTGCAGCCTTGGGGATTACCACCCTAGACTGCTTTGGGTTGCATTTGGGAAAGGGTTCTTAGTGCCTGGTGATGGCCTCCTGACCTCGGGAATCATGGGATCTCCATTGGTACCTGTTGGCCTGGTTGAGGTGTGACACACACTTCTTCCAGTGGGCACAAGGGAGAGACGCCATCCGGGCACTTTATCCTCCTCTGAGTTGCTGCAAGCTTGCTTGTCTCTCACTCGCCACTCCCTCAGCGCCTTGAGGATCTTCATCCCACGAGGATGGCCAAGAGCGTCGGCCTCCATCACTGGCAATCTCTACGAATGAAGATCTTCCTTTTATGCCTTGGAACATTCCCCCCCCCCCCGTTGGACCTTGGGACCCAGCACCACGCTGCCTCTTGCTGACTGAACAACCTAGAGTTTTTTTTTTTTTTTTGCTTTGAGCTGCTTAGCTCCAGTGCACGGGATGTGGGCTGGCACAGCTTCCGAGAGGTTACAGAAAAGGGCTGCCGATTTGGGAAGCTGGGTGTAATGGGCCGAAGATGAATTTCCATCCGGCTTGCTTTGCTGCTTTGAAGAGCAAGCACAGCAACAAACAGACGGGAAGGGCGGCCAGCCCCAGCTCCACCGCCTCCCGCCTCTTCCAGGTGTGTTGGGACTGCACATGTATAGCTGTGTGTGCCCCTGTCCTTCCGTCCTCTGGGGATGCTTTTTTTCTCCCATGTATCAAGTCTTGGTCTTGTGACTCCCATCGTGAAAGGTGCTGTGCTGTCCCCACCCTGCCTAAGGGATGTGTGGGATCTCTTGGTGTTTCAGTGTTGGAAAGGAGGCTGTGCTTATCTTCCCTTACCCCAAGGGCACACACTGGTTCTGACTCCCTAGAGGGCTGGCACATTGCAAAGAGCTCCAAGAGAATCTGAAGGTTGGAAATCGCCCGTATCTGGATTTTTACCTCTCTGACTGGGGCTTACCTGGAAAGTCGGCTGTCTGGAAGGACTGCCTATGTGCCAGCCCCCCCCCTCCCCCCGGCGTCTTTCCTCCTTCCCTGACTCAGTTTCCATTTCAGGAGGGAGGCCTTGGAGATGTCAGAATCTGAGCAAATGATTAGGCATATGAGTATCTAGCAGCCTTTACCTCAGAACCACTGGATATCCCAGCCTCTCAGAGGACCCCCGCACGCTGGTAAAGACTGAGCCACAGCCCCCTGCCTCTCCTTGCTGTGGTTAGTATCTTGTTCTGTGACTGATTAGCAGTGTTGACTATCCATGTAGCAAACCTTTTTGTCTGCAGTTTAGAGAATGTGTAAACAAATAAAAGCTTTAGACCTCTCAGAAACTCTTGGTTGTATTTTTTTCATCTTTAAAAGGCCCATCACAAAGCATAATTTACAAATATTGGGATGTACCGGGGCTGCATTGTGTGTGTGTGTGCAGAGTGAGCGCGCATGAACACACACACATACACACACACACACACACACACACACACACACACACACACACACGCGAGCCAGGTTTCAGAGAAGCACAATGAATGAATTATTCCAGGTCTCAGTTGTTGCCGGTGGGTGATGGGATTCTGACCCCATCACATACAAGCCAAGGTCAAGGCAGCTTTCACGGGCACAGCAGGCAGTGTAATTTTCAGGGCACAAACCAGTACTTTCGTTTGCAGAAGCTCACTTGCTCATGTTCAGAAGGCTCCTTTGAGAGGTCACAGGGCGTGCTGAAGGGAGCCCACTGGAATTTTGGGGAGGGGGGGTCAATGACTCAGAGGTGATTCACTGAAGACGTTGGAAACATGGCGGCGGCGGTGAGGGAGAGAGAGGCCCCGGGTCAGGACCCTGCTGAAGCCAGCTGAACCCTTGTTCCTCCCTCCCAGGGCTGGAAACTGCCTTCCAGAAGAGGCACCGATGGCTGTGGTAGGCAGGGAGCCCGAGAGAGACCTTGGGCAAGAAGCACCTGCCCAGAGAAGGGCCAGAATCTGCTTATCTCCTGCTGTGGGACTCCTGGTCCACACAGGAAGTAGTTTCCCAAGACTTCAAGTGAAGGGCCAGCCTTCCAAAACTAAATTAAATATAAACAAATATGAAGTCAAACCTCAGCTGTGTACTGAAGATACAGCTAAGGACAAAACAAGGCCCCTCCTGAGGCTGACTGACAGTCTTGTCTCGGAGTCTGGCACCAGACAGAATACAGTGGGTCTGGAGCCAGTTCCGAGGGTCACCAAGGAGGCTAAAAGGATGGTCTCAGTCAGCCTGTTGCTAGCAGGAGTCACGTGCTTGCCTCAGGAAGAATTAGGTGCATTGCAGTCGGGTGCACATCTTGGTGCAGCAGTGGGAGCCATGTTCTTGCCTTCAGCCTCCGAGTTTCTCAGCACAGTGAGGGCCTGCTGGTTCAGCAGGGGAGCCATTGATTGTTGCTACTGTAGATACAGGCCACCGAGCAGGCTGGCAAGTCTTCCCTAGAGAGGGAGGGTGTCCACATCCAGGGGCCAGAGGAGAAAGGCCAGGCCTTCACCCAAAGTGCCTCAGGTGATAGCTGAGCTTGCAATGTTAAATTGCTGATTCCAGCAGCATGGGCACTTGGGCTCAAAACAAAGTCCAGGCGGGAAAAGATCACACACACTCATGTGCTGGCTTTTGTCTGCGTGGAGGGCTATGCATGTTTCTGCTCTAACCCCCGGGACACCAGGGCTGCATCCCGGTTTGCTGTGCCTTGAATGCTGTGCCTCCCTAAAATACCGATGTCCCCTGCTCAGTCATGGTACTAGGAAGTGGGAGGTGACTAGGTTACAGAGGCGAAACCCTCCTGGTGGCATGAGTGCCCCTCTCAAGGACACTCACGAGGGACTGCATGGGGGGTATAGAGGACAGTGAAGGCTCTCTATGTGGAGTGGGAGCCTGGCAAGACACCAGCTCTCCTGATGCCCTGATCTTGAACGGTCCAGCCTCTAGAACAAATTCCATTGTTTACAGTCCCTCTTTCCCCCAGTCTTTTTTGTCACAACAGCCTGTCTGGACCGAGACAGTCTCTCCCACTGACTGTTGAGACAGGGCTTTGGAGGAGGTAATGCATGGGCTCTGGTCTGCCAGATCTAGAAAAGTTACAAACACAAACCAGAAACCTGCGTCGCTCTAAGACGACACTTCTCAACCTGTGGGTTGCAAGCCCTTTGGGGTCAAGCAACCCTTTCGCAGGGGAGCCGTTGACTGGGGAATTTGGACTCCTGAAGGTAGAACCCACAGCAAGCAGTACATGGGGGGCATAGAACAAGCTTTACAAAAGAAGTTGTACTTTGAATCATGAATAAGTAAAGCAAAGAAGCCATAGGAGGTTCTAGAACGGTGGTTCTCAACTTGTGGGTTGGATGACCCCTTTACAGGGGTCACCAAAGACCATCGGGAAACATATATTTACGTTATGATTCTTAACGGTAGCAAAATTACAGTTATGAAGTGGCAACAAAAATACTTTCATGGTCGGGGGTCACCACAACATGAACGGTATTAAAGAGTCGCAGCTTTAGGAAGGTTGGGAACCACAGCTCTAGGGAGTTAAAGGGATGAAGGGGAGAGAAAGCAGAGGGCAGCAAATGGTGTTAAAGCTTGCTCAACAGACCGGATCCCCTCTGCTTGGTCATTCAGAAGAGAAAAGGCATGGCATGGTGACGGTGGTTGTTGGGGAGAGATCTAAAGAGAGAGAACCATGGATAAGATATTGGTGCTGCTATACCATGACTGGGACAGTCTAAGGGTAGAGCTGTACAGCGGTTTCCCCTCTTTGGGTCAGCAGAAAGGACACTGGAGAGAAGTAGGCAATCCCACATCTCGTGTCTAGTTGGCTTTTGACTTCTACAGACACCGGGACGGAGTTCAGTAAATCCAGCCCTAGATTCAGGCAGGTCTGGGTAGAATCAAGCAGATCGAGGTGTATATACACACATTCACCACGCCTATCTTCCAGTCCCCAGAGTCACCTGAGTCAAAGGCCCTCTGGGAGCAGAGGACAAACTTGTCTTCCACGGAGTCCCTTGAGACGGGATGCCTGAGGCTTAAGCTGATCTAAATCCATTCTTCAGAGGCCTGGGAGTCTAGAATGGGTTGAGTGATTCCCAGATGCTCTGGGGGAGAGGAGAGGAAAGAAGGTCCCCCAACCTCATACTTGGACTCACACTCTCAGCCAGCACAGCTCTGAGTGGCTCTGTGCCATATTGGTGGCTATGTTGCCGAGGAAAAGAACAAAGGGCCACGTACTAGTTTGAAACCATCTTTGGGCTGGATAGTTGGAGAGGCATAGGGGTGTCCTCTGAGGTTGCAGAAGACGACATGATGATGAGACAGGCCCCTGATGTCTGCCAGGTGCATATAGATTAAGTCCATCCATTCCTAGCTCTCTCCAGGGGGATGCAATCTCCACCAGGCTTCTTTCTTTGGGTTTCTCTTGAGCAGAGCAGCAGGACATAGGACACAGGGTAGGTGACTTGGTCCCCTCTTGCAGTGCTCACTGGCCTGCCCACCCCCATCCCGTCCCACTCCAATGCTCTCCTGTCGCAGATTCCTGGTAAAACCCAGCCTGGCAGAGCCAGAACAAAAGTGTGTCCCTAAGGTGGGTGGGTTGAGAATGTTCTCTGGCTAAACTTTAGGTAATTAGCATTGTTAATGCTCGTTCTGTGATATTACAGCTGTGAACCTCATTAAAGCGTTCTCCAGGGGGAAGCCAGCACGATTCAGGTGTCAGCCCTGCTCTTGCTGTAAGCATAGCCTGCCACCCCAAGCCTCCGTGTGGAAGGCCAGCTCCTTCACATGTTCCCTATAGCGCCTGTCTCCTGTCTGCTGGCATCTGGGCTGGGGCCTTGCTTCCCTCAGTAGGGACTCCCTCCTTCCTGCCCTTTCTCTACTGGAGGACATTCTGTCACCTGTGTCCTTCCCTTCAAAGAGAAGCATACCCACAGTGGAGCGCGCCATGGCGGCTGCCTCTGCTCCTTGCTGGCTGTAACACACAGAGAGAAAAGAAAGGATTCTCGGCTCCAGACAGGTGTCTGAGTCTGTCTTCTGTGGATCAAGGCATTGTTTCCATTCTTTTTACCTTGCTTCCCCTCCCAGAAAAAAAAATCCAGGGCCTTACGTGCCAAACTCCTGGCTGGATTTCCTGGCCTCGACTGGCATCTGCTTAGTGGCCCCTCCCTAGAAAGAAACCCGATTCCCACCGGCTTTAATTTCTGGGATTCATGATTCCTGGAGTGGGAGGCAGGGGACTGACTATTTGCCAAACAGAGAAATATGAGATGATCTTCAAACCCCTTGAAACCTGGAGGAAAATAATGGCTGCCCCTCGAGGGACTAAACATAGGCACAACCCAAAACAGAGATGGAAAACACAATGCAGGGAGCCTCTGGGGTCCGGGGCATATAGAAGGGGCTGCCCTGGGTCCGGACCTTTGCTGTGTCCCTTTTCTGATTTTCTTAAATTCCCAGGTCCTTTGTGTCCAAGGGGATGTTGGGAAAGGGTCTTCTGTGCTATTTTTAAATGCTCATTCCTTGGCAGATTTAGATGGTTGCAGATTTAGGAGGATACTTAGAGCTTGGTATCAATGTTAAAACCCTGTAGTGGAGGCCATGGGCTGGATGAAAGGAATAGTATGCACTTGGGTGGCTTTAATTTGAGATAGATGCTCATACCTGACGGTCCCAAAGAGATGAAGGAAGAGAGTTTATATACAAAAGGGCCTCATGGGCAGGTGCCCTAAAGTAGAGACAAGAGAGGTGTATAGGCTTTGCACCGGGGATTTGGCCTTTTAAATAGAGGGGCTGATGTGAGCAAAGACCCTTGTTTATTCTGGTAATGTTAGGCTGGGCTGGCCTGGCCCAGACCTGTGTCTTAGACCACTGAGAGACTCGGGCTACATTCCAGGTCTAGGGCAAAGTCTCCCACGGCACACTGGCTGCCCCGTGACTGCATAGGGGACTGCCTTCTGCAGCTGAGAGCCGATGTCTGCCAGGGCATCTTAGAGTCTTTTACCTGTGAGAAATGTGCCTGAGATCTGGCCTGCCATTTTGTTTGATGTGTGGACTTGGACTCTGTCCATATGGAACTCTCCCTTCCCCATCTCTATGCATTCTCTTGAAAGATAATTCCTTCTGCGGGTCCCCAGCGCCTGAACCCTTCCTCTTAATCCTTTTTACGAGGTGCCTTAAAACCCCATTTCCCAAAGCAAACCACAGCAGCCTTCCATTCGGCCTTTTGTCTGCGTGTTTGGATTGTATTCTCCTATCTAGAATGCCACCAAGCCCCCATGCTCCTGTTATCTCTCTCACACACTCTTTCCACCTGAAAGCATCCTAAAGGCTCCTGTCTCCTGCGGCGCCTCTTCTGCCTTGCCCAGGGAGCAGCCCTGCCTTGCTGACTGGACCTCTCTTACACCATGTGGTGTTCCCTGAACAATTTGTCTGCTTTTCTTTTTTTTCTTTTTCTTTTTCTTTTCTTTTTTTGCCAGCCTCCTGCCATCTGACCGAGTTTTCTGAGGGCACAGGCTGCGTCTGGTTCACTGTTGAATCCCTTTGTCCTGGTACATGATCAACAAATGGAAAGATGGATGGATGGATATGTGAATACTTGAACAAATGATTGAGCAAGGAGTGGCTGAAGGAGACTAATCAATGGACCTAACAAGGGGTGGGACTGAAGCACAGTTGGTCCCAGACATATGTCTTTCTACATGATGATCTTGACACAATCATCAGCAGAGTCTTGCTCTCATGCTTGTGTGTGCTTGGGGGACTGGGAACAGGGGTGGTAGCCATGTTGGCGGGGAACCAACTAGGCCTACACCAATCTCTCTCTCTCTCTCTCTCTCTCTCTCTCTCTCTCTCTCTCTGCTAGGTAACTCTTTAAATCTTTCTGAATGATTAAACAGGACCCACTTTAAGAGGGCCACCCTGTGTTCCCATGGGGAAAAAAATCCACTGCACACTCAAAGAAATAATAAATGAAGGGAACGATCTCCATGCTTCTAGGAGGCACAAAGACCAACTTTCCCCTTAAAGAGCTGATAAAGAAAGGACCCTGGATGGGCTGTGGTGGCACAGGCCTTTAGGATCTCTGTGAGTTCAAGGCCAACCTGGTCTATAGAGAGAGTTCCAGGACAGCCAGGGCTACACAGAGAAACCCTGTCTCAAAAAACTAACTAACTTACTAACTAACTAACTAACTAACTAACTAACTAACTATAGATATATAAAGCACCCTGAAAACAAATCCATTATTAGCTAAGTCCCTAAACAGGCATCCACAGACTAAATCTATTTATAGAAAGTACCTAAAAGTACAGGGTTTAAACAGCTGGTCTACAAGCACCCTTTGATTTTAAGGGGCTGAGTCAAAGTCAGTCCTGATATTCTCCAACTGGGTCCAGTATGGGCGGGGTCCAGATGGCTGCTTCTGGAGTGATCTTTTCCTTGTGTTTTTATTATGTCATAAAATCGTTAGCTTTCCTTTCATTGTGCCATTTAAAAATATACACTGCACCCCTGTATGCTTTTAATTATATCTTGAGGCCAAAATTATTGCTCCAGGGAACACATTTCCAATTACATAATGGAAGTCAGTAAGAAAATACTTTCAATTAGAAAAAAAAAATATTGGACTCTAACATTGGGAACCCATTTGCTTCTGAAGGGAAGTAGTTGAAAGGCTTCTCTCCGGCCGCAGTGCCCTCAGTGGGACTGCTAATGGGGGTTGGGCCTTTGGGGCTTGAGGACACTTGGAAGGCCAGCCAAGGGCCACTCACTCATAGGCTGGTGGCAGGCCTATGCCATCACCCCATGAGCCTCAGTTTCCTCGCCTGTAACACCTCCTTGTAGGCTGCTGGGAGAGTGAACTGGTAGGGCAGGCACACACTCCTCTCCTCCTGACCCTTCTTCAACTGAGCTTGACGCTCAGATTAAAGGTGAAGAAGACTCTGCCCTCAACACTGAAGTCCCCTCAAGAAACTTAGGGGGCAGAAGAGGGGGAGCGTGTGGGCTTGGGGGGAAGGAGAGATGTGGCTTTGTATGTCTCCCAACTCTTCACAGAAGGTTTGGCGATTGCTGTCTTCAACTCGTGTTTGTGGGGAGATCCGGAGGGACAATTTAGGAGAGTAGAACTTCTGGCCCCAGACCTGGCAAGCAGCAGACTCCAACTAAACAGTGACATTGCCTCAACATTTTTTAATTACATGTATGTATGTATGTATGTATGTATGCATGCATGTATGTATGTATGTATGTATGTATGTATGTATTTAGTCTGTATCCCGTGGTGAAGGCGTAGAAGCCAGAAGACCACTTCCTGGAATTGATTCTCTCCTCCCGCCCTGTGGGTCCTGGGGATTGAACTCTAGTCATCAGGCAAGAACCTTTATTCACTGGGCCATCTTGCCAGCTGCCCATTGACTCGTATTATCAAATTTGCCCATCGACATCGAGGATAATGTGGGAAAGGCTACAGAAGCAATTGGGTGTCCCACCAGGGTTTGATGAGGAGAGGGACCCAGCTGGGAAGATAAAGACCACAGAGCAGAGGCGGTATGGGGACCCATCTAGAGAATAGTGGTGGGAGGAGGAGGAGGGAGATTATTCTAGCATCTCTGTGGGGACAAGAAATCATGGTGGTTCAGGCTGGCTCACAGGTAGGAAAACTTCAGACGATGAGGCAGGGGGAAGCCTGGGTTGGGCTCTGCCCTTGAGAGCTAAGAGCGAGGGGCTGGTGACTTCAATCAGAAGCAAGAGAGAGCTTTGGGAGGCTCCTGAGCCTGGGGATGTTGGGAGCAGGACTGAGTGGACTGGACTGGAGAGGGGTTTGCGGGGGGCTCCCGACTCTCAGGCCAGAGCCCTGTCACTTGGGCCCTGCTGCTGCATGATGTGGGGAAGCTGGAGTTGCTGGTCCTGCTAATCAGATGCCCAGGGTATGTGGGCAGATGCATAGCCGCCCATGCCCTCTAGGCGCCCCCTTTAGGTCGAGAGTGGAGGGACTAGAGACTGTAGCCATTTTGTTCTGCGCTCTGTCTACACAGGAACTCACTCCCCTTCTTCCTGGCTGCCCTTTGCTCTCTCTGCTTCCTCCGCTTTTCTCCCTCTCTCTTACAATACTGGGGATCGATTCTAGAGCAATTGGACAGGAACCCTGGATAGCCACCCTGCAGTCCATAGACGGGTTTCGGGAGCCCTTGAACGTGTCTGTGAAATTGTGTGTGATGTGTGTCTACCTGGCTTCCATCAGGAGGGTTCTATGACATCTCAAAAATCTTAAACAACAACACAGCCCTCGCCAATGCAACCCTTCACTTGCTATGTGAGTAAACTGAGTCGGTGTGGCGGGGTGGGGGTGGGGTGGGGGTGGGGGTGGGGTTGGCTGGGTCCCTGCCACCAAGAATGAAGCAGAAGAGAAGGATGTCTGCTGTTAGGAGAGCAGGAGTACTGGGAGCTGGACCAGGGCTGGGAACAGAGAGAGGGGAGGAGGGAAGAACGGAAAACCCAGAAGTGCCTTGGGGATTAACCATCTGTGTGTTTTGCAGGGGCCTGTCCCCACTAGGATACCTGATCTTTCTCTGGGTATTGTTCACATATTTTCCCAGGGTCCAGTGGGCTGGACAGGCCAGGGAGTGGAGAGGGCTGTGAAGGTGGCAACAAGTTAACTCTGTGTGTGTGGCGGGGGAGGGGAGGGCAGTAGATGGGCAGAAAGGGAGGCCGGTGGCACAGAGGCCCGGCTAGTCCCCAGGAGGGAATTCTCTAGGCTAACAAGTTTTCTTCAGACCTTATGGCCAGGACAGGTGTGGATGGAGCCAACAGGCAATCCCAGGACTGTGAACTTGAGGGATGAATGTGTGTTGATCCACAGGACTCAAAAGACTGGTCTCAGGAGCTTGCTGTTCAGAATAGCGCTAACACAAGGTACAGTTGTGCACACATACCAAGCTCAGTATCTGGGAGACCCAAGCAGAAGGCCTGTGAGTTTGAGGGCGGCTTGGACCACATAGTGAGTCCTGACCAGGCTGAGCTATGTAGTCAAACATGGCTTCAAAATCAAGCAAGTAAGCAAGCAAGCAAGCAGAATATTAGCTTTCTTTCAGCCCTTAGTAGTCAAGAGGCAATGCCTAGCTTTGAAAATTACTGATCAGCCACCCCGATATTTTTTTTGGAGCTGCTCTGATGGCCGGAGGGCTGTAAAGAATAATGGCTGGAGGAACACCGGTGGTAGTGCAGCGTTTGAATCAACTGGACGCCAACGCTTGTATTGATGCGTGACCCAGCTAAGGTTTTACTGGGGACTCCCTTGACTAAAACGTGATGGATTCTAATTCCCCTGTCTCCTTGCTCAGAATTTTATAAAGAGAAAACAGGTTGAGACTTGGGACTCCTGTGGCTGAGACAGGCCAGGTCTCAGTTTAGGCTTTTCATCAACCAGACTAATACTCCACTCTGTCCCCCCCCCTCCCCCCCCCCGCCCCAGCCCAAGGGGAGGGGTGAGAAGAGTATTGGAGGCCTTTTTCTGGGTCAGAGAAAGGGAGATGGGGATGGAAGCCCTTCTGTAGATAGAATCCTGGATACCAATGTAGCCTCCTGTTCTAGCCCAGCTGAAAAATCTGCCTGAAGGCTGGGGAGGGAGGGAGGGAGGCTCCATTCCTTACTGTGGCGGTTGACACTCTGCACCGCTCCAGCCCTGTGGCTTGAGATGACTGTCCTTGTCAGCTGGGAGGGAAGCTGTGGCAAGCCTGTCTCCCTGTCTTCAAAGGCTGAGTAGATGGATAAAAGCAGCGCCACCTCCCCCCCAACCCCCAGGCCTGCTGATCTGGCTGCTCTAAGCCATGGTGGATTCTGGACAGCTGTGGAAGGCCTCATTTGCATATATGCAAATGGTGCCTGGCTCATCTCTTTCCCAGTACCATCCAGGCAGATCCAGGTGCTGTTGGAAGAGTTCCAGATCCTGTGCTGAAATTAGCCTCTTGAATGGGTGTTTCAGTCTTCCAGCGTGAAATTCCTTTTCACTTCTTTCAAGACTCGGGGACTCTCCCCAGTCCCCAGTTCTACCTCCTTAGTAGTTATCCCAACTCTCAGCCTATTGGAATTGGAGTTGGGGGGTGGGGTGCAGGGCAACAAAACAAACAGATTGGGAGACAAGCAGGGGTGGTGGGTGGAAATGACCTAAGCAGTTGGAGGTTCTAGGTGCTGGTCCTGGCTCTGCCATCATACTGCCTAGATGAGGTCCCTGACCCCTTTGGACGGCAATGCCTCCATCCGGGGACTTTTGGTTGTGAATAATAGATACCACTCACACCTCCAGGGCCACTTAACTGAAACAGAAAGAAGGCCGTGCTAGGAGGACATAGAGTGGCTCAGGGGCACGTGTTTAGTGGGAATGGGGACGTTTGAGGAGGGGAGGGAGGACGGACGTGGAGGGCTGCCTGGTCCCTTCATCTCTCTACAGGGCTTCTTTCGGGACCACTGCTTAATCCTCTCTCAGAACTTGCTTTTCTCTGCAGTGCACACGGTGAAAGATGAAGTCCAGGAAAAAATGTCTGCACAGACTGAACTCAATGTCTGTCAGGGGCCCCATTCCAAATTACTGGGAGAGAGCATCTTAATTCAGCAAGAGTCAGGTGGCCATTTCTGGTTCACACAGTCATGGCCGAGAGGTCAGGGACAAGGGGGAGAAACATGGCTGCCTGACATCCAGAATTCTGGTTTCGAGAGAAGGTGTCAGTGCTGGGCAGGTAGCCAAGGAGTCCATACCATTCTGCTGAGCTGAACTGTATGTAGTAAAAGGTACAGAGCTTGACAGTGAGCCAGAGTCCAGGCTAAGCAGGTTCTGTTCTCTGCTCAACTAAGCATGGCGTGAGTGCCATTAGGAGCACAGTGGATCCTCAGAGCTATCTGTGGAGATGGGGGTTCATTGTTCTACCCATTTTACAGATGGGTAACCTGAGCACCGGTGAAGCTAAATAACTGTCTAAGGTCATACGATGAGTGTTAGACAGATCTGGGATTCCCACCGAGTCTTTCTCGCAAGTGTTCATCTTCTCTAACATAATAACTCATGTGTCATAGGATTCTTATGAAGAATGAGGATGTAAGAAATCACTCACAGCCTTGATGTGCTTGTGATAGTCTCCTGTGTGGTGAAGTAGCTCTTTGGACTAGCCGTGCTTGAAACCCTCTGTCATAGTGACTCTGCTGCTGTGAGGAAATCCTTCACAAAAGCAACTGAAGGGAAGAGCGGTGACTTTGGCTCACAGTTCCAAGTTGCAGTCCATCATGGTGAGGGGCGGTGGTTTGAAAGAAAATGGCCCCCATAGGGAGTGGCACTACCAGGAGGCGTGGCCTTGTTGGAGTAGGTGTGGTCTTGTTGGAGGAAATGTGATGCTTTGAGGTCTCAGTGTTCACTCGGTGTGACAGTCAGTCGACTTCCTGTGCCTTCTGGTCAAGATATAGCCAGCTCCACGTCTGCCTGCATGCTGCCATGCTCCCTGTCACGATGATAGTGGACTGAACCTCTGAAACTGTAAGCCGCCACCTCAATGAAATGTTTTCTTTGCAAGAGTTGCTGTGGCCATGGCACAGCAATAGAAACCCTGAGACCGTGGGCAAATCACCACTACTGCAAGCAGGAGCATGGGTGTTCTGGCTGGTTTTGTGTATTCCCTTGACGCAAGCTAATGTCATCAGAGGGGAAGGAGAGTCAGTTGAGGAAATGCCTCCATGAGATCCCGCTGTAAGGCATTTTCCCAAATAGTGATCAATGGGGGAGGGCCCAGCCCATGGTGGGTGGTGCCATCCCCTGGGCTGGTGGTCCAGGGTGCTATAAGGAAGCAGGCTGAGCAAAGCTATGGGGAAGCCAGTCAGCCACACCCCTCTATAGCCTCTGCATCTGTTCCTGCCTCGCTTGAGTTCCTGGCCTGACTTCCTGCAGTGATAAACAGCAAAATGAAAGTGTAAGCCGAATAAACCCTTTCCTCCCCAACTTTCTTTTGGGTCCTGGTGTTTTGTTGAAGCAATAGAAACCCAACTAAGCCAGGCGGTGGTGACGTACGCCTTTAATCCCAGCACTCGGGAGGCAGAGGCAGGCGGATCTCTGTGAGTTCGAGGCCAGTCTGGGCTACCAAGCAAGTTCCAGGAAAGGCGCAAAGCTACACAGAGAAACCCTGTCTTGAAAAAACCAAAACCAAACCAAACCAAAACAAAACAAAACAAAAAAAAAAAAAAAACCAAAAAGCAAAAAACCAAATCCAACTAAGACAGTGAGGCAGCTTCTCATATCGTATCCAGTCAGGAAGCAGAGAGTTATGATGTCTGTGCTCATAAAAAAAAGTTTATGTATTTACTTAGTGTATATGATTATTTGCCTGAATGTATGTATGTATAGCATGTGCCACAGAGGCCAGAGCACATTGAATCCTCTAGAACTAGAGTGACAGGTGGTTATGAACTATCAAGTGGGTGCTGGGAACTGAACCCCACTCCTCTGCAAGAGCAACAAGTGCTCTTTACTTCTGAGCCACCTGTCTAGCCCACTTCCTTCTTTCTATACAGTCCTTCGGGAGCAAATATACCCTTGTATAAACGAGCGTTAATGACGTGGGCATGGCCATGTCAAGGACCACAGTGCCTCAGATACATGGGAATGGCGAGGCCTTCCCCTGGTTCAAGTGAGGATGTTGACAACGTATGCAGAAAGTATCAACCACAGCAGCTTCCTCCTTCCAGAGGACAGCAGCTTCAAACTGCTCCCCTACAGAGACCCCGTACTGAGATGAATTTACCTGCCTCCTCCTTCAGCTGTACTAAGTTCCCTGAGTTCCCGGAAGGTGGCTGGTACCTCTCTCAGAGCTCACAGTCCACCCTATCCCAGCTTTTCTGTACATGCATCTATCATTTTATTCCCTATTGTCCCAATCAGATCACTCCCACAGCCATGCAGATTATGGCACAGCCCAGAATCTCAGCCTATGGAATGATGTCGCCCACAGTGGGCAGGTTTCTCCCATCTGGATTTACCTAATTAAGAAGCATGCCCAGAGGCCCATCTCCCAGGTGATTTTGTATCTCATCTAGTTGGGAATCAAGACAAACCATTATACCCTCTGACAGGGAGGGCTTGGGTATCACAGTCACTAGCAGTCCTGCCTCAGATGCTATAATTATGAAAATGTTCTTTGTTTCCTGAACCCCTGCACTGGACTAGTTTTAAACTCTTAGTAACTGCTATCTACTGTAGTGACCACAGTGCTGCCACTTACTTTTTGTGGTCATGGCCTCTCAGAGAGCTCTCTATCCTAATCCTCAGAATATGTGATACCATGTGGCAAGGGGATACTAGAGTCACAGATGGAACCAAGGTGGCTAATTAGCTGACCTTAAAATAGAGAGATTAATCTGGATTATACAGATGAATTCAGTAAACTCAAAGGTATCTTTAAAAGATGGAAGAGGGAGGCAGAAGAGATAGTATGGAGGTATAGGATGTCAGAGGGATTTGACCCACCATTGGTGGTTTTGAAGATCAAGGGATCATAGGCCAAAAATGCAAGCAGCCTATAGAAGACGGAAAAGCAAGAGACCACATTTCCCCAAGGGCCTTCAGAAAAGACCCACCATGATGGTGCTTTGATGACCTCTGACCCTTAGAACTGAAAGATAACAACTGTATGTTGTTTTAAGCCTCTTTATTATGGCAGCATTCAAAATGAATATAAACAAATTAGATTTTCAAATGCAGTATTTACTTTGATGCCAGCCCTTGAGAGGCAGAGGATGGTGGATCCCTGTGAGTTCAAAGCCAGTCTGGTCTACAGAGGGAGTTCCTGGCTATTCAGGGCTACAAGGTGAGACCTGTTAAAAAAATACTGTTTCCCTGAGTGTCTTTTTCTCCATGCTGTGCAACCCTGGTTCCTTCAGGGGTTCCTCACAGGAATGTTTTGACAAGTTCAAGCCATAGCAGAAGTAAGATGAGATCATTAAGTCTGTCAATTATCAGTCCACTGGTGAATTTCCATGGATGTGAGTAATGCAGGCAGTCTGGAATGGATGGAGTCTGGACTGTCAGTGTTTGTGCCTGTGAGATGGTGGCGGCACAGAACTGAGGAAAAACAGGTATAATTTGTCACATCTCAAGCTCTCTCGACATCCTGCTAAATACCAGAGTAACCTTTAACGAAGGCAGAGACCATCAATTAAATAAACAGATCCCTTGATGGAGAATAGGAAGAATAGGAATGTAAACATGGGCACAGTCTCATAATGTGGTGATGGTAAATTGGCTTTGTTCTCTTGGAAGGCTGTTTTCCATCTACAGGAAAGAGGAGGGAGAAAGATCTGTCACAGTGGTGTGAGGCCTGTGAAGGACTCGCCAAATACCAACACAGCTTGCAGAAATAGGCGTGGCATCCCTCTGAGGGAAAAAACCATTTTTCTACTGAGAGGTTGCATTTGTGTCTGCATGGAGATGATTTAGATTCCTCCTTTAGAAATGCAGGGGGATGGATTAGTTGACCTTTGGACAGGTGATCAAGCAGGATACAGAGGTTATAATTTACGCCTGTAAGTTCTCACTCATGATTAAACTGTGCGTACAGGTTGCTTAATACAGATAGGAAAAAAAAAAATAACATGGTGTATTTAGTTCCTGGAACCTTGGGACGTGTATGACATACTCAACAGAATTGGGCCAGGGATTAATATTGCTAAGGTCAGGGTGGTCATTTTGGGCACAGAGGGGGATAATCTTTCATATGGGTTCACCATTCTTCCATATCTTGGTTCATCTATAATGGACTGGCAGAGAGAGATGGTTATTAGAAAATAAAATGCACTTAGAAGCCTCCCATGAATCATTTATGGAAGGTACCATGCTGGGCAAAGCCTCTGAAAATATGGCTGTCAAGGGCAACTCAGACACTATTTCTGAGTGGGTTTCAAGCATGACCACTGACCGCGGAAAGGGGCTGGAACACACTGGAAAGATTTCAGTCTTCAGGGTGCAAGGCACAAGTGGGCAGAGTCCACCAAGGTGGCCTTTGGATATTGCCAGGCGATGGTACCTGTTCTGTGGAGTACCTGACCCAAGAAGGGACCCTACTTTCTGCACAGGATTATTCTGGCTCCACACTCATGTTCCTTCCATGACCAAAGGTGGAGGGGTTGACTGGAGAGGCAATTAATTCAGCAGAACTGATGTTTGGCATTGACTTTTAGAATCCCGAGCAACTCAGGAGCAGGAGGAAGCGGTTTTCTCCCAGGGCAGCCAGTGAAGGGTGGTGTGATGGTTTCGAGGCTTTGGGGTAACCAGCAAGAAGGACTTAAATCCTCTCTCTGTCCACACTCAGAGTCTCAGAGCCAGGACAGCCAAAACACAAGGGCCCCGGAAGGCCCTCAAAGGAGAGAATTAGAACACTCTAGGTCAATTCTAAATATAGCTCATTAAGACCCTTCTGGAAGACTGAAGGGAAGCTGTGTGTTAACTAAAGAATAGTGCTGGAGTTTGCAGGTTGGAGGCCACTGAGAGAGACAGCATTGTGGTTGAGGATGAGGATCTGGAGTTCAGGACTTGTTTTTCTTCAGGAAGAGGCTAGGAGCAGTAGTCGTCTTTTGAGTGAGAGCTGTGTTAGGGCTTGGCTTCCTAGCATGTTGTCCCCCTCTACTGGCTTTCAGTCATCCTTGATAGAACCATCAGCCCACCACCACTACCACCACCACCACCACCACACCACCTACCACCACCACCACCACCCACTACCACCACCACCACCACCCACTACCACCACCATCACCATTACCCACCACCACCACCTCCACCACCTCCACCACCCACCACCACCACCACCATTACCCACCACCACCACCACCACCACCCACTACTACCACCCCCCCACCACCACCACCACCATTACCCACCACCACCACCACCACCACCACCACCACCACCACCCACCACCACCCACCCACCACCACCACCACCACCACCACCACCCACACTACCACCACTACCACCACCACCACCACCACCACCACCACCACCCACCACACACATATTATCTTGGCCATTAGAATTGCTATCTAAATCTTTAATAATCTGGAGAGACAGTCTGGACAGACAGGAGGATGGTTTCTACAAACCACACTGACCAAAGGCTCTCAACTTTGATCTGTCCCTCTGTAAATGGGGATAAAAGCACTACTTCACACAACAGTGCCAACAGTCAAAGATGAGATGGCATGTGCAACAGCTATTGGCACACAGAAGGGCTCAGCCAAACATTCATTTCATTCTTCCCTTCTCTCACTCTCAAGACCACAATTCTGTCTGCAATGCGTTCTTTTGGCATTGCTGGGGGAGCTGGTGGAACCTTCTGGAATACTTGTTTTAGTACTGCAGAATACCCAGGTCCTAAGATTCTGGCTATTCACCTGATCTTATGTCTTCCTTTGTCTGCTCTTTTGTGTTCTCGAGGCTTCTAACTATCTCCGTGGTCTCCTGGCCTGTGCCTTTGAACACTTTCATTGGCCAAGCTATTGCCCCACATAAAGGCTAGAATTGGTACAGCTTTGGGATGGGAGTGCCCCTGAATTTTGCAAAATGCAGTGGATTCCGTAACAGAGGGGACGACATGAACTTTGAACAGTGAAGGACCCTGAGTTATAATTATAATGCAATGTCATTTTCACCTCCATGCCATTGTGTACTTTCTTATTTATGGAGAAAAGCCCTTCTCCTTCTAGATTCTGGATTGTAACAAATTCATGCAGTTCCATGACTTTTCGCTCATTCTTAGATAATTAAAACTTCTGCAGTTACCTTAAGGCACCAAATACTGTTTCAAGTCCAGATACTAGAATGCTTGTGTCCCTAGAATAGCAAAAATCCCCCAATACAAAATCTAGAGCTACCTTAGGTAGAGAGCGTAAGAGAGTGAGGAGATGTGGCCAATGGGATACTTCTTCCCTTCTGAATTTAATTAATTAAATTAAACGTGTGTGTGTGTGTGTGTGTGTGTGTGTGTGTGTGTGTGTGTGTGAACATGGTGCTCATGAGGAGGCTAGTGGACAACTTCAGGAGTTGGCTCTCTCCTTCTACCACGTGAGTGTCAGGGATTGAACTCAGGTCTTCAAGCCTGGCAGCAAGCATTCTTATTCATTGGCCCAGTTTCTTCTTTCTTCATCAGTTGTCTTCCTCTAGCTCTCTGTCAGAATTGGAAGCCATTTGGAGTTGGAGCAAACAGGGGACAAGAGCTGTGAGGAAGAGAGAAATGTGTAATAAACTATAGTAGGTAAATATGGCCTCTGCACCACAGTGCAGTCTCTTGGGCATGGTGGAGGGTCTCTGAGAGGCCCTCTGTATTAATCATTTTTCTCATTGCTGTGTAAAGTCAACCCAAGGAAGGTAAGTTTTCTTTTGGCTCATGGTTTGAAGGCACCGTCCATCATGGTGGAGACAGCATGGTTGTTGGCACACGAGATGGCTGGTTCCATTGTATCCGCAATCGGGAAGCAGGGAGAGATGAGCACTGGTGCTCAGCTTGCTATCTTCCTTTGAATTCAGTCTGGCTTCCTAGTCTATGGGACTGTGTCATGCCTGTGGGATGGGATGGTGTCATACCTATGGGATGGTGTCATGCCTATGGAATGGTGTCAGCCACGTTCATAGTGGGTCTTCCCTCATCATGCCCTCACAAACACACCCAGAGGCAAGTGTCCTAGGTGGTTCTCAATCCAGTCAAGTTGACAGCGGAAATCAACCACCAGACCCTCCCTCTGCCTTGTCCTGTAGCTCTCTTACCCAGGTCACCACTCCTTCGTCACATCCTCATATTCACACTACTTCCTGAGCTCATGGGAACCAGCTCAGCTTTTCTGCTGAGGATTTCTCACCCCTGGAGGTGAACCTTTTCATCAGAAGCCCCGACGGCTGCCCCTCCTGCCCCTAAAACCAGCAGATTGGTGAGAATTTGTAGGTCAGTTCCAAGATTGAAGAAACACTTCCCGCTTTCCATGGTAGGAGCAACCAGCCAGCCCATCTGTCTCTACCTTTTAGAATTCCAGACTGGAGTCCAGTAGTGTTATACTATGTGTCCCTTGTCATTGGGGACATAGGCCAAGATTTTAGCAGTCTTTCTGAAATCCCTCTTGCCAATTTGAGAGGAGAGACGGGCTCCTCTGATCCATCTCCCAGACCTCAGAAAGCAACAAGGCTCATGATGCATCCATATTTCTTTCCTAAATATATCTTCCTAAATCTTTAATTTCTAGGGGTCAGATTACTCTATGCTCTCAAGAAGGATGTGGGTGAGAACTTGAGTTCAGAAAGAAGCTTTTGGATTTTTTTCCTTGAAAATGTATAGCTAATTCTGGAATGTAGTATCTACTGTGTCATGGTGCCTCATCTTATTATAATGTTCAAATTGATCCTGGTGTGCCTGCTGATGGAGAGAAGGTCCAAATTCTGATGCTTGACAGAGACCAGTGCACCTGTGTCTGGGCCATTCATTTCTTGTGGAGGATGGTCTTGTGGGAACCAGCAAATCTGGCTTGGGACAATCAGAAATTCCTGTGGCTTCTCCCTTGGCCTGCCAACTGATGATGGAGAAATGGATTTCCTTGGCCAGAGAACACAGTGAGGCGTTCTCAGCCTTCCTGGGAGAACATTTTCAGAGATCTCAGGACTCTTACTTTCTTCTCACGTCTGCCTTGCTTGTCAACGAGGCTGACTCTCCTAAAGTTAAGTGTAGTTGAAAGACAAGGAATCTCAGGTGTGCGTTGCTCTCCATCCTCATCTTGGATAATTTTGAGGTCTCTCATCCTGGCATGGGGAGATGAACAAGCTTACAGAGTCTCTCTCGATGTTAGTATGGCATCGAGGAGCTAGAAGGAAGAGCAGGTGTGGAGAGGGGAAGTTAGCCACCAGCAATCGACCAGGCAGGGTAGAGCTGCCTGGGAAGGATGTCCACTGCTTCAAATGGATGAGTCCCTTTGATGCAGCTCTGAGCATGCTGTCCAGCTGTTTTTATGTGTGGGTGTCGAGTCTCTCCTCCAAACTTGGCTGCTACTCCACAAGGTCAAAGTCCACCTGCGTCTTCTACTTCTCCTACCCACACGGAGTCCTGTGCAGGTCACTGGACACAGTAGGGGCTTGGTTAATGCTGGCTGAGTGGCTGAAGCCGAGGGGGCTCAATTAGAAGCAATTGCTAACAAACCTCATTACATTCAGTTCTGTTAAAGCCACAAGTGTTCACCAAGGGCTTTCCAGGTGTCTGGCACCACACAGAGCCATTACTTAATTATTTTGATCTGAAGCCAATGGAGAGTTCAAAATTAATTCTTCAGCCAAACCTGTTTTAATGCATGGTGATTATGGAAAAATTATGGAAAAAGGTAAAGATAAGATGGGAAAAGCACAAAAGTACCCACAGTCCTATTGTCCATTATTTTTTTAAATCTCTTTCAAGCACATATAAAATTGAATTCGCTTTTATACTCAATTTTGTTTCATTCATTTCATTTCTCATATTTAAAATTTGATCCACAATATTGCTTTGATTCTTTATATAACGTTTCCCACTTTCCGAAATAGAATACATACTCATTGTAGGAGGTGTGAAGAATAGGAGAGTGTAAATAAATGGCTGACTGACATCACAAACCTTCTTTCAAGATTCCACTCTGTTTATTTCCTTCAAGTCTTCTTTCTATGAATCCGTTTGTGGTTTACAATATTGACAATCGTCTGCTATGTATAGATTATTTTTAAAGATCTATTTTTTGTTTGTATGTGTATGTGTGAGATGAGTACAGGTACCCTAGAAGGTCAAAAGAGGGCATCGGATCCCTTGGAGCTGGAGTTACAGGTGGTTGTGAGCGGCCTGATACAGACGCTGGGAACTTGACTTGGGTCTTCCGCAAGTACTCTTCTTAACCACGGAGCAACCCTTCCAGTTCCCAACGGATGCTTTAAATGTAGTTTTATTTTCAGTGACATAGTACTCCATTTGTTCAAATGGCTAATAACAATACCAAGCACAGAGGGCCTAGGAGGAAGATGATGATTGTCCCCGGCCCACCCCTGCCTGTCTCCAGTCCTGATACTCAGGGGCAGCCACGTTTGGCACTTCCGATGTTTTCCTCTGGTAAGGTTATGCTAGTCTCTATCTCCAGATGGGTCTGCCACCATTCCCACTTGTCAGTGTTGGGCATCAGCTGCTGTACACTTCCTGCGTTCATGCTGAGGTCCCCCGCCCCTCCTTTCCGTGGTTACAGTTCCCCCATGAGCTACTTTTAGTGTGATCCCCGAATTTTATCATTTCAGTCTTGTTTCACAGCTTTGTACAGTTATTTGGACTCTGCGTGGAGGATATCGACACGCCCACCTCTTTCTCGCCTTCTCCGCGTCCTCCAGATCGACTTCTGTCAATGTTACTTTACGTTCTCCGTGGTGTCAGCATTCACACGACGTTCTGGAACAGTTGAGCTCTCCACCTTAGTATAGGTTCATCTGGAAAGTTAAGAAGGAGTAGGCAGCACTCATGTCCTTGTCTCTGTCTTCAAGGACACAGGCGCCATCTTCAAATTGTTCTCTGTTTTGATTGAGTTTCCACACTCTTCTTTTTTCTTTACCAAAATTTCTATTTTGCTCCATCCAGTCGGGTATGAGAAGTTTTGAGAACTATTTCCCAGAGGACCCCCACCCCCCACCCCGGCCTTCCCCAGTCTAGACTCCACACTGCGCTGCTGGGGGCCTCTCACTCCTTCCTTGGGTTTGCTTCCCCTTTGTCAGGAATTCCATGTTTCCCCCTTTTGGTTTCTGTTTGATTGCAGGGCACCAAGCATTTTTCCATGACTTGGTGTGGAAGGATAAACTTGTTGAGTCCTGGCACATTCTACCCGTAACACTTGATCAATTCTTTCATTGGTTATAGAATTCTCGATTTAGGTAATTTACTCTCAGAGCATTGAAACTGCAGTCACCAACAGTACTTATGAGAAACTAGCAGCCATCAGCCTGCTTTTGCTTCATTAGCAGAGAACTTATTTTATATCCACTGGGAATGTCTAGAATTTTATCCTTTGTATATAATATTCTGAAATATTACAGTAAGATGCCAAATACAGGTCCAGGTCTGCTCTGACTCTCCAGTCATTGTACTAGTCATTTATTTTTATTTTGCTGGTTCATGTATTTCTCTTTGGAAATTTTTCTTGTATTATCTCTTTGATAATACAGTGGGACTATGGGAATAGACTCTTCTACCTATTTTTATTTTTGTGTATGTATGTCTGTGTCTGTGTATGTGCACATGGATGCCTGCTGAGGCCAGAAGAGGGCATCAGAACCTCTGAGCTGGAGTTAAAGGCGGTTGTAAGCAGCCGTATGTGGGTGCTGGGAACCAAACTCTGGTCCTCTGAAAGAGCAGCAAATGCTCTTAACCACTGAACCATCTCTATGGCCTGCAGTTCTGTTTTTAAAAAATCAACAGTTTAACATTTGCCTTCTCACAAAAATCTGATTTACTCCTTAGGATACATTTCTAGAAGCAAAATATAAAATCAAAAGGTACTGCCAGCTTTGGATACTGCTGCCCACTTGCTTCCTAGGAAGTTTGTATTATTTTTAAATGTCACTGTCAATAGGTGAAAACCCTTCCTTGTCACACTATTGCCAGCTTTGGATGTTGTTAGTATTTTTTTTTAAGTGTTTCTTTAAGGGACAGGGATGGTGGTTGCTTTTAAACTGCATTTCATAAATTATTAGTGCACTTGGACATCCTTCCAAGTGTTTTTTTTTTTCTTCTATGAATTGTTTCTTTATGTCTTTTGTCCCAAATGAGTTTCTGTTGTGTGTCCACAAGCTCAGCAGAGACGTTGTAGTTGTGGCAGGTTTGGAAGTGTTTGGCATTGGAGTCAGGTGGAGGGAAATGTCCGTCTGGGACCCGGGCAAATGCCTGTTAATTCATGCAATCCTGAACACTTCTTTCTTCACTTAGGCCAATCAGCCTGTGAAAGTCCCGTTCCTTTCTGCAAACAGCCATGAGGCAGACAAGGAAGGGACTCCCTAAAAAGTCAGAACCGAAGTTTGGCATCTGAGAGTTCATTTATAATTCTGTTGTCTCAGCCAGTGTCACAGGAATGGGCAAAGTCACCAAACAGGATCAGAGTGGATCTCAGGCCAGGAAATTCTGTTGATATCTTCAACAGAAGAATTGCCAGAGCCATGACAGCAGTGTTGGGTGGTACATGTCTATAGTCCTAGCACATGAGAGGCTGGGACAGTGGGTAATGAGTTCAAAGGCAGCCTGTGATACATAGTGAGACCTTATCTAACAAAAGTAAAAGAATTGGCAGACCCAATAAATCTGCCATTTAAGAATAAAGGGGTGTTGTTCTTAGTCATCAAAATGAGTGTACAAATGCCTCTAGGCTTAGATTGGGGTGTAGTTCATTGGAAGAACCCTTGTTTAGCATGCTAGCTTCATCCCTAACATGTCAAACAAACAAATTACACCAAATAAACAAACAAACAAACGAACAACAAATGCCCCAGGCCTTTGGTCGTAAGAACTGTAATCCTCAAATTTCATTGGGTCTTGCCTCTAACTGATCAAGTAGAATATCCAGCTCCTGTACATGGATCCTCAAATATTTTTCAACCCAGAAGTGCCCCACATACTCTCATTATACCTCCCTACACAAAGAGATTCCCAGCAGTGTTCCTCATGACCTCATAACTAATAGTCCCTCCCAGGTCTTTCTGGGAAACCCTAGGGCATGTCCCATATATGAACACAAATGAGAGACCTTTTTATATTCAATATCTCACATATGAGTTCACAAATAAGTCCTCCACAAGTGCTTCTAGAAACTTCTAGAAGGGTGCCCCCATAGGAGCTCACAGGTAGGAATTCTGACCAAGTTATGGGGTCCCAGGTAGTATCTTAACATTGGCACCCAGATATGTTTCTGTGATCAGTATTCTGGGAGTCCCCAAAGACAGTTGAACCTGAGGTCAAAAGCAGAGCCTTATCTTCCTAGTGTGGCCACTGCTCTAGTTGGAGGCTTTCCAAGTCCTGGAGGCATCCACTAGACATCTGACTTGGAACTGCCATCTCTGATTGGTTAAAGATGTCTTTATCTTAGTCCTTATCATAGTCCTCAGTTCCCTTTTGCAGTGTCCGGTACATCACATTGTTTCTGTGCTCAAGGATCTTTCTGTCTCATAGAGAAGGGAGGGGGCACTAGGCCATTATGAAGGACCTAAAGTCCAAGGTTTCCTAGACAAACCCACCAGACATGGCTGGCTTTTGTTGGGGGACGCGATTTCAGGATACTGCGTTGAGCCCTAAAGCTCAAAGTGGATGGAGATGAAGGAGGCCTTTTTGATTAAAAAGCCAGATGTCCAAGGAATGGGGGCGGGGGGAGATACTAAGTCATGGAAAAGGACTAAGTAGTACCTAGATGTGGCAGTTGGGACACAGGAGTCACATGGGTCAGTCAGGAAGAGTCTGGACGCTGTGATCTGAAATTCAGATTTTATCAGAAGGTAGATTTGAATTGCCCTCTGACCACAATCACTGAAGAATTTTAAATAACCATAGGTTTATGCTGTGTAGCAGAAAAGTAATTTTTTTTATGGATTGTAGAGGAGGCCAAGGCCAGTGTTTTGAAAACCTTGTTCAAGTGAGCACATTCCCTACCTCACCCCACCCTCACCTCATCCCTCTCCCACCTCACCCCTCTGATATAACTCTGGCACCTGAGCTTAGGAGTCTTAATTTGTCCTAGAGTCACTGAAGCAAAAAATTATGATACAACCATTTTACAACCCCTAACATACAAAAAAGGAAAACGTAAAGGAAGAAAAAGGTTAAGATAGCTTTGTGCCTAGGGAGGCAGTATACATTCAAAACATTCAGATAAGGGTGGACTTCATCACTCTAGGGGAGTGGGACCGAGTCCTGAACTTGTGGGAAGGTGAAAAGATTGATGCTCAGGACTCAGCCTTTATGAGATGAGGGAGCTAAGACAAAGGGAGAAGAAGGAGGTGAGAACATTTGAATGGATGTGCTATGCCATCCCTCAGTGCTGAAAAACTCATTTCCCCAGTTTCCTAGAGAATTGCCCTTATTTAGAGACATCTACTTGTCAAAGTCCATGTTGTTGTCCTAGACAGGCTGCCTCCAATGACTAGTCACGATCTAGGTATAACAGCTATATATTCGGTCCCTGACTCCAACTCAGAGTAACTCCGAAGGGCCTTCTCTGCTTTGGGGCTCAAGGTGTGGTTGGTTGAGGCCTTTACTGAGGGCCTAATTGCATCTCAGCTTCCTCTTTATCCCAAACTTGCCTTTCTCTTTTCTTGCTCAGGTGTGTACGTGGATCTCAAGGGACCCTTCTAATACCTCTCCCATGGCCACCTCCTAATACCTCCATCCCAGTGTGTTTCCCAGAGAACTCAGGCCTACGGTCACCAATCTCCTGGCCTCTGAGCAGCACAGATGGTGGTGTCATACATTCGTATATGAAACACGGATGGAGTGGGTAGGGAGGGAGATCATAGCTGGGAAGACGGAGTTTGAATATCTTGAGACATTAGAGAATTGAGGCCAGAGTTCAAAAGAAATGTGTTAAGAGAACGTAAGAGACTGAGGATGTGGATGAGGCTATGAAATGCTGTCTTCTGGCTCATGAACTCACAGCAGCTATGGCTACCCGCACAAGATCTGCCTAAGATCCACCCAGTCAACATTCAGCATAGGTTGGGGAGGAGGGCTCATGAGGCCCCACCCCTAGATGAGGAACTATTGGCAGTTGCTGTAACTAGGGATGGGGTGGGAGTTCGTTTTCCTTTGGATATGTGACTGCTGGAAGGCTGCCCATGCTAACGTGGTTGGCTCTACACCATGCATGCACATGAAGGCAGCATCAACTGGATTCATTTTATTTTATTTCTTAATATGACATACAGATGGGAGGGGGATGTGTTGAGGGGGGTCCAGGAGAATTTGGGAAGGGGATAAGGGGTGGATTTGATCAAGATACATTGTATACACGTGTGACTCTGAAAGAATAAATAAAAATATTACAAGAAAGAAATGAGTAGATTAAGTCATTAGTGTTCTAGCGTTGGTTGGGAATCCTGAATTGGCTCAATTCCAATAGGAAGATTAGTCCATGTTTCTTGAAAATGAAAGTGCCATGATCCTTGGAACTCTCGCTTCCCATGTTGCTCCTGACTGTATCCTGGGTACACTGGGTTGTCCTAACCTCTATCCCTCCTTACATAAACCCCCAGCCTGGTCATGCTTCCACCCCATGATCCAGGCATACTTCAGCTCCAGTCTCTCCTCTTCTGCCTGCTTCATTTCTAGCCTTGACTAGACTCCACTCTCTCTGGGGTTCAGTTAGAAGCCTAGCCCTCTTGCCAATCACTTGAGCATCCCACTGGTAAATATTGTGAGGCCGGTCACTGTCAGCGCCCACCTCCCCTAGACTCTCTCAGGCACAGGTGGTGATGTCTTCAACACATGGTTGCAGATCCTGTTGTGCTGGCTGTGGTTTTATACGTGTAGAATCACACATCGTCAGGATGCTGCTCTTCTGACCATCTTTGAGCAGCAACCTGTCTGTCTCCTATTGGTCCTTTGCAGTGGTTATTTCCCAGTCATCCATAAATTGCTGCTCTGTCATCTCCATCCAGTTTATCACTACACTTCAGATTTCAGCTTTTCAGAGAGAAATCCTTTGAGCATCTGATCCAGCCAGGGTAGTTTTCCAGTACCTCTCTTTTACACCATCCATTTGAATTTCACTGCATGAACATCTGTCTCTCTGATAGCTTGTAATTTGTTTGTCCTTCTGTCTTCCTTCAACTGGAATGGTAGTATCCAAAAGGAGGATTTTGTAAACATTGTTCACCCTTTTGTCTCTAGTACCCAGTATGGTGCCTGGTACATGTTAGGAGTCCAATAAACACGGAAAAACAAACAAACAAACACAAAACACCAAAAACCAAAAACCAACTAAGTGAGTCTGCTTTTTGGCTGCTGTGGACTTTTATTATATTAAACACCTCTAGATATTGCATCAACTGGAATTAAACCTGAAGTCCTTGTATCCTCCCTCTCTGGGTTTCCAGCATGCTCTGCAGCAAAGCCTGCCTGAAATATGATCGTGTGTTATGAGAACCCAGGCGCATCGCCTGCCACCTTGGATACCAGTTCATTTCACCTTTTGGATGATGATTCTTTCTCATTTTGTTTTCGCCTGCACCATTGCCTTGATTGGCGGTGATTAGCAGAGGGTGATCCGTTTATGTGAAACACCTGCTTCCCACCCGGGTCCCTCGTGGGTAGTCATCTCTGGACCCTGTACAGGAAGCTTGCGGGTATCCTTCATGGCTGAGTGGGCTCTTAGACTTTTCTCCAGGAGTCAGTTCCAAACTGGCACCATATGGGTGACCACCTGTGTGACACTTTGCCAGCGCTGCATCAAACGCACCTGCTAACTTATGAAAGAGACCAGGGGAGGCCTGAGAGTGTCCAGGAGGATTGGCAGAAAAATTGGCCCAAGAAGAAAGCTAAGCCAGGGGGAGGTACTTTTTGTTTTATAAGTTGGGTTGTGATTTAAACGGTCTCTCTTCACTTTTTCATGCAACCTTCAAATATCAGCTCTTCCATTCCCATTGATCTACCATGGAGAAAGTGCACAGATGTGTCAAAAGCTATTTGGTCTCTATCCAATAATAAAAAAAAAAACACATACTGGTACCACAATTATCAGCTAGAGTTCTCCAGAGACACAGAACCAATAGAATTGATTAGCTGATGGATAGATGGATAGTTAGATAGATAGATAGATAGATAGATATAGATGATAGATAGATAGATAGATAGATAGATAGATAGATAGATAGATAGATAGATAGATGGGATATTAGGGTATCTTAGTCCTTGATATGCCATTGAAAGCTGAAGAACCATGGAAGCTATGGTAGTCAAGCCTGCTTGCTCGAGAACAAATAGAGTTGATGGTGTGAGTCTCAGTCTGAAATTGAAAGCCCAAGGATGCTGGGACCTGCTGTCTAAGTCCCAGAGTGCAAAGGCATAAGAACATAGAGCTCTGATACTCAAGGACAGGAGAAGGGCATGCCAGCTCAAGGAGAGAGAGAATGGATTTGCTTTTCCTCTGCCTTTGGGCCCTAGCTGGGCCGTCAGCTGATTGGCTATTGTCCATTCACATTAGAGGCAGATGGATCTTTCTTAATGAGTCCATTGATTCAAATGCCAGTCTCTTTAGGAAAGAATCTCACAGACTTGCCCAGGAATAATGCTTTCCCGACTAACTAGGCATCTATCTAATATAGTCAAGTGGACACCAAAAATTAGTCATCATAAAGAAGGACACAGGTGGGGACCATGATTATACTTTAAATTATTGCAGTGGATCCAAGAAATCGTTCACCAGCTAGTTGGGTTGTACTACATGCTGTACCCAGTTGTGTTCTTTGGATAAGTGATGAGACTCCCAGAACCAAGAGTCAGCATATCTGATTGGATGGCTCTAGGTGGAAATTACCAGCCAAAATCGTAAGAGAAACTCTGGGCTGAAGGTATTCCATTCGAAGATATTTCTTGGTTTTTGCTCATGTGGTTCTGCCATCAATGACAGGTGTGTGGCCTTTCCTATTTAATCCTCAAGCAGGCTCATCCCAAGCGATTGGCCCGTTAGGCCATTTACAGCCTCCTTCATTATTTTTATTTGGTCTTTCATGAGTTCAGCTGCTTGATACTTTGGCAGTGGTCCCTGTTCTGCTGTAATAAGGGTAGTGGGTGGAAGGGGATGACATCATCCTTGACATGGCAGGGCCCACTGATAGGAAGGGAGATAGAAACGCACAGATGATGTCCTGTAAGAGCTCGCTGAGGGGGACTTTTATCCCAAGGATGGGGAAAAGAGGAATCAGAAAACATCCCTGAAGACTGGGGCTTCTGAAACCAAGTTCTTGCAGGGCAGCAGCATTTTATCTAATAGAGATTAGCATGAAAGAATTACTGGGACACTGTGCATCAGAGGATGCATTTGGAACCATCCCGAGGACAGCAGGAGCTGGGAAGAATTGACCAGAGGCCTCACAGGAGCAGACTTGAAATTTTGGGAAGATGGCTGTACAGGGCTCCAGTGTGGTCAGTGGGTTGAGGAGGGGGTGGACTGTACAGCTGGCCTTCTTGTTGTTGCTATGGTAGAAGCCAAAACAATGCCAGTTGCAGGGAGGAAGGAGAAAGAAGTTGGGATTAAAGATGTATAAGTGGAATTTTCAGCTGATCTGAGATAAAGGGGGTAAGGGAAAGAATGATGCTCAAGCCTTGGCCTCAGGGAAACAGATGGATGTGGTACCATGAAGAAGCAGGTGAGAATGTGTCTTCCTCTTTCTGTAGTTTGTGAAGAAGGCTTGGGTCCACCAAGTGCCACCCCTCTCTCCTTAAGAGCCTGCCCAAAGAAATGAGATTCCTTTTGAGCCACCTAGGAAAACCTGAAGGGAACAAGATGCCCTTCTGGGCATGAACTAGACATTGGGCACTGTCCACTCAGGACAGACTGAAGCCACCTGCCTGCAAGGGAAAAGACAAGTGTCACTGGGCTACTTGGCCTCCCGGGGCCTGTAGACTCTGAGAAGGGGACTCATGACCCGCACCCATTTATACCAGGCAGGAGAAGCTGGCTGGGGGTCGGGCTTTGCCTAGCATGCCTTGGTCTCTTTAGGGCAGGGGTAGTGGATGATTCCGACTGTGTTCTCTGGGTATTTGGGCCCCACCGTGGTCAGGGAGGAAGCTGAAGAGTTACTTGAAAGAGATCATATGCATAGATTATACCAACACGGGCTCTACTTTGCTTGAAAAGCAATTTCAAAGCCACTTCATTCTCCACCTGCATTTGGCTAATAGCCTGATTACAGCCGCACTAATAACCTTCCAACACTCTCAGGAGCAGCCTTGGCTCTGGAAGCCACCGCCTCCTTTCCTCCTTGTCTTAGTTCATGCTTCCCCAGGAAGGCACTGACAGCAGCTGTGCATTCCTCCCAGGCCTGAGCTACTGCGAGGAGAGGCAGATGGTGGTGGGCTCATTCCTGAAGGGCCCTTCTGGGGACCATCAGCCCCAGCTCCCAGGCTGACATTCCACTCAGGGCTACAGGTCAGAGCATAGACAGTTCTTATGAATATGGATGGCGAGGATGGAGGCTGATTGCTTTAGTCCGGAGGGCAGAGCTACCACCCTGAGTAGGGATGGGATTTTTGCTGAGATACAAGGTCAGAATGAAAGGTGGTCTTCTGAGCCATGAGAAAGGCCATTTTGTGATTTAGGAGCCTGCCGCTATCAGAAGAAGCGGTGCAGGGAAGCATTTGTGTCTGTATGCTGCCCTTTTATTCAGCTCTCGCCATTTGTCTCCACAGCTTCTGGTTAGGAGGCTGGGTGGTTAGATGCTGCAGGAGGATTTTTTTTGTAGTGGTGAGTTGTGATGCGTGAGTAGGAAAACATCTTCTAACTCTAAGGGGCGCATTGTCCTAATTCATGACTTGGCTGTCAATAGTCCCCTGTATGTGCCCCCTCCCATTTCTTGCTGTCTAGATCCCACCCAGTCTCCACGGTTCAGCTCAGACCCCAGTCTCCTTCATGATCCTGCCCCTGGTGGCTCCAGACCATATTTATGTGGCGACTAGTGTCTGAAGAGTTCTGTTACTGTTTGTGACTTACAGAATCCAAATCCCATTCATCCAAAGAGCTTTGATGTCCATTACCAGTTTCCTAGTCATTTGGTTTAGTGCCCAGAAACCAGCATCTGAAGAGACAAGTCTCCATGACATTCCGAGGGATGTTGTTACTACAGGTCATGATCCTGAGTCTATGGGAATGCTTCATCCTGGGAGAGATGTCAGCAAAGACTGGCGCATTGCAGACAAGTGCCTAGGGCCTGAAAAGATGGCTCAGTAGGTAAAGAGCTTGCCATGCAGCATGAGAATGGAAGTTTGGATCAGCAGTTGGGTGAGCACGGTAGCCTGGCTGAAATCTCAGGCTGCAGAGGTGCAGACAAGGGGTCCCTGGGGCAAATTGGCTATCCAGACTAGCACAGTTGGTGGCCTCTGGGTTCAGTGGGAAGATCCTGCCTGCTTCAATGAACAAGGTGGAGAGCCATGAGGAAAAACTCCTGACCTTAGGCCTACACGCACACACACACACACACACACACACACACACACACACACACCTGCACACATGCAAACATGCATACACACGTGCTCACGCACCACACCCACAGATACACCCCAAACGAGAAAAATGAAAACATCATGCCCAACCTCCCCTTTAGTGTCTCTGGGCGAACAAGGCTGGAAGTTTCCTTCCCTTTTCTTTTCCGTCACTCCTCAGAGGGAGCTGAGGAAGAGGGATGCATTCTGAGCAAGGCTCATTATATAAATGCCTGGCTTCCTATCTGGACCAGTAGACAGGACTGAGCGCTGCCTTCTGTCCTCATTTTGATGGCCTTTTGTGATAGGTGGCACATATGGATGATGTGGGAACAACAAACAGGGGCATTGATGACCGGTTCAGGGGCCCTAGTTGCTCAGCGATCTCTGTATAGCTGTCAGGGAGCACCCACTTATTCTTTTGGCGATCACCCTAAGGCCAATGATCAGAGAGAGTATGGGGGGCACTTTGGACCTGGGAAGAGATGAAGAGATGGGAGGGGTTGGTGGAGATGTGGCAGGAACACGGGCGGAGCAGGTAGGTACACACAGCTTGGATTTTTCCTGTAGGTGTCTAGCTTGGTCTTCTCCAAGCTCCTGCACCACACTTTTTAACTTACGCCTGAATGTCATGATGATCCCAATTCTACGGCTTTTCCTAAGCCAAGTCTTTTCTCTTCCATTGGTGTCCACTTGACAAATGATTGCTTAGCCACAGAGCCTCATGTTCAATGCTACAAGCCTGGAGTTCCCAACCCTGGCACCCCAGGATTTCAAATGCTTTATATTCTTTTTCCATTCACTCTTTCCCTGTGAAACCTGGTTCCTTTGTGAGTCTGCCTCTCTGTGAACTCCTGAAGGGCTCAGGCTTTGCTTGCTTCATTCATCCCTGCCCTCTCCACAGTAGCCCAGTACCCAGCACACTGTGGGTCCTGGACAGATGGTTTCAGAATTGAACAAAAGCTGAAGGAGCCCCTGGGCTGTTTTGAGCAGGAACTGAGTCTACTTTGCTGGTGCTAAAGGATTTTGCCTAGAGACAGATGCTGCAGTGGAGAGGTCAAGGTCTGGACCTCAGCTAAGGCAGATGAAGTAGGAAGAGTAGAGCAGAAGTTGGATTTGCTGTCAGTTTTGGTGTGGGGACTGAAGGAGGGGGGGTTAGGAACTGACTCTCAGGCCTTTGTGTTAGGAACTGCTATGGGGAGCATCCCACAAGAAGGGAGACGGTATGGCGACGAAGCCAGGGGAAGCATTTCCTGTCTCCGATGAGTAAAACAAGAATCTTTTCAATGAGGGAAGCGCATGTCTAATGGCCAGAGCAGGGAGATTGGCGGTTTGTGTTCTTGGTTGGAGAGAGAAGCAGATGAGCCAAGCCAGAACCCAGGCAGAGGGAAGGTCAGTTAATGTCAGTCGCTTACTGCAAGGAAGGGAGCATTTCTTCAGTCAAGGACTCCGTTACCCCCCCCCCCCACACACACACACGGGAGGCAGAGGCTGCTATCCTGAACTAACCTCAGGCCATTCCGAAGCTGCTGGGCTTTGCCTGCCCTGGGGTCTCCCCTCTCACTAGTGTGGTGAAAAGCATTGTGGGTGCCCAGAGCAGTGAGTCCCTGTGTCCGTGGGACCGAAGGCTCAGGTTAGAGCTCTGCTTACCTGGCCTCTCAGATTGGAAAGCAGCAGCCTAAGGATATGTGAAATGGTTCCCTCAGATGGGTGCTCTGCTGGACTTCTTCCAGACACCTGGGGGAATGCGAACAGTGGAGAAATGCAGTTCAATGCAGAGGTTCCTCTGAGGGAAATGTGAGTGATGGAGGAAGTACACAAGTCTTTCCTCGCCTGGCCACCATTGCTTTTGGATCACTGGCCTGTGAACCCTGTCTGGGGGTTTTCTATCTCCTGGGGGAACACTGGCTAGAGAGTCCATCCTCATCCTCAGTGATGTGACCTCTGGACCCCACATCATTTCTCTATATGTCCCATCCAGTCTTGAGCAGCCTGGCAGGCAGGACTTCGGGTGTCCTAGTTCCGACAGGCACAGTGAACTCATTCCTCCATGTGCCCTTGGATTATGTCTGTAGATAACCGAATCTGGCCTCTTTCAAACTGAACTCTTTATGTTGCTGGGTGACATCTGAACAGTCACACCTGTGTGTACTAAGGTATGGCCGGAGTTGCTAAGAGTCCTGTGGATGCATTTGAGCTCATTTTTGGCCTTTATCCTCCACCCTTCCCACCTCGAGCCATTTCTTCTTTGAAAGGTTTTGTTCTGTCTAGACTTTAGCCTTGGTAGGCCACCCTAAGCAGTTCCTATGTCAAGATTTCAGTTTGTTTGCTCAGAGAATTTTATTCAGAATAATTTTTTTTGAGATAAGGTCTTCCTATGTAGTCCTGGCTGTCCTGGAACTCAATATGTAGAGCAGGCTGGCCTCAAAGTCACAGAGATCTGCCTGCCTCTGCCTCCCAAGTGCTGGGATTAAAGGCATGCACTGCTATGTCTAGCTTTCTTTTTAAAATATTTTAATTAAAATTTTTATTTATGTGATGACTGTTGTCCTATATGTATGTGTGTGTGTGTGTGCATGTGCATGTGTGTGTGTGCGTGTGCATGTGTGTGCGTGCGTGTGTGTGTGTGTGTGTGTGTGTGCATGTGCTTGCGTGTGTGTGTGTGTGTGTGTGTGTGTGTGTGTGTGCAGTACTTGCAGAGTCCAGAAGAGCGCATTTGATCCCCTGGAAGTGGAGTTACAGACTGTTGTGAGCCACCGTGTATGTAGGTGCCGGGAATTGAACCCAGGTTCTCTTCAAGAGTAGCAAGTACTCTTAACCACTGAGCCATCTTTCCAAACCCTAAGATAATGCTTCTTTAGTTATGAATTTCACTTGACCATGAACATAGAATTCTGAGCAAAAGAAAATTGTTGATAAGATTTTATTCCCTCCGCCCCAAGAGCTTGATATGATGGAAACAGTTTGGGTGCCATTGTTGCTGCCAAACAACATACCTGTCTGCTGGGACCGCCCTTCCTGGGGACATCAGTGCAGGTGTGCATGAAAATGACCGGAGTGGACAAAATGGGAACATAGCCTTCTGTGTCTGGGGACCTTTTCCCACATTCTCACTAAGATCATTCGGATGGTTCCGTAAATAAAAAGGAGGCATTCTGGGAACAGAGGTTGACGCTGTCACAGCCTCCACCTGTTCCCTGGAAGGCATAAGGCATCATAGAGCATCTGTCATTCACACTGGGGCCCAGATTGAGGAGTCAGCGTAAATCACTCTCCCTTAATTACTAATACCAAGATTCCGAGCGTATTAGATCCATTCTTCTCAGATTGTGAAGGGCAGCAGGTTAGAGGCTCTGCAGGACTAAGAGAGGTTACGTGGATTCAACGCTGTCCTGACAGACAGTCAGGAAGAGGGACAGACCGAGCTTGATTTGGTCTGCATCATGGGACGACAGTGCGGAAAGACATGTCTCCCGTGTCTATGCCCCCAAACAATATTGTAACAGACACTCATTTTATTGCCCCCCACCCACCCCAAAATAGTTCTGTTCCAAACAGTTGAAATGAACAAAGGGGGCTGACGGCTCCTGGAGCTGAAAGCCTTTTATGAGATTACAGCTGAGTCTAATCTGCCTGCTGCCAACAGCACATTAAAGGAATGGCATTACTGTGTTGGAGACCTGGGTCCCTTTGCTCTCAACTGTCATTGTTTGTTATCATTATAGACTAAAGGGCGATGTTATTGAGTGAGAGAACTCTGCACACACCGCTTTGGGGGAGAGCCATAGACTCTGGTTTCTTCTTGGGAACTCTGTAGGTGTGTATGGCTGGGGGGTGGGGGCCTTCCCATGTCGCATACCTATGCTTATGTGGACCAATAGACATGCCTAAATTGGTCTTCTACGATCCGGAGGACGTGTCCCAGATAGAGAACACAGATGGTAGAATTTGCCGGAAAGGAAAGCAGGAAGAGCTTTCCTTAATTGTGTTCCTGGTGACTGAAAGGTAGTGTGAAGTGGTTCACCTTGAACTCCACAGAGGAGCGGAGTGACTGCAAATCAAAGGCCCACGATCATCAGATCCGTCCACTAATGAGGCCGTTCTACGGGAGGCCCTTGAAGCCGGGATGACAGCCCCGACATGTCTTGGCTATTCCCAGGGAGGCGTGGGAAGGACTTGTGGGATGCCAGCTGACGAAGTGAGAGGCAGAAGTCAATCCGTCTAGGCTGCTGGTCTTGACTGAGCTGCCTAACAGTACATAGCACGAGCATCCAGATGGGCTTAGCCTTCACTTCCCGGAGTGCAGGGTGGCAGAGAAATGTTCAATCCAGAGGTGGCTCTGAGGGAAATCTGGGTGATGCTGGAAGTGCACATCCTCTCTGCGTCATCGTTGTTATCAGACACTGTGGCCTCTGTCTGGGGCTTTTACTGTCCCCTGAAGGAACACTGGCTGGAGATTCCATCCTCATCTTCAATGCCCTCACTTCTGGACCCCGCCTCATTTCTCTATACTCCCCTGGACAAGGACTGTCATGTCTGACTCCCACTGTCTTCTTCCATTCCCACCGCTGTCAGTCCAAGGGATCCCAATATGTCCCCACTGACAATCTCCAGCATCCAAAGCCATCCCCTCCTGGACATCCTCCCTTCCACCTGCCTGTTCCTGTCCAGTACAGCCACCCCATGGCTACACTGGATCCTTCAGAATTGCTGACCCCCCAAAAAATGAACTCTGAAATGTGCTTTCTGAACTCCCTTTACTCCCCTCTCTGCCTGTCCTCACAGATCTATTGTCCCTGGTCCTCCAGTCCCATCCTTACGGCTTAGGACAGCTCTTAGAATATCGCCTCTATGCAATGCCTCCCGATCTGATTCCTCTGAAATCTTCAGCTCCCATGTTCCCCTTTGAGCCAGAGTTTCCACAGGACTTCACATTCTGCCGCAGCCTCTTGCAAGCCTATTCCTCTCTGCACCCTCCCTGCCAAGCCCTCTTCTGATTCAACCCACGGCCGTGTCTCTCATTGGTCCCAGGCTCTGAACTTTGAGCTCCGTGTCCATTCCAGTCCTGCATACTGTTTGTGCTTCCATCACAAGGGCCATCTACTGCTCCCTACTGGCCAGGCATTTTCATGTGGCCCCGTTCTTCATATCTTCTGTCCAATGTGCATTTTAGGTGTACGTATGTCTCTGGCTTGTGTCATGATAGGTTGGCTACACATTGATGCCTTCTACTAGAAGGTGTGGTCTTTGAGGACAGGAGCCAGTTTTACTGAACTCTGCTAGCACAATACCTGCCCCATGGCTAATCTTGACGAACATTGCATTCTCTCTCTCTCTCTCTCTCTCTCTCTCTCTCTCTCTCTCTCTCTCTAGCATGTGTGTGTACATGCTCAGGAGATAGCCTTGGGTGTCATTTCTCAGTCATCATCTGCCTTGATTTTGGTGGTGGGGTGTCTCATGGGCCTGAAGTTTGCCAAATAGGCTAGCTGGTTGTCCAGAGAGCCCCAACAATCCTTCTGCTTCCACCTCTCTGGTGCTGGGATTGCTTGGATTTCCCCCACCCCACCCCACCCCCTGACACAGGCTCTGGGATCTATACTCAGGTCCCCAAGCTTGCAAAGCAAGTTCTTAGTTGACTAAGCTATCTTCCCCAGCCTATACATTACATTTCTAAACGTCCCAGGACATGCCTTCCATGGTCCTTTGGGTCTTTGTCAGGGAAGCCTCAAAGCCCAGCCCCATCTTTCCCTAAGGTTTTCCTGGGAAAAGACTCTCAGAGCCCCATGCCAGTTCACCCTTTCTCGTTGTAGAGCCAATTGCCGGGTGGTCATTTCTAGTCTGCCATGCAGGAGGCAGGGCTGTGGTGGTGGTAGTGGGAGGCAGCAGGGACCAGAGAATGTCACAGAACACTGTGTGAACTGGCAGCAGTTCTGTGGGCTCACCAGCTGGCATGATGGGAAAGAGCCAGAGGGAAAGTTCATGTTTTTTTGCCCAAAGCTGAGAATCAGGAGGGCAGCCAGTGGCCTCAGTGCTAACGGCTTAGGAGGGAGACGTGTCAAGGTCACCTCTGCTTTGTGCCTGACCAAAGAGAAGTGTTGTAGATGCTGTTGTGTGTGTGTGTGTGTGTGTGTGTGTGTGTGTGGGTGTTGCAAGCCACCAGGCATGTCTAGATAGCTAATAGCATGCTTCCACGGCAGAGCAAGAGGAAGATCCACTAATCCGATTTGTAATTTATCTCTTGGGTTGATCCCAATGTTCCCCTTTGTTTCTGACTTGATGCATTTATCTGAGGGCTCAGGGAGTTCACCTTGGCAAAGTCTTGCATGAATAGAAGCATTTAACTTAGCAGATAAGCATATAGCTCACAGTCCTGAGTGTGTGTGTGTGTGTGTGCGTGCGTGTGCGCACGCACACATGTACGTGCAGCTGCTTTAACCCTTAAAGGAGGGGCTTCCTCTCAGGAGGAGAACACAGGATTGGTTTGCACAGTTCTTGCTTTTGTAAAGGCAGTAGGGAGAGAGAGCCAGTTGGGCTGGGGAGAGGGCTGGGGGATTGTTTAAAGTGATTCTGGATGCAGTCGGACCACAGCCCAAGCTTTTCTCTACTCTAGGTTGGGGAAGAGGTAGAGAAGAGGCGTATCTCTGGGCTTCTTCCCCTTCTCAGAGTCACATGGTCCCCAGGCTCAAAGGAATTAGGCAGCATGGAATCTAGTGCCTCCCACCTTCCTAGGTGATCAGACTCATCCATGAATGCTTGCTTACCAAGGAGGTGGGTTTGTGCGTCCCCCCTCCCCAACCCTTCTGGTTTGCTGGGGCAACCTTACCCACAGGAGATGCGTCCTCGGCTGCCTAAGGGTACAAGACTAATCATAGGGCTGGCCCAAGGTTAGGACAAAGTCTTCTGACCCTCCATCCAGATCTCCTCCACTCATAGCCCACGAGCCCTGAGCTTACAGCTTTGGGAAGCATGGTTCATACTCGTGACAGCAGAGTGTTGAAAGTATCTTTAGCCGAAGACCATGAGTTCATCATTAGTTCCTACCAAGAGGGTGCAAGGCTTTAGTTTCCAGAGTGGGTCAAGTCAGCAGAAATGGATCACTCACTCTGGCATGATCTGGTACCTTCTGACCCATCTTTGGCACTGTGTAGGATTTCGAAGTCTTCTCTGGATACCTTACTCCACTCTCCCTGCTGACCAGCCCTGTTCCTGATGACACAAATAGGATTTGATAGCTCTTTTGCTTTCTCTCTCTCTCTCTCTCTCTCTCTCTCTCTCTCTCTCTCTCTCTCTCTCTCTGTCTCTCTCTTTCCTTTCCTCCCTTTCTTTGTTCTTTCTTTTATTCTTTCTCTCTCCTTTTTTCTAATAGCTTTTCAGGCATGTGATTCACCATATAATCCATTCACTTAAAACACATGCCAGTGCTTTCAAGTCTGTCTTCAGAGCTGTGCAGACACTGCGATAATCAACTTTAGAACACTTTCATCACTCCCCAAAGAAACTCTATATCTGTGAGCAATGACTTGTCGTCAGTCCCTCACCATCTCAACCACCTTATTCCTGGACAACAATTAATCTATGTTTATTTCTACAGATTTGCCTCTTCTGGACACTCTATGTATGTGAAACCATACGGCATAAATTTCTGTGTCCAGCTTCTTTCACTTAGCATCGTGTTTCCAGGATTGACCTGTGTTGTATCGTATACTGTTTCATCTTACGGACATAGCACGTTTTGTTTTCCTATTTTCCAGTTGTCAGACATGGGTTACTTCCGATTTGGGGTTATTAGGAGTCACACTGCTACGAACAGAAGTATTTTACATTTTTGTATGTTTTCATTACTCCTGAGTATAATAACTAGGGGTAGAGTGACTGAGTCATGCATTAACTCTAGGCTTAAACGTTTAAGAAATTGCCATACATTTTCTAAAGATGATTCAGCCTTTTATATACTATTCCCACCGCTTTGCATCTTTGTATTGTAGGACAGTTTCAATTTCCCCCACAGACATCTGTTATTATCTGTCTTCTTTGATATTGCTAGCCTAGTGGGTGTGGAACTGTATTTCATTCTGGTTTCTACTTGTATTTCTCCTTGTGGCTCACAGTGTTGGGGGTCTTTTCTATGCCCCCTGTCCACTTGTACGTCTTCTTTGGAGAAATCCTCCAAGTATTTCTGCCCATCTTTTAACTGCACCCTTTATCTTTTATTATTGACATTCAAGACTTCTATCTCTATCCTAGATGTATCTGTCAGCTACACGATTGTCAAATAGTGCCTGATCTGGGGGTGTCTTTTCATTGACGGTGTCCTTTGAAGCAAAACAGCTTGTAATTTTGACAAAGTCAATTTTCTTTGTTGTTTGTTTGTTTGTTCTTTATTTTTTGTGTCTGGGGGGTATAGCTAAGACATCACCGACTAATTCACAGGTCATGTCTGCCTACTCCATTGTTCTAAGAACTTCACAGCTGAGCCTTTTGATCTGTGTAAGCTGATTTCTGACTATGGTGTAAGAGAAGGACACAGGGTCACTCTTCAGCTTCTATTTCATCTGATTGTCCTGGCACCATTTGTTGAAAAGGCCATTGTTTCTCCCACTGAACTGTTTCCGTACACTGCAAAGGTCGACTGTCTGCGCATGTGTGGATTTATTTCTAGACCGTCAACTCTCTCCTTAGATATGTCCTCATATCAGTATTACGCTGTCTTGAGTACTTGCATCTAGGTCTTAAGTTTTGAAATGAGTGTCTTTCTACTTTCTGTGTACATCTGGAGGGAATGCACTCTAAGAGAGGCTGGAACGTGGCTGGAGAGGAAAGTCTGACAACAGAGGCCAAGGAACCTGCGAGGCATTAAAGACTGGGAATCAGGCAACGCCATTTTTTATGCCTTGTCCTGCCCTGTATAACCTCATGTAAGCCACCCAGTCTTTTTTCCTTTTTTGTAGAGTGCAGGCTCTGAGCCAGTTGACAGTGAAAGGAAGTTTTGATTCTAATAATTGTGGAGGCAAGGATGTCTCAGCTTGTTGAGGCCAATTCTCTCATAGGACCCTGTGACTTAGTATCTGTGTATGAGCCCTTGTTTGTGTATTGTGTGTGTGTGGGGCTTGTGCAGGCAGACTTGAGCGTTGTGTGCTGAGATCATAGGACAACATTGGGTATCAGCCCTCACCTCTGAGGTTTCTCTCAGTGCTGACCAACACAGATGCTTCCCTATGTATGATTATAGAGGATGAGGATTCTAGGTTATCCTGTCATGCCAGGGAGACACAGAGACCTCAAAGACTACCAAGTTCATGTCTAAATGGCTCAAGCTTTCACTGGTCCAACATGGGGCACTATGGACATCAATAAGGCTAATAACTGTGGTGGGTCTCAATGTGAGGACTGTAGTCAAATTTGTGAGTTCTTAATGCTGCTACAAAACCACTATTGTTTGGGAGCTCTGGATTCTGTAATCTGTGAGGGCTGTCAGTGTCTTCCTTGCTTGGCCTGGTTCTTACGGCCTTACCACTTTACCTGGTTGCCTTGTTCGTGGGCTCCATGCCAGCCTGCTGTCATCACCCTGCTATTCTGTGTCCATCTGTTTAGAGAAGGCGTAGGGAGCTGCAGAGTTATTGATAAGGGTCCACCTACCAAAAGTTGATCAAGCTCTGCCTGCTGGGTAAACAGTTCCCCTCTCAGAGAAGCGCCTTTGCCTACTCTAACACAGAACCACTGCCAAAAAATTAAGAGAGCGAACAACTCCACCACTGGGAGACACGGCCCACTGACCCCCTCCAGGGCTCCCTTACAGCACCCTGCCCTCTGTGGTGCATCGCTACTCTTTGTTCCCAAGCCAGAAGCTTCTATTAGATGAATAAAGCATGCATTTCTCTGAGGGCTGCAGGTCCTGTGATCACGTGCCTTCCCACCCGGGGGCTTGAAGATTTCAGGAGGTCAACAAAACGGCTTTTGGCTGAAGAAGTGTGTGTGGCCGATGGCGCTCGGGTGCTTGGTTGCAGCAGGGTCCTGTGCTCCAAGCTTTTCTCCTCCAGTTCCTCTCTGCTTTGCTCCCTCTGAGCCTCAGTTTCTTTCCATATAAAAGCGAAATGGCCAGGAATGCACTGAGCCCAGAGAGAGGAGCCAGACTCAAAGGTCACCTACTGCACGATTCCCTTTATGTGGCTTTCTAAAAAAGGCAAACACGGGGTCAGAAAACAGATCAATAGCTGCCAGGAAAGGAGGGGTGGGGGAGGGATTAGTTACAAGGGGCACAGGGAACATTTGGGGTGATGGACTTGCTTCATCGTGATGGTTTTTTTCCCCCGTAGGCATTACATCATTGGGTAAGTTTGTCAGAACTGATAACACATAAAAGGGATGAGTTTTATTACAAATGAATTACAGCTCAGTAAACAAGCAGCAAAAATGACCACACCACACACACACACACACACACACACACACACACACACACACACACACACACACACCCCTCTGAGGTCTCTCTCAGTGCTAACCTGCACAGATTCTCCCTGAGGTGTGATGATCATGGACAGCAGAAAGAGATATTCAAGGTTTTGATTTTCTTTTAAAAGTATTCCTCCCTGACTCTCCCATATCTCTTTAAGTCAAGCATCACCTCCATGGTGAATTGGGAGAAAGAGGAAGGTGGGCTTCGTCTTTGTGGTCAGCTGTTCAGGACTGAATCCTCTCCCTTGGTGGTGGTGTGTGTGTATCCTGTCTCCATAGATGTCCCATGTCCTCGGGATGGAAGCCCTGCCTGGTCCTCTTGGTCCAGTCGGGGGTCTGAGTCTCTGGCCTGAAATGAACTATTTCTGAGTGTGAGCTCAGAATCCAGATCCCCAGGAAGAAGCCATGTGGCCTGCAGGACAACGGGAATTGCTGATGGAGATGTGGTGGTCTCTCCTGTTTCTGCCTCCATCAGGGTATGAGTGAGGCGTACCCTCCTCAGTAGACACTCTGTTGTCACTGAGGCCCACTGCTGGGTCTCCACCGAGGCCATCCCAGTGACACAGGGAGGGAGTCAGGCTTCCACTGGGAGAAAACAGCAGGTGCCAGTTACAGGGAGGCAGCTGCCTACACAGGCCAACAGGACCCATAGCCTTTGGGCTGGTGGGAAGGAATGGCGCTCCCAGCCATGGGGGCACATGGCTGGCCCAACTGGCCAGGGTTTGAGACATCTTCCGCCATCACCAATTCCCAGATCCATCTCAGATGTAGCGTGCACATCGGTGCCTACTTCAGGAGCACTTGCTGTGGGCCAGGTTCAGACTCAGTGGTCCATGTTAGTTTCCAGATCTTCTCCTGGGAAACAAATGTCCAGACTGACTACAGGACTCAGTTCTTGAGATCGGTGGCCGTTTCCTGTTCTGTTGGCTGAAACAAGCCAGGCCTGAGCAATCCAGCTCAGGGTTCTGAGGAGGCTGGAACAGAAGGAGTGTGCCAGATGGATAACTCTGCCCAGGCAAGCTCCTCCCAACCCACCCGCCTTAGAGTTCACTAGACCCTGTGATACTTTCATGGCTGTGGGGTCTGTCCCTCAGGGTACAGAGTCAAGGATGTCCTCTACACAACCTCTACTCCGAGTGCAAAAAAAAAAAAAAAAAAAAAAAAAAAAAAACAAGATGAAGAAAGATGAGCCTGGATACACAGTACTACCAAAGGAGCCAGGAGTTCCCAGGGACGGAGGGAACGCGCTGGGAAAAGCTTTGTGGGTCCAGGAAGGGGCATGTCCGAGGAGCATGGGTTTGTAGGCTGTCACATACCAAGAGAAGTCTTAGGATTCGTGGCCCCAAGAGCAGTACCCTAGAGGCTGGGACCAGTGAACAATAGAAAGCTTGCACCAAAGGAAGGATAGCCTCATGCCCGTTAGAAGGATAGCCTCATGCCCGTTAGGTTCCGAGAAAGGTGGGTGGAGCCAGGAAGTTGTCAGGGTAGCTTCCAGACATCCTTTCGGTTTTCACTGGTCCCTCCCCCAAGCCCCACCCTGAGTCTGAACAGCTATCTGTCCCTGGAGGTGTGTAGAGTTGTGTGCATACACAGGGACAGTTTGCTCGACCAAGATTGCGGAAATAAGTCAGATGGGAGGCTGGCAAGGAGGCGAGCTGGTTCCCTGGGGGCGGGGAGGGGGAGGGGGTGACTGTGGCTGAGGGAGGCAGGGAAGCGCGGTCATTGTGGGTAGGGCAGGAGCTGATGGCAGAGCAGCATATGGACCAGAGTGGGGCCCATGCCACCTTGAACCCGACCTTCAGCAGCAGGAGAGCTGTACGAGGAAATGGCCCTGACACTGAGAGACAAAGATGTGACTGACGACCCATCCCCACGTCTCTGAAATCACTCCCACTTCCGGGAGCAAAATTTCCGCCACTGAGCGTGCCGTGAGGGGCCAGCCTTGTCATTACCAGCGGGTCCTTGTTACTTTGTTCTCTTCTTCCTCGCCACGGCCTGATTTTTTCAGGCTCCGGGTGGCCTGTTGCTTAGGCAGCGGTGGGGAAATGAGATTGTCTGTCGCTCAGGAAACCAAGACTCCCTGTAAGGAACAGTCTGTCTGCAGCAGACTTTAGTCCTCAGACTTAACAGGGCATCAGAGTGGTCCCTGATATACAGGGTCACGTCTGTGTACAGACATCAGGGCAGCGTGACCACCCAGACAAAAGGACCCTGGCAGGGGCGGGCAGTGGTTGCAGCCTTTTGGTGACACCGCCATCCCAAGCTCCTGGGATGATCTGCTTTTTCTCTCGTGCTTTGGTGTCCTCTGGAGCGGGAAACAGATGTATGTGTGTATGTGTGTGGTGGTGATGGGGGTGGGGTGGGGGGTTTGGGTAGTTATGAGGCAGGGGAGACAGCAGGAAGAGATGGTAGGTTTTTTTTGTTTTTTGTTTTTTGCTTTTTGTCCCTTGTCTTTTGTCTGAGAGGTACATTCTGCCCATAGAACCCCCCAAACCAAAGAGTCACACATAGTTAACTGGATTGCATTGGGTTCAAGTAGTTGTTTATTTTTAGACCGTTTCCAGCATGTTTGGTCCTGGGGTCCAGTCCCCAAATTCCAGAAAAATAAACTAATGAGAACCACATGCACTATGAGGAGGCCATTCCGATGTGTCTGTGATCATGCGGTGAATGGTCATAGGCTATAGGACAGAGACCCTTGGTGTGGGCAGGGCTCCCCCACCCCAGACAGCTGATGGCAGCTGGCTCTGCCCCCTCACTGAGGCTTGGGGAAGGCTGAGTCCCAGTTATATGGAACCCGCCACCTCAGGGTCCCTACCCCTTATTGCTACATTTGCTACTTTGCTACTTGATGGCCCGTGGGTCTTGCCCAGGGGAGGCCTTATCACTGGGTGGCACTAATGAGTAAGTTGCTGGCGTCTGCTGTTGCCATGGTTACACGAGCCCAGGCCTCTTTTCGAGGGTCCGGTGGTGAGTTATTAGCAATTTATTTGACCACTATTCAACTGTTCCACGGTCCTTGCCACATAGTCATCTCAGCCAGATCCTTTTAGAGGCTGGTGACACGTTATTTCTCCCCAGCCCTGGGCTCCCCTTTTCCTGGAAGTTGTTGGAACATTTTCCTCCAATGAATTCTCCAGGGCCCAAAGATGAACAGCTCTCAATACTTCCCCACTTGTGGGAAGGCTTCTTGGTGCTGTCTTCTGAAGCCCACACATGTGGAACAGAACAGGAGGACACATTTCAGGAAAAAAAAAAAAAAACACCCAAAAAACAAAACACCAACTTGTACAACAAGCAAGGGGGCCAGACTCCTGGTTCTGTATCCTGTTGGTGAGGTAGTTTGAACATCCCAGGAATCCTGTTGGGCACATCCCATGAGTTTGCCTAGTCCAAGCAGCGACGTAGCATTCTAAGAGGCCCTTCCTGGGTGCTAGCCTGGTACCTAGCTACGGAGCTGTGGGCAAGCCTAGAATACACTTAACAAACTGCACTGTGGGTGGGCCCCCCTTTCTTTCTGGGGCACAGCAATAGCTTGCCAGGGGAATGAAACCGACATGTTGCTTTCTAGAATGGCAGCTTGTTTCTCCTGCCTACCTGGGCCAGCCTGGTGTTTGGGTGTTGCTGGGCATTTAGATGTGCAGTCTCCCAGCTCTATTCTTCCCATGCAGGGAGAACTTATTTCAGCTTTTGTTCCCTGCCTGGGCCGTGGGTGTCTCACCTGCTAAGACTGGGGAGGCTGCCAGAATAATATTTTCTCCACAAGCCATCATGGGGTAGAGTCTCATCTCAGAGACCACATCGGCCTAGGAGAGCCCAGCAGGCTTCTAAGGGCCAGGGCAATCTTCTTTCCTGAAGAATGATTATTAAACATCTAGATTTTTTTTTTTTGTCTGTGTGGACCAGGCCAAGGGGAAGCTAGCCATACCCAACTTTTCAAATCGTTACATGTCAAACTGACTTGGGCTGCTCAACTTGAGTGCAGTAGCTTTCTTCCGCTTTCTTATCTCTGCTCCTTGCCTGATCTACTAGGGAACACATCGCAGGGGCCACATGACTGAGCTCACCCTGTTGTGAGGTGAGGGTGAGGGCTTATTGCTCTAGGCTCGAAACCCATCTGAGGCGTCTGTCCTTGGCTCTACTGAGCCCGCGGACTCCCCTCCTCTGTCCCCTGGGGGGCCGGGGGCGTTTAGAAGCTGGCCTCCCATTCCATTTCCAGACCAGAGTACACCTGACTCTGGGTGGGCCATGTGGGGGCCTCCAGAGGGGGGCCAGTTTTCGGGTTAGCGCAGTGCAGTAACAGCAGACAGGAACTGGGGCAGAAAGGGGGCACAGAAGCCACAGCCAAGACATCTGCCATAGCCAGGCTGCATTAGAATGTGTTCTGTCGTCCACGGAAGGGGCAGGAGGCAGCCGGAATCCTTGTCCTGGGTGACTGAGGGCACAGACATACCCACTGTTGGGGAATATCAGATGCCTTGGTGTCGGCACAGCCTAGGGGACCCTTGGTAGGGAAGAATTTCCTTTGGGCAATGTTGAGTGGAGAGGAACTTGGACTAGAATTTTGTTCAGAAACTGGAGGGTTCTATGTAGAACATTTTTTTTTTTTTTTTTAAAGAAAGTGAAGCTAGAGAGAAAGAGTCGGAAGACCCCTACCTTGGGTTGTGGCTTCGTTTTCACTTATTACTCATGTGCTCACCTAGTATTTGCAAAGAGCCAGGCTCCGTGGGAGCAGCTGACAGGAGTCTGGGTGTTTACCTTTGGAGACGCCCTCCGATTTCCACCATATCTCAAGGAGTAAAGAACTGAGCAAAGAAACAGCTGTGGTGCTTAAGAATCTCTTAAGGGGGAATCTAAGTGCCTGCGGTAGCTCCCCTGTGATGGACAGGCTTGTGGATCTGGGGTTGTGTAGAAGCAGGTCTGGACAGGCTTTGCAGGTGGGGGCTGGGCAGGTGGGTCACGTGATGCACCCAGGAGGCTGGGACTGAACAACACTTGGGCCTTTGGTCACCAGCTGGTGAATTTGCTTTCATGAGCAATGCTTTTCTCTTCTTTCTTTCTTTCTTTCTTTCTTTCTTTCTTTCTTTCTTTCTTTCTTTCTTTCTTTCTTTCTTTCTTTCTTCTTCTTTTTTTTTTTTTTTTTTTTTTCTTTCTTTTTTTTTTTTTTTTTTTTTTTTTTTTTTCTTTCTTTCTTTCTTTCTTTCTTTCTTCCTTCTTTCTTTCTTCCTTCTTCTCTTCCTCTCTTCTCTCTTTCTTCTTCTCTCTCTCTCTCTCTCTCTCTCTCTCTTTCTCCCTTCCTTCCTTCTGTTCTTTCTTTATCTCCCTTCTCTGTTGATGTACTCCCAAGGGAGAGTTTTCCCCCATGGCCAAAGTAGATCAAAAGAAGGGCCAACCTAACAGGTGTTGGCAGGGAAGTGCGTGTGTAAGACAGTGCTTGAATTTAAAAGCGTGGTGCTTGGTACAGCGGTGTCTGAGGGCTCAGGGCAATCACAAGAACAATGTCGATGGCAGCTGTGCTGGCTGCCATTTGCTAAGCACCTCCTGTGCGTTCGGGACCCGATGTGGCGCTTTACGGGCATAACTTCGCAGCCAGGTTGGCCAGTGGTTATTCTGGCACACGGGAAGAACACAGGACTTTCGCAGGTTCTTGCCCAGGTTGCTTCTTCCTAGATGATCGGCTATGTTTAATAGGGTGCTTTGGCTGGGCCCTCAGAATGAGGCTGAGAAGGGAATCCTGTGGCTCCAGCCTGGACCTGCCACTGCATATTGTATTTTAGCTTCAGGCATAACTGAGCCTTAACCCACTAAGATTCTGGCCAGGCCTGGTGCCAGCCCTACGATCCATCCACCTCCAGGAACTTGGGCCACCAGTGGGGAGACTCCCAATGGCCCCTGAGTTCATGGCCATGTTTATTTTGAGAGAAACATGAGGGAACAAACCACGGTGCAAGGGTCGAAATCGTGAGACAAGAAGAAATGATGTTTTTAAGAGATCGTCACCAGAACCTTCCGTGTCTAAGCGACACACGCCATCATCTGACTGGTGCCTCTTTGAGCTCTGGACCCTTGGGCACTTATGGCACCAGAGGGTGACCACCATACCCTCCTCAGGGGCTGCTTTAAAATTTGGTCTCAGAGAGGGTGGAAAGAGCTTGACGTGCCATCCGTGCTGAAGATGGGATTTCTGACATTGTATGTGAAAGCAGTGTCTGTCGCCCACACGCTATACCAGGGTGGCTACCAGTGGGGGCAAGGGCAGGTGGCAGTGAGCACTGTGAGCGCATCAGAGAGAGAGAGAGAGGAAGGAGGTGATGTGTAATACTATGTGCCCGGGTCCGCTCATCCCTCTGAAGTTTGCTGGAAGGCATGATTCCCCAGACGACTGGACAGGTGAGGTCAACGTCTCAAGTGACAGTCAGACAGGGAACCCCACGAGACCTTCTCTGACCGAGTTAGAAATGGGCCCTTGGAGAGAGTAAGCATTGGTGCGAGACTGTACAAGAGAGAGGCTGTCAACAGGGGCCTCTCCCCGGCGGGCCCAGCACCCGTAGACTCTTTTCTCTCTGGTCTCCCCATTCACCCACCACATCTCCCCACCATGGCTCTCCGCGCCTTCACTCTTTCTCCTTCACAGTGACCAAATCTCCCCGCAAGGAAGCTCTGTCGGTGGATGAGGAGCGCCGCCTGCCCGGCTGCTCTGCAGGCCCAGGCCCTGGGGTGGGGACGGTCAGGAGGACTGCATCAGGCCCGTGAGGCGCTTGCCCGCCAGCGACTTTCCCTGCAGAGAGAGAGCCACAGAGAGCACGCACGCACGCACAGGTGTGCAGACACACACAGAGGGACAGAGACAGAGAGAGCCAAACAGGCGAATTAATTGTTGTAGGAGTCACTCTGGCCAAAGGATCAACTCTCCAACCCAGCTGAACCATGTTGATAGGGGGATCTCTAGGGAAGGAAGCCCCAGCTAAGGGCAACTGAAAAAAATAACAGGACTTCAGGCAAGTTAAGGGAGCGAGTGGATAGGGCTAGCTCTCTAGCTGAGGTATGGAAGTTTTACTTACCAAAGCCTAGGCATCATAGCCCTCAGATCCTTTAACACCTGCGGGCTGTCCTTGCACTTGATTTTACTCTAGTGTAGGAAGGAAAAGGTGTGCCGGGGAAGTCTGAGGTCGGGAATGGTGGGCTGACACAAATAGATGGTGACGATAGATCGGGGTTGATTAGAAACTAAGGAATTAATTAGTCACGGGAATTCTGAGAACTGAATCCTACTTGAAATGAAGGCTTGACATAGGATTTGGGGACTTTGGTCTCTAGGTGCTGTGACTGTAAACATGACTGGGGACTTCAGTGTTCTCTGGAGCCCCCGGAGGTGCCAGGAAGGTACGCTCCTGCTACCTCTTATGTTTCTGACTCCCCACAGTAATGCCCAGTGGCCAGGTGTGATGACCCTGAACCAGGAAGCCTATGAACTCTATACTTAAATCCCACGTGGCCATCATTCTCAGAATCAAAGAATAAACAGGACCATGAGGCCTGGAACGTGAGGCACAAAGGTCCTGGGGCATTCTAGTTGTCTACATGCTCTGTTGGGGTGGTTGAGGAGCCTGTGATCTGGAAGAGAATTCATTACTGGTCAGCCCAGAGAGGCACATGGGTGAGTGAAGCTTGATCTCTCTGCTTGATTTCCCTGGACATGGTTTCTGCTCACTCCCTGCGCCCTTCTTGGAAATTCCTATTATTGGACAGGGGTCTCAGAGAAGAGTGTGGCTGGACCCAAGCAGATGGATGGCCATGTCTGGGAAAACATTCAAAGCCTGTCCTGCTATTGACAGGGGGTCGGTGACACCATCACCAGCTGCAGAGGGCAGCAGATGATCCCCTATCAGCACGGACTGTGGAGTCGGGCAGGGAGAGCACATGGGCCAGCCGTTCCTCATGCTCATTTCCAAGTGGGGTGTGAGGGCTCATTTTGTTTACTGGGCTTGACTGCGTGTAAGCTGGATGTAATTAAAAAAAATTGATCTGGTTGGTGAAGCCTAGTAGGGTACTCAATAAACCTGCTGATTGATGAATTGATGGATAATGGGCAGGTCTAATGAACGAACAAGAGCTTGGAGCTGGCAGGATCCTGGGCTGTGTATCATCTGGCTTCGCTCTCTATGGAGGGACACAGTCAACCTAGCTGAGACCGCTGATGACATGGATGAAGGCTTGTCCAGAAATGGAATTGCCCCCAGGAGCTGTCAGAAAACTGTATCTACTCCCCTTCTTTTTTTTCCTGTTCCTTTCCTTCATCTCTCCCCTATCTTAAAGAAAAATCACACACGCAAACACACACACACACACACACACACACACACACACACACCCCTTCCCCGTCAACAACCTTATCTCATTCTTCAGATGCACTAAACTTAGCCTGGAGCAAGCTATGTTTATACTAGGCTAAAGATTTTTCAGTCAGGTTTAAAAAAAAAAATCTTTGAGGGTTCCTGTGCCAGTGTATGTATATGCCTCTGTGTGTGTGTGTGTGTGTGTGTGTGTGTGTGTGTGTGTGTGTGCACATGTAGGTATATGCAGAGGTCAGAGGAAAACCTCACCTGCCGTTTATGAGAGGCACTTGTTCACCTTGATTTTTGAGATATGGTGGAGAGCTCCCCTGAGTAGCCTAGACTGGCTGGCCAGGGAGCCACAGAGATCTGCTTCTGTTCGTCCCTGGTCTGGGATTACACCCACATCCATCTTTTTATGTAGGTACTGGGTATCAAGTCCTCATGCTTATGTGGCAAGCATGTATGTACCCAGCCATCTCCCCAGCCCATCCTGTGTCAACCTGAGCATCACTAAAAGGCTGACCAGTGCTTCTGCAGCAGGGACAGTGCCACGGTGCCTCTTAGAAGACAGACACGAGCTTCCAAGGCCTCCATCCCAGGCTAGCCGTCACTCTCCAGGGTGTGCTTTCTCATAGGGAACATTCGTCATCCTGTTGATTCATTTGGGAATGTGCCTTCTTGGTGTAGGCATAAAGGCCTTCTGGAATGATGACAATATTACTTCCTGTCACTTGTGTTCACCCCTACTGGCATGAAAGGTGCTGCCTGTTGCTGTAGTAACCACACACTTAATCTGGCTTCTCTTCCCCCCTACCTTTCCTCCACCAGGGCCCCAGATTAAACATTATATACTTAGATAGCTGTGTCTCAGTTGCTCTACATGGCATTGAGGCTCCAGTTTAGTGAAAATAAAATCACTAAATCTGAATAAAAATATTGTCAATGTGTCCAGGCAGATCTCTGTGAGTTCAAGGCCAGCTTGGTCTACTGAGCGAGATCCAGGACAGGCTCCAAAATTACACAGGGAAACCCTATCTCGGAAAACAAAAACAAAACCAACAACAACAAAAAAAGCAAAACAAAAATATTGCCAATGTGTGTGTTAAAAGCTGGAAGACAATGAAGGTAAGGTTTACCAGTTGCCCAAAACCTCATTATAGTTCCATCTTCATTAGCGAGGTCATTTTGGCTGCAGAGGCATTATGTGTTGAGGCAGGCTAGAGAATTTTTAAAATCCTGGAGGATTGTTCTGAGTGATTTTAGCCCTGAGGCACCCCTACCTTTCACCTTTCCCAGCTCTACAGAAAGAGCCTAGCTGGATTTGGAGGCGATAATTAATCTCTTCCTGCCAAAAACAGCCTCACAGCCCTGACTCCAAGGACCTGTGGCCAGCCTGCAAATGGTGTGCCCCACCCCTTCTCCCCACTTCTCCCATTTCTGGGGACTTGAGGGATGAAGGAGGTAGCTAACCGGCCCAGCATCTGCTCCTGAGAACAGTACCAGTCTCTCAGCATCCAGGTGGTGGTATGTGGCCTTTTGGTCCTTTTCTTACTGCTGAGCTCACACATTTACCAAATGCCAGCTCTGATGCTAAAGATGGAGGTCAGGAGGGTTCGCTTGGGAGATGACTTGGAAAGCATTCTGCTCAGCTGAGATGGTCCAGCTGCCATCCACCTCCCACACCATCACCCGAGAGAGCGAGGCTGGGCTATTGGCTGCAAGAGGTTAATCACACAGGAGCAGGCAGGGCTGGATACCTGACCAGGGGCTTTGGGGGAAGAAACTGTGAGATTTCCCCCTGGCTCAGCAGCAGCCTGCCTTCTGAAGAGCTAAGATTCCTGTGGTGTTCGGGGATCAAAGTGAAATCCTAGAGGCGAAGCTGTCTCTTTTCTGAGTTGAGCTGCCCCAGAGGCTACACCCAGTGGGCTTGTAGGATGCTTACAGCATTGGCTCTACCCAGAGACAGGAGAGCCTCCTCCTGTACTCCGTAGGGCTCTCTCCTCCCTCTACTTTTCTCCCAACCCTGCCTCCAGCTAGAATGATTCTGAAAGAAGGGGTGGGGTCGTTTTGCCCATGCCTGGCACTCATAGAGTTACAGAGGCAGCAGTGTTGGGTGTGTGTGTGTGTGTGTGTGTGTGTGTGTGTGTGTGTGTGTGTGTGAATGTGTGGTGTTCCTCAGTGCCAGTCAGTTGGGATTGGACTGCGGTGCCAGCTCAGCCTGAGGCCTTGGTGTAGCTGAGTGAAGCAGAGGGTGGTTGAAAATGCTATTAGCAGGCAGCCTTTGTCCAAATGAGAAAAATGTACAGTCATTAAGAACTGAACTGTGGAAGGTACATCCCAGAGACACCAAAGCCTTGCACACAGACAAAGCACTTTTCACCTTCCACACGCTTGGTGAAGTGTAGCCCAGGAGAACGTGGGATGCTTAAGTTTCCTGGTTCCCAAACACCTGCACATTCAGTCCCCCCCCCCGCCCCGACAGATGATTTCAGCTCTGTGGCCCTTGAGATGGCTAGAAGCCCAGAAGAAGGTGTTACGGGATCCTTTGTGTCTGAAAGAAAATGCACAAAAGGCGGAGCTCCCTTTTGTGCCGTGCCAGAGGAAGAACCAACATGCTGCTGGACATGCTGAGGCTCTGGGCATCACACTTCTCGATAGTAACCAATAAAGCATGCATGACTCCGGGACCAAGAACCTCTGTCACTTACTTACCTGGGAGACTGACGCTAAGAAACTCATTGGCTGAGAGGAGAGCTGTGGCTCAGAGGGAAACCCCTGTGGGGCGCGGGGGTCACAGGGCATACTGGGGATAGCAGAGCCAATCACTAGGGTCTCAGAGTGGGGTAAGGGACTTTGTCGGATGGTGGGGCGTAGGTTACATGGGAGTATAATTTATCAAATTCATTGAACCCTATATTTCAGATCTGCATTTTACCACATACAATCAGAATTTAAGGGGAAAACCACAAGAAATAAGATTAGGGAGGGGAAAAAAACCCAGCTGTCTCGTCACTGAGTTTCTACCTTTTTCTTTGCTAGCTGCTGGGTCCATCTTTACCATTCTAGAAACTGAGTGCTCCCTCCTCCCACCTGGGAGAAACCCAGACCCCTCTGGGCAGGACTAATTTGGGGCACTATTTCTAGCTTCCATTGATCCCCGCTGAACCCCTCAGTGTGACACACAAGCATTTTTCATCCTTGCTAATGAAACGTGGTGTTCCGCCGAATTGGGCACACCAACTCAGAGATGGGTTGTCCTTTCGAGAGGAGTGTGAAGGTCATCGATGAGTTGACAATGCTCAAGCTCACAGAGGATGTATGTTTGCAGAATGACAGGCTCAATGGATGGGGGTGGGCCAGACCAAGGAGAGCAGTTGGAAAGCCGTGAGCCAGGTTCAAAGGCTAGGGGTCCCGGTGAGGGTTTGGCATTTGGGGATGAAGCAGAGGGTATGTCTAACTTCATCAGGTCTTTCCCTGGGGATCAGAACTCCTGGTGCTTTCCCTGCACTGAGTAAGGCAAGAGGAATGATTTGGAGAGAAAAGAATGAGGAATTCCATGACATCTCTTTTCCCGGTGATAACGCAAAGTGGAGAGGGAGAGGGCTGCTTCTAGGGATGGTCTCCCCTGACAGGGGATGGTAGAAGAGCCTTTACTTAGAATGATTTCAAAGCGTCTTCAGCCCCCTGTCTTTTCTTAGCTTCTTCTCAACTATGTAAACTCCTATTAGAAACGACGCCACTTCAAGAAGAAATAGAAAATATAAGTCATGGGACATGCTAAGTACTACCTGGGCTGCATCCAGAGTGGGGTCAAACAGGGCAGTCTGGAAGGAAGAGGATATTTCCGGGCTGCTCCACCCTGCCACCCATAGGGTAGGAACCCCATGGCAAGATTCCTGGGGGCTGATTCCTCCAAGGCTCTCATCGAGCTTTCTGATCCCTCTCAGGGGCTGAAGGGCTTTTGATTTGTTCTAAAATATTCTTTCTATTTGAGATTATATAAAAGGTATATCATAAAGATGAAACAACCCTCAAACACAGGAATAAAGACCCCACAGGGAGAGATAGGTGAAGACTCAAACAAGTAACAAAAGTGTATACCTGAAAAGTAGTGTATGTTTAGGTAGATCGGATTGATCATCAATCTGCTTTACAAAGTAAAAACAATCAAAAGAAAAGCCATGGAAAACAGCTCCTCATGCCATGTGGGGTGGTGTAAACAGGTAGGGGTTGGTGGATGCCGTTTAGTGACAGGAGTATGGAATCTGCTCAGCAAGCACATCATTTGAACACC